>NC_060139.1:627607067-627915617 GCF_021461385.2 Schistocerca piceifrons | reverse complement strand
TCTTCCCTCCACATTGTCACACGTGAGTACCAAACACATCGTATCACCATCTATGACAACAGATAATTTATGTATGTCATCAGGGTGTACATGTGTTGTGAATTCTTGGGTGGCACCTGTACGAGCAATGGTAGGGAGGCAGGGAGGTGTGGGAAAGCCATAGCAGGGGGAAGCATCTGCTAAGAGGGGGGTGGCAGGTGCACTGGACTGCGCAGGAGACAACCTCGGGCGATCAGCTGACAGACGAGGGAGTGTGACCGAAGGCAATGAGGAGCCAGCATGGATTGAACGGCGTGACAAAGAGCTGTCACACGAAGATGGTAACATAACGGTGGAATCCGAGTGGTTGGCAGTTCGACTGCGAGGGCTGTGAGGAGTGAAGCCCCGAAAAGATCGGCCACTCGAATTAGATGAACGTGGAGAAGGAGCAGTGCTTGGCAGAGAAGCACGCTGTGGAAAATCAATACCCGAATGCATGGTATGGGAAGATGGATGGCCACTCAAAGCAGGGGCGGGAGAAATAGGGGCAGAATCAAGGAGGTTCACCTGAGGCTCAATGAAAGCTGGTTTCACTCGGTTGAGTGAGACCGTGGTTACAGAGTCTTTTATGAGGAGATCCATGTTATTCTCAGAGCGTTTGACGACCTTGTAAGGACCTGTGTAGGGCAACTGAAGTGGGGCTTTGACTGAGTCGTCTCTGAGAAACACGTACTCACAAGAGTCTAGCGTGCGCGGTACGTACACGCGTGGAGGTGTATGAGCAGCCGGAGGTGGCGGCTGAATTTTGCTGCAGTGGAAGCACACCCGCTTGAGAAGTGAAGGGAGTTCAGAGGGCCGTGGAAGTGAGGTGGGAGTGACTAATTCTCCAGGCAAAACCAGAGGTTGGCCATACACAAACTCGGCTACGGAACCCTTGAGGTCTTCCTTGAAAGTTGCACGAAGGCCAAGAAGCACGAAGGGCAGTGCCTCTGTCCATAGTGAGTCATGGCAATGCAGGGCAGACTTTAAGGTGTGATGCCATCGCTCGACAAGCCCATTGCTTTGGGGGTGGTATGCAGAAGTATGAATTTTGACAATACCACACATTTTACATAAGTCAGAGAAAACTGGAGACTCGAATTGTCGCCCCTGGTCAGTGGTGAGGTAAACAGGTGAGCCAAATCTAGAGATCCACGAATCTAAGAATGCTCGACTTACTGTCTCAGAGGTAATGTTCGGAACAGATACAGCCTCAGCCCACTGAGTCATCCTGTCAATAGCTGTAAACAAGTAACGGAAACCCTCGGCGGGGGGGCAAAGGGCCTACAAGGTCGACATGAACATGGTGAAACCGGCCTGGTGGTTGGGCAAAACAGCCAAGGGGTGGGGAAGTGTGCCTGGAAACTTTGATCTGTTGACACAACGTGCATGCCCTTGCCCAAGACTGACAGTCGCGGCGCATGTCTCTCCAGACAAACCATTCAGCTACAAGACGGGTGGAAGCTTTGACACCGGGGTGTGCTAATGTGTGTAGTTTGTCAAAGACCTGGCATTGAAGGGGCTTAGGAATGAATGGCCACAACATACCAGTCGATTCATCACACCACACTAAATTAGATATGCCAGGGAAAGTAGAGCGTACCGGTTGGAGAGAGGAGCTGTGATCCGAAATTAACCGCATGGTATCGGGGTCTGCCGATTGCAACTGAGGTAGGTCCGTTAGGTCAATTAAGGTTGTGATAGCACCAACACACGAGAGAAAATCAGCAACCACATTGTCCACTCCTAGGATGTAGCGAATGTCATTTGTAAACTGCAAGATGTAATCACGAAAGTGTCGTGGGAGCGGATCAGCCGCAGGATATTTTATGGCAGGAACCAATGGCTTGTGATCAGTGAGCACATAGAAATCTCGTCCCTCAACATCAGTTGTGAAGTGTCTTATGGCCTCATAAACTGCAAGTAATTCTCTGTCGAATGCTGAGTATTTCTTCTGTGCGTTGTTTAACTTTTTTGAGAAAGCTGGAGGGTCGTAACATCGTTGTATCTCTGACCCAGTACTGCGCCGATAACATTGTCACTAGCGTCAGTAGTGATAAACATTGTGGCGTCTGCACTTGGGTGAGCAATAGTGACAGTGGAGGCCAACAGCTGTTTGAGTTCGTTAAATGCCTTGTCCATGTCTGGTGTCCATGGTACCTGGCGGGTGCCAGAAGTTTGTGGGCCAGCGAGAGCATCTGTGAGAGGAGCCTGCACCGCAGAAGCGGCAAATGTTTTTGGTAATAATTAAGTGTTCCAATGAACCAGCATAATTCCCTATAGGTCTGAGGGCGTAGCATCTCGAGAACAGGCTTGATCTTGTCCTGCGGTGGTGTCAGACCGTCCGATGACACAACGTAACTTAGGAATGTGACGGATGTCTGGTGCAATTGAGTCTTTTTATTGTTCAGTTCAATACCAGCGGCTGCTAAAATATCTATCACGACTTGAACACGCTCCTCACTCTGTTCCAAAGTAGAAGCAAAAACCAATATGTCGTCCATGTATACAAAACAAAAGTCTAGATGGGATAAAGTTTGATTGATGAAACGCTGCCACGTTTTGGGGGCATTTTTCAACCCAAACAGCATAAATTTGTATTGGAACAGCCTGAAGGGAGTGGTTATGGCAGTCTTTTCAATATCCTCCGGAGCCATAGGAATCTGATGAAATGCGTGCTTACAGTCCAAAACAGAAAAGTACTTTGCACCTGCGAGCGCATGATTGAAGTCTGCAATGTGTGGGACCGGATATTTATCAATGATGGTGCAGGCATTTAAATGCCTATAGTCTCCGACCATATGCCAAGTACCGTCTTTCTTTTGGTCAAACAGGATAGGACTAACCCAGCAACCGGAAGAAGGTTCGATTATTCCCTTTTGTAATAGATCATCCAATTGTTCTTTTGCAATTTTCATAAATTCCAGCTTGAGGCGGCGTGGGCGTTGCGATATGGGCGGCCCATCGGTTAGACGTAACCGATGAACTGTGCCATTAGTGACCACTGCAATATGTGGCGCGGCACGACAGTCAGATGTCCATGAAGCAGAGCAGGCAGTGGCGGACGGGCAAAGCTGTGGCTGCGTAAAGGCCGCACGCGTGTTAACATAGGCGAGGTTGGTACACTGGTTCTTGGTAGCGGGCCGTGCCGCTATGAGCGCTGTAGGCACGAGTGGGTGTGGCCGAACAGCAGATGGCTGTAGTTCATTGCCATGAGTTTGGAAAGTTAATTGTCCATTCGGAACGCAAGGAGCATGAGCACTCGGGCATACACTATCATTACAAAAGGGGATGCTGACACAGTTTACAGAGTTCACAACATTGTCGTTAATGTGCACGGGCACGGGAACACCGGATTGGCATGGACTGACCTTGTCTGTAGCCGACGAGTCGTCTGCTTGTAGTGCCATGAGGCGTTGTTGTAAGGAGGCCAACTCGTGGTGTATGTTGCAGAGATGCAGCAGCATTTCCGTATGTTCCATCCACAACTTCGAAGACTTGGCGCACTCCATGAGCCACTTGTTTGTCCAAGATTATAGCTCCAAGGATAGGTTTACACACTTCTTAGCTCAGCGCACATGTTTGGTGGTGTTAGCCGAACTGTCACTCGGCGGAGCGAAAGGAATATGTTTGTTGGGAGGGGGGGGGGGGGGGGGGGGCGGTAAAACACAGTATTTTGCACAAAATCTAGTGACAACTGATAGTGCTTGAGGAAATCAATTCCGAGAATAGGTTCTTGAATTGTTGACACTAGAAACGTCCACTCCAGCTTGCACTCGGGCGAAAGTTTCACTGTATACAAAGTGGAATCCGAACACTGTAGGGTAGACAAGTTCACTGCACGAAGTACTGTTTTGTGTGGTTGCACTTTATTGGTTGCTAGGTGAACCAGCAGCAAAGAGACGTCTGCACCAGTGTCTACCAGAAAACATACACCTGATCGTAAATCGCGAACATAGACTCGACCACACTTACTGTTGTTGTCCGAAACGGAGTGCAACGTGGGTTGGTGCCCACTGTTTACATCGCAGGAGGTGGCACCATAGCCTACCTGCAGTTGGAGTTTGGGTAAGAACACAGTGACTGGCATTTGCGAGCTTGCTCCCTGAATCTCGCGTGGAAGAAACAGTAAGGTTGGGCGGGCCTGTGCTCCTGTGGGTAGTTGCTAGGTGACGGAGTATGTGCCCCAGAGTCATCCACAGAGGCCGATGCACTGTCGTTGCGGGGAGTTGAAGGTGCAGGCAGGGCGGCTATTTTAACAAACTTGTTATTAGCAGCACCAGACAAGGGCGTGGTGTCAGAAAGCGTCTTAGTGCGGTCACGTCCAGAATGCAGTGCACGGAGCTCACGTTGCCTGGCGGAGTATGCCCTGTCGGCGGCACATAAACGTTCATTTATTGGCCTATCTTCATACGCAGAGATTGCAGTCTGGACAGGCAAAGGCAGCTTTTCAGTCCAGATTTCTGCGAGCGTGTCATCAGGCATAACTTGCTCATCAATGAGAAGACGGATGCATCGCCACAGCTGGGACGGAGACCTGTCGCCGAGACGCTCTTCGTAGATGAGCTGTTGCAAATTTTCTCTCCTGGTTTTAGAGACGTGCTCCAGTATCATCGTTTTCACCACAGCATACTTCCCTGCTAGGGGGGGTGCTTTGACCAGATCGTAAATTAAATCGACGCAGTCGTGAAGATGGTTCATGAGGCAGGCGAAGCGTGTGTCGTCGTCCAAAGCATAGACATTGAATGTTTGCTCAACCAGGTTAAACCAGAACTCCGGGTGAGCGGGTTTGAAGTCTGGTAGTTTCAGCAGATTTGGCACTGCAGTCACTGTGGAGGTGCGCCTATTACTTCGGACGGAAGTAGAGCATGCAGAAGATAGCGAGTCCGAATTATTGGCGTCCCGTAATGCAGGAATCGCGAAATTCACTTGACGCCGGGGGGGCAGCTGAGAAGCGACGGACGCTCGAACGGTGTGAGGATCATAGTCAAAATGTGCATTCTCATTGACGTGGTAGCTCAGAGAGAAGCCACAAGTACTTAAGTACGCTGGTAAATGTCCGTTATGCACACAGTATTCACTCGACCATGAGTTGTGGGGCTGGTTGTAGATGTCGGAGTAATTACTGTCCAGCACAGAATTGTTGACTTGATTAGAAGCAACACAAGGATCCCACACACGTCCACTAGGTGCACACTCAGTGTGATATTTGCTGTTTGGCAAGCATTGAACGCCTGTTGACTAGCCGGCGTGGAAGGATACACACGTGGCGGGAACTGATTCGAGTTTGAATTTACTACTGGATTTTCCAAAGTAGCAAAACCTCGCTCGACACCACGAACTGTATTGAATTGTGCATTCGACACAGGAGTAGGAATGTTCTGACCAACACTCTGTGGAGAACACGTGGGAAGGTCTAGGCTAACAAAGCCAGAGTCCATGAGCGTTGGCGGTTGGAAGAAACTTGCGGCACTTGATGAATTCCACTGCATGTTCTGGCTGAAGGATTCTGAAGATTCTTGGGGCATGTCCACTACGACAGCAGGAGTGCTGGAGAGATGTTGCTGAAATCCGGGCGGCGGTGAGTGCTGAAAGGCCATTGTCTGGAGCTGAACAAAGACCCTCGTGATCGCGGAGAAACCCGACGCGGTAGGCGCGTAAATAACCTTCGGGCGGTAGCTCGGACGCGTATTACACAAAAAACGGGGTCACCAGTGAGGGAATATGGAATAGTTGTAGGTAAACAACTAGAATTCTCTCAGATACAGATTTATTCACACTTAGCTTCTACACAGATACAAGTCTGGAGGCTAACTGACGTTAGCGTGCAACATCCTGCCCAAAGCCCTCTCCTCAAAGATAGCACACTTACTCACTGAACAAATATCGATATTTATGGCGCTCTACGCCACACTTCTAACACTGCCGATCCCTAAATCCAGTTTAAAAAAATCTTTGTTATGCTATTATTGATGGAGTATTGTAATTTCTTCATCAGAACAGAGTGATATGCAAATGTGTTGATGAATCAATTGGGAAACAGAAATGCAGACCACCAGTTCAAGTATTGTTCTTACAAGGGGCTAAAAAAATTGTTTAATAGTGATTTTGCTTTCTGTATTATCTGCAGCTCATGTTGTCATCTTGATAATGCCTAGGGCATAATTTTCAAGTCCAGGCTTTGGAATATTAGTGAGGAAGATTCTTATTCCCAATTATAAGGCATTGTGGCTTATTCCCAGTTGTTCATTGCAAATAATCAACTTCATGTTCTCACAATTTTCATTTTCATAAAGATTGTTTTTCACTTGCTAGGATTACAAAGTGTTTCTGACCTGTAGTCAGTTAAATAAAACAGTTTTAAATTGAAAACATGTACATGCACACCTTTAATTAACAGTACTCTGCACACACTGAAAACATAGTTTGTCCTGCCCATTCCAAACAAAGACTTGCTTGTTCCAGTGCCTAATCAACACTTGCTCACTTCATTTACAAACCACCACTGCCTTAGTTGAAATTAAATCAAATACTATTTAGTGATTTGACAGGAAACACCAATGATTTAGTTTATAGCGTTAAAATCTCTATCTTTCCAAAACCAGTAAATAAGCAATTTAAATTTTGTACATATTTTTTCTGCATGCCTGAGTTGACATTTACTGGAAATGGATGACTGTGGATAAAAACGAAAGTTATAGAAATAAAATAACTACTTGTTGTTGAACATAATTTTGTGTTGGAGTTCTTGTAACTAAATACTGTGTAATGTAAAATATGTGCCAATTATGGCCAAACAAAACAAATGGCATTTACAGCATAATTAATTTCTTTGAACTCAGAGATAAAAATGAAGTTCCAAAATATTACAGACAACATGAAAAAGAAAGAAATTTAAAAATATGTGTCCATACAATACATAGGACCTTAGAGTCCCTTTACGAACATCAGATTTGCAATTTTAGGTGAAAAACATCTGAAAATAGAATGGAATCACAAATTTCATCACTCAGGATAGGTGTTGTAATCTACTGTTGAACAAAAGTCGCTGTAGAATAGATTTGCCATAATGGTCAAAAATTAATAATTTTAGAGTAGGCCTATAAAATAAGTGTGTGGCGCCAATGAAATCGACACCAACATCAATATGCATTCAACTTTGGACTCTAAGCATTATCTTTGGCTGTTCTGCCATTTTCAGCTCAGTTCTTTGTGATCCTTGTATGTGTTAAGGTTAATAAATGAACTACTGCTAAAGGGGAGTGTTATTGGTGCAACCAACCCAGTAATCCTCCTCACTGATGATCCCAAGTTGTAACGTCTTCCGTTTTCGCTGTTTTACTGTGTCTGCAACCTCCGTGTCAGTTGTTTTCACGTGTATTACATCAACACAGCATTTGAACAATGACTTCGGCCCAGTGCGTAACGCCGGATTTTGTGATCGACATGCATCGTGTTGTGGGCGACGTACACCTGCCAGAACTGGAACACGATGCCTCCCACTTGATGATTCCACCGATTTTCCCAGCCGTTTTCGAGTCTGCACCAATAAGTGAGTTTAGGAGTGCACATGACTCCGGCTATCAAACGCCTTTGCTTCCACCACATGTGCCCTCCCTCATCAACTGTGCAGTTACCTCTTACGGATCTCTGTGCAGTGCGGGACCAATGCCGATTTCTGCAAATGCTTCGTTGGACAACCTACTAATGTGAGGACAATGATTTGCCATGCCAAAATCTGTGCAGTGCCACGCAGATACCTGGCACACGGCCAGAATTGCTTCGTTCCCAGGTCAACCTCCTCAGCATCTGACCACACCCGCGCCTGCCTCGGATCAGCATCAGCACATGCCTTCCTACGTCAATACCTCGGCCTGCAACAGGAACAATAACTTGTTATCTGTGCCTGACCTTCATCTCCATCCCACTGCTGTGCCTGTGTTTTGTGCCACGACATTCACATTATCCGAACACCGTTTTGAATGGAGTGACTATGAACAGTGAAGATTCACACATTCCATCCCACGTTCGACATCATTTCCCACACTGTGCTTCTGGACAGCCCACACTTCCGCAGCCTTCTTGCAACACAGGTGGCCCTGGCTCTGATCATACGTCGAGCTTTCCGTGGACTAACACACATTCTCAAACTTTGAACTTTTTCTCACCTGTCGCCCCCATGCTGGCTCCAGTCGAGCTTCCGCGACCATTCATGGCACATCTCGGTGCCTCATCCACGTCGGTCTTCAGTGACGTGTCAATCCAAACACACTCGCAATGTATTGAGCTTCCGCAACTGCAATCGACACATTACGGTGTCTCACTCGCATCGGGCTTCCGTGTCGCGACGGATCGCGCTCAACCACAATATGTCACCTTCACGCTGCCATCTGAACAGCCATTGTTGCCACATCCCCTGGAGGCAGACTCTCCTGGAATACAACAGCTCAATTCAGGCAGTGCCCCAAAGAACTCGACTCAACCTGTTCTTCCGAACATTCTACAACGCTTACCGACACTGCCGCCGTTTAATCCCGACAGAGCAAAAACGTGGTTCAAAATTGTGGATGAAGTGTTCGACCATTACAAACTCGATGAGTCAACCAGGTTTCTGTGCCTCATCACCCACCTGCATGACCAGGAGGACTTGATTGCTGACCTGGTCGATGCCCCGGACTCATCTGCCCGGTACACTCTAGCCAAAAAGACAGTTCTATGTCGGCTTGCATGCTCAACTGAGGCAGCAATATGGCAAGTGCTCCACATTGAGCAACTAGGCAACAACAAACCTTCCCAGCTCTGGAGACGGCTACGTGCCCTGGTCAGCACCGATCTATTCTCTGACACAGCTCTCCTCACCATCTGGTCAGATAAACTATCTCCTCACATCCGCTTTGCTCTGGCTCAAAGGTCTCCTGAACCTGTCAAGTAAAGAATAACAATTGCTGACAAGCTACATGATGCATCACTGCTCTATTTTGCCAGCCACTGCCTACCTGACAAGTCTCAGATTCAGGCTCATCACCCTGTGGCCGGACGTGGCTGGGGCTGTACTGTGCCGACCGTTCAGCTCGCTCCGGGAAGCAGTAAACAAGCAACTGGGACATCACCGGCTCCACCCACAGTCACGCTCCCTCCTGGAACCAAACCTGCTGCTGCCACCGAATCTCGGCCACCACCACTGGCAACGAACTTTCCACTGGAAATGCAACCACACTACCCATTCTGTTACTTCCACACATGGTTTGGTCAGGCGGCACAAAACTGCAGACCTCCCCTACTACTTCCCAAACGCCAATTGCAGGTAGATCCGGGTGCCACCTCCTGTGCACAACATGACGGGCACCCCCCAGTGCTCCATTCTGTCTGGGAACAACCGGATAATTGTGGACGACTTTACATTAAAGACATTTCGTCGGGATACCTTTTCCTAGTGGACACAAGCTCCGATGTTTTGCTGCTGTCTATGTCCTTAGCATCATCGAGCGTCCACCCTCATCATACTTCACTGCAAGCCGTGAATTCAACTAAACTTCAATGCTCGGGTTCAACTTCCCACGTCATCTCACTCTCCACAAACTGCAAACTCGAGTGGACTTTTTCAGTGTACGAAATTGACAAACCTATACTAGGCATTGACTTCTTGCGACACCACAAACTTTCACCGGACCTAGTGTGAAACACCGTGTTTCATCATCCGTCCAAGACTCATTTCCCCTGTGCTCTGTCGAGCAACCCTCCCCCACCCCCCCTGTGACACATTGATCCGGGCTCATCTCATCCGTACATGCTCATCTCTGTCGACGACGTTACAAGAAACCACGCACAAGTGCCTTGTTGAGCTTGGACACGTCACTCGCCTACCCAAGGAAACTTTGAGCTCTCCCTCTGGCTCCACGAAACACAGCTCCAGCTCTCCAATGCAGCAAAGAAATTTCAGACACTACAGCAAGTACAAAGCAAAGTCAGTAAGTGCGCCGAATCTGCTTGCAATCCCGGCAATCGAGCCTCCATGTGTTTACCTCCCACTACCCCTCGCAGCTGTGCTATCAAGACTGCGATAAAGTGTACTGACAGTTCTGCAGGGCCACACACCCCCTAACACAGCAGCATTTGACACTCGGCCTGACACAAGTGTGCATGCGTGACGAGCGTCACATGTTCCCGAACTGATGGCTCCCACCCCGCCCCTCATGGACAGTACCTCAAACTATGCAACTTCGGCTCCTGCACGCCGGCTTGCGACCACCACTAACAACACAAACAGTGCACTCGCGCCAAGCGTTTCGCCCGTGACCATGCTGCCACAGGCCGCGCCCTCGGACAGTGGACTCACTAACAGCTCACGAGCTCTACCGAGCTCACCCAACCACGGTGCCACTGCTTCGGGCCAGCGGCCATCTTGTCACGTTGACTCCTGGGGCACTTCGCCGCCTTGGCTCCCATCGGGTCTGCCGAGTGGCTCCGAACATCACGACTATGCCTCGCCTGCTCTGCCTGCCACACATTCTAAACAAACTGCCTCCCGTGCTGCCAGCAACATTTCCGTCGTCACCAACGGCACGGTTCACAAGCTTCGCCTCACGCCAGGTCCGTCGATCTCCAGTAAACCACGTCGACTTTGTCCTGAGCGCCTCTCCGACCTTAAAAATCAGATTTCTGAACCCTCTGCCAGTAGCTGGTCTATGTCCATACATATGACACCCAAGAAAGACGGGTCCTGGCGCATGCGCGGAGACTACCGTCGACTAAATGCATGAACAATTATGGACACCTACCCCATACCAAACATTGTTGACTTTAACAATTCCCTCGCAGGTGCGACCATGTTCTCTGTCATTTGTTGCAAACGGGGCTACCACCAGATCCCCATGGCACCTGAAGACATTGAGGAGACAGCAATCACCACCCCAATTGGGTTATTTCAGTTTCAATTCATGCCCTTCAGTCTGAGAAACGCAATCCAGATCTGGCAACACTTCATCAACGAAGTGCTATTCGACCTAAAATTCTGCTTTGCATATCTTGATGACATTCTTGTGTTCAGCTCCTCCATCAAGGACAACATTCGACATGTGCAAACTGTTATGAACACTCTTGTGGCAGCAGGCATCGAGACCAACCAGTACAAATTGCAGCTACATCAACCTGCTGCCACTTTTCTTGGTTTTTGGGTCTCTGCCGACGGCATTTTACCGCCCCCTGACAAAGTACAAGCAATACTAAACCTACCCAGACCTTCATCATCTAAAGAGCTCCGGTGCTTTCTGGGGACGGTTAATTATTATTGCCAACATCTACCTCGGGCTGCGGAGATTCAGCCTCCACTGACGGGCACCTTGGCAGGCACCAACACTTCTGGATCTCGGCCCGTACCGTGGACCCCTGCTATGACTGACTCTTTCACTGCCCTCAAAAATCTTCTTGCCGAGGCCTGCACCATCGCACATCCTCAATCCAATGCGCAGCTTTTCATCACCACAGACGCGAGCGATACTGCCATCGGCCAGACAATCGACAGCCAAACTTCGCCTCTGCAGTTCTTCTTGCGCAAGCTCACCAATGCACAACAGAAATATTCCAGGTTTGACACGGAGTTGCTCGCAGTCTACAAAGCGATTAAGCATTTTAAGACTGATGTTGAGGGACACCCTTTCTATATTTTAATGGACCACAAACCCCTGGCTGCGGCCATTACAAACCCGCCAGCTGACCTGCCTCCTCGCTGCTTCAGATACATGGACTTCATATCTCAGTTCACCACCGATGTCAGACACATAAAGGGTGCTGACAATGTAGTTGCTGATTTCCTTTCACAAGTCGACACTGTCCATTTGCTGTTAGACCTCGCTGAACTGCCTAACCTCCAACCCGCTGACGAGGAAAAACAAAACCTGATTTCAGACTCTACTTCTTCAGTACACTTCGTCCGCACCACCTTCCCTGGCATTTCTGGTGATATCTTGTGTGACGACGGTACGGGCACGTTACGCCCCCTCATCCCAACCATGCACCATCGAGCTGTCTTCAACGCATTGCATAATTTAGCCCACCTGCCTTGTTGCGGAGCATTTTGTGTGGAAAAATGTCAACAAGGACTGCCAGCAATGGGCACGCTCCTGCGTCATGTGCCAATGCTGCAAAGTACACAAGCACACTTCTCCCCTCCTCGGTGCCTTTTCGATCCCTCCTGGGCGTTTCCAGCATATTTATATTGACATTGTCGGCCCTCTCTCCACCTCTAACAGCTTTCGTTATGTTCTCATGTCTATCGACCAAACAACTCGCTGGGTCGAGACTGTCTCCCTCCCCAATATTATGGCAGAAACTGTTGCACGAGCTTTCGTCAAGTCATGGGTATCGCGTTTTGGATGTCCAGCTATCATCACGACTGACCAGGGCAGACATTTTGAGTCAGCCCTGTTCAACAGGATTTGTAACATTTGCAGCATCCAGCGCATCTGTACCACAGCATGTCATCTGCAAAGTAACGGGCTAGTCGAGTGCTGGCACTGCACTTTCAAGGTGGCTCTTCGATGCCATGACTCTCTATGGATGGAGGCCCTTCAGCTTGTGCTACTCAGCATTTGTGCGATCTTTAAGGAAGACCTCAAAGGCACAATAGGCGAGTTCGTATATGGCCAGAACGTTGTTCTTACTGGCGAACTTGTGAGGCTTTCCACTTCTCTCCCTCAGTCTGACTTACCTTCCTTCATGGACCATGTCAGACGCCACTTCATCAACCTCCATATCCCTCTGCCCACCAGCCATTCCTGCCCTAAGGTTCACGTCCCAAAATCTCTGGACAATTGCGAGTATGTCATGCTCCGAGATGACATTGTCCGTGCTCCCCTCCAACCTCCATATACCGGCCCATACCGAGTTCTCTGGTGCTCAGCCAACACCTATGACATCCTGATGAAAGATTCAGCCGTTACAGTCTCTCTCAACAGACTTAAGCTTGTTCATGTCGAGCCTTCTTCTACCCCCCTTCAGGCCACGACACTCCGACCACTCCCTCCGCGCTGGACTTACACACTCAATCGAGTGACTTCCAGCTCCAATCGTCGAGCTCTCCTCCGACCGCACCCTCTACTCTGGTCTCATGCACTCTATCGAGTGACCGCATGCTTCCCATGTCGAGTTTACCTACAATCACGCCCTCGCCACCGGGCCCTTCGCCGGTCCCTTCGACCTCTCCACCGTCGCCTGCCTCATCCTATCGAGGTTTCTCACGCCCTCCCGTCTTGAACGTGCTCTCGCTCGAGGTGTTTGTGCCTGTCCCCCCAGACATAATCCATGACATCTCAATAATACTGCATGATTATACACTGTTCATCGTGTGTTTCTCTTCATCCAGTGCTCATGACACAACATCTGCCATTCCCTGCCACCTGGTGAAACATGTTCCCTTGCCGCCCGACGTTAACCTGGACATGCTTCGGGTGTTCGCCACACCCACCAGAGACATTGTCGCTCCGTTCCACCCACAATCCGCTGGCCTACCTACCTGTCGCCACATGACCAGCACGCCCAGTACGACACCCGGCTCACTTCAACGACTTCCAAGTTCGGTGGCCGAACCTTCCTTCACAACATCTACCCACACAGTTCCCCGATGATGCTGTCGAGCTGACCGTGGTCTGGCTCCCGCAGACCACCCCTGCTGCTGACGCCATAGTCACCCCCCCCCCCCCCTGCCCCCAGCCTCTCAAGAGTACATCGTATTGTGCGGTGGTGGAGGGGTGGGGGGTGGGGAGGGCTATGTGGCACCGATGAAATCGATACCAACATCGATATGCATTCATGTTTGGAATCTAAGCATTATCTTCGGCTGTTCCGTCATGTTCAGCTCAGTTCTTTGTGATGCTTGTACGTGTTAAGGTTAATAAATGAACTACTGTTAAAGGGGAGTTATTATTGGTGCAACCAACCCAGTAATGCTCCTCAAATGCATGGTGTAAGTAGTATGAAAAATATGCACTTAAACATTGATGCCACTTTAGTAGTTACAAAACTCAGACTTATTTCATTTTTTAATGTTGAAAACACTGCATAAAAATTTTTACTGTTCAAGTATTAATACCATATTGTGGTCATGAGATAGGTGGTGATTGGGTGTGCATTATAAACATAAATCAGTGTACATGCTAGTGAAGTCTTTCAAGAAACTGTGCACTAGAACTACATGAACAAGATGAAAATTATAAGTAAACGTACTGGTATTCAAAGTATGTCACATCTAATGAAAATTATTGAGGCACATGTCACAGAGAAAAAAGCAACTGTCTTTACAACACTCGCTATGTTGGGCGGTTAGTGCATGGTTGAAACAGTTATCATTTCATGTGGCATATGCATTCATCAAAAACTGTGTATCACAAGCAAACAGACAGTCAACATATTTAAAATCTAAAGCAGATTACTTGGAATGCTATTTCCTCACAATGAATAAAAGATGAAATTTTGCAAGTAAGTCGGCCGGAGTGGCTGCGCGGTTCTAGACGCTACAGTCTGGAACCAAGTGACCGCTACGGTCGCAGTTCCTGCCTCGGGCATGGATGTGTGTGATGTCCTTAGGTCAGTTAGGTTTAATTAGTTCTAAGTTCTAGGCGACTGATGATCTCAGAAGTTAAGTCGCATAGTGCTCAGAGACCTTTGAACCTTTTTTTTTTTCCCAAGTGGATGCTCTACTTGCTCATATTAATGACTGTTTGAAGACTCTACGTGAACAGTTTAATGATATGGGTGCTCTGTTAATGTATACATTGGTTTGTTCCAACACTAATATACTCAACAACAATTTCATAGATGCTGTACAAAATTTAAAGTGTGAAAAAAAAATTGTCAGAGACTTACGAACCCTAGATCACTTGGGCAACCATCTCACTCAGTGTTCCTGGAACCATTGGCAAAAAAGTAACCAGGAATTCATAAATATCATAAAATGTGAGAAGTCTGGAAAGATGATTCAAAATAATATCATCTAACAAACCAGGTGAGTGAACAAGTAACCGAACCATTGTTGGATACAGCAAACTGCACATTCCTAGAAAGAGTATTTTTATAAAAATTGAAAATATGTAAACTACTGCCAATATACATGAAAGATGACATAGATGACACAGATAATTAATTATAGACCAGTATCTTTACTATCTGGTTTGTTAGAAATATTAGAGATGCTTACATGAGGTAGACATTAAATTCATACACGGTATACCAATTGTGTCACAAACGAATTTGAAGAAAGGGAAATCTGATAATAAATGTATACAATGCTACTATTACATTTGTTAATTACTTGTTTTAAATAGTAATATGTTGTAGGTTAATATTAAGACATCAGATTAAGCAAACTTCACCTGTATTACAAGTATGTACTCTGCATATAATGAATTTAATAAGGACTAAGTAGAACTCAGTCAATCGGGAATCAAAACATAGTCTCAAAAAACATTTTATTACTCTTTCAGCTACATCATATTAATTTCAGCAATTGTATGGTCCAATTATTGACAATGGAGCAGGCCCAAGGACCCATAAATTTAAAAAAAATTGTGCCCGTGAACACATTCACAGTTCACAGTCCACTACATAATGATGTTATTATGTATGCTACATGCACGTAGCATGTATGGTATTGTATTGATGTTCTCATAATCATAAGCCACTATACATTTTTTTGTCTGTTGGAGGATCTTCACCCCCACATGTGGCATCTTTTAAGCCATTTATCTTAACTCCTCAGTATTATATGACACTCCTTGCAGGCAATATGTGATGTTATAACTAGATACCTGATGATACATTGGCCCCTAATGCCTACCACTTCAGTACTGATATAATATTTTCACCATAAGTGAGGCACTATTGTGGCAAAAGCAATGGTTCAGATCTTTTGAGTGAGCACCATACATCACAGACTCTAACACTAGAATGGCAAAAGGGGTCCAAAGATACTTTTCAGCACTTATTTCCCCAATACTGAATTCATTTTTAATACTTTTCCAGCAAATTTTGTGAATTTGTCTTACTTATTCTACTGTTGACAATGAGGTATTGTAATTTACTGAATTTTCACAGTTTTACCAAAATTTTATATAGTATATTTGGAACAGTGGGAGTAATCAACTGGTCCCTGGTGAAATTCCTTTTTAGACTGTTACTGGTTTCATAATTACAAAGGTGCTGCCATTGAATTTTGCTTTTTTTACCAATCACTGACTCAAATAATTAAGTATGAATTGTTGGAAAGGTTTGCACAATGGGCAATGTTACATAACTTATCAGGCATGTTTCATGTTTGCTGTTGTTATTTACCTCATCAGTCCATAATGTTCCTTATCTGTAAGAAAACTCAGGTGTGGAATCGGAAAGCCACTCATTGGATTGAGATAGTGCTTTTCAGCCAGAGATAACTGATGATGAGGGTAGTGAACTTAGGAGGTTGTAACTTCAGTATTATCAAAAGGATAGTTGCTACACACTATGTTGCAGAGATGCCTAAGCAGCCAAAGACTGTGGTCATGTGTGTGTGTGTGTGTGTGTGTGTGTGTGTGTGTGTGTGTGTTCTATCTCCAATGAAGGCCTTGTTGTACGAAAGCTTACTTTCTGACAGTCTTTTTGTTGTGCCTATCTGCAACTCAGCCTCTTTTCTATGTAGCGAGTAGCAACTATCCTTTTCATAATATTGTTACAGTCCATTCTGGATTTTTGATTGTTGCAGTTTTAGCTTTGGTAGATTTCTCTCTGTCTCTATTCTCCCATCAACAATCTCAGGAATCAGTTGACCCAGCAGTGAAGATGGCTGCTAGAGATGGAATTTATCATAGGCTAATAATGTGACATCACCTAAAAGAAGGGCTGTTTTGAACATCCTGAAGGACAGAGGAGGGCCCATTGCATATGCCTGCTACTAGACTCTGCCATCAATGCATTCCAAGTTCTTTTTGATGAACTGATGCTGCCTTAAAGTTGCTTTTCTAAAAATATTTTCAGAAAATACATTAAATACAAGTAAACCATGGATAAGTAAAGTAATTAATACCTCACATAAGAGGAAGAGGGAAATTTATATAAAGGCCAAAGTAAGTCAACATTTGACATTTAAGGGTCGTCACTAAAATGTCAAAAAGTGTATACATCCTGACAGAAATTAATAATGCAGAAAATAAAACTAAAATTATTTGGGATCTTCTCAAATAAGAGCCAGGACAGCCAGTCAGTGTATAAGATTTCATAACACTTAAACTAAATGACAATGTTGTGACTGATAGTTTACAAGTTGCAAGTACTTTTAACATTCAGTTTCTAAACATAACAACAAATGTAGGATTAAATGGTTCAGTTGATGAAGCAAGAGAATATATTGAAAATTTCACTACACAAAACTTTAAGCAACTAGATGTAGCACCAAAATCCTTCACTGAATCTAACACAATTACAGTAAAACTTGCTCAAAATGGAATTGCCTGGGACTAAAATGATTTTCCAAATTGGGCAAGTTTCCGGTTTACACAAAACTCATGGGCTACCTAAAATTTGTCAGGTATCATGCACAAAGTACAATAAAAAATTTTAAGTATGCATATACTGTACTTGCGTACCTTCACTCCAGCACAATAGATTTTCATTTGCTGTATATTGGGCAATAGAACACTGGACTATTACACTAATTGATAAGTAACACAGCATTTCCATATTTTCGTGGAACTTTAAATGTGTTTATTATTGTATGTACATACATATTATTTCCATGTTTATTTGCTTTACATTTCACTTTTTTCACCACATATCGAGGAGGGAAACTTGTTTTAATTTCCTGTTCAAAACTGTTTTTTCTAGGCAATTTTTTGCACCATATAATAGTTTCAATAAGTCGGGAGAATTTATGTGTTGCAAATTGCATAACATCATTTATGCATGCAATGGCTTGTTTAGGCATATTAATTTTTCTAGGGACACCATTTTTCTCCTCTTCTTCTTCCTTTGTTTCTTCTTCGTCATCCTTTGTGTTGTACATTTCTATTAAATCTGTTACTGAAGTGACAGTGGAGTGAGTTGACAGAAAGTCATCACTTTGAATGTAATCATCTGCATTACATGAAATGTTTCGCATTTTCATTAATTCAGCAATTGCTGCTGCATTTTCTTGAACTTCGATGGCCACAGAAGTGTCTTGATCTTGACCCCCAAACCTGCTTTGTTGAAGCATTTGGTGACAGTTTCAGGTTTTATTTCCTTTACTGCCTAGCCAATCCAATTTACTACATCTAGGACAGAAACTGACCATGCAGGAGCAAATCCACTTTCGGCTTCTTCAACACTAAGAATAAGAGATGGCAATAATAATCGGCTATAATGGCAGTTGAATGCGTAAATAACCCCTTAGTTCATGGATTGTGTGAAGCTGGTTGAACCTGGAGGAAACCAAGTCAATTTCATGTTTGATAATGTTACTTTCAGGTGGCAGGTTGCATTGGCTAGGAAAAGAAGAACATGGCAATTTTCTTTTTTCATTTTGGCATTGAAAGAGCCCAGCCATTCTTCCATAAGATCACTCACCATCCATGCCTTTTTATTGCTTCGCCATGTGACGGGAAGCTTACTGGCATCTATGTTCTTGAAACAACGTGGTTTTGCTGCCTTTCCAGTCACCAGTGGCTTCTCCATTTCACCAAACATGTTTCTACACAGCAGTACAGTGAGTCTTTCCTTGGACATTTTTCCACTGGTGCACTTTTCAGCTCGAATTGCTAGCGATTTTTAACCATGCATTGCTACTGTGTTTGATTGTACCACCATTGATACGAGGGGTCTCACAGACCCGACCTGCGTATCAGTTTGATTTGTTAAGGATAGGTAGCACAAAAGGGCTTCACATTCGTGTATGTTGTCTAGATGAAGTAAACAAACACGTTTTGCTTTGTGTTTGAGTAAATTGATGTCCTTTATTACCACATAAGCAAATTAGACAGTGATTCTAACATTTACATACCATACAGAACAAAAATGTGGTTGTCGTGGTCATAGCGCACAAAGTAGAACAATGAAAGCTACAAAAACCAAACTCAGGTGTGAACAGATGAGTAGAAAACATGTATGGAAACATTGGAGGTAAACAGAGAGCCTCCACAATGTCTTTCGAATGTACTGTTTTCACATGTTGTTTTACCTCACCAGGCCACTACATGCAGTCTTTACAAATTAAACTTGAGTGTTTTTTGAGACACACAAACTTAGAGCAATTGTAACAAATAGATTGTGTTTTGCTATCTTCACACCCATAGTAGCACCGTCCTCTCTTAGGCACAATACTCTGGTTCACACACACATCGTCTGGCTGTTCAACCCCCCCAGGCTGTTGACAGATCTTTTGAGAGGTCGGTTGATATGCTTACTGCCAGCCCTGTGTAGTAATTGGCCTCTGACAAGAGCCTTCCTAAGCGATTTCAGAAAGTCTCTCCTCGTGGTCTCCCCCTGGTTGTTAGCTCTGAAGATGATGAGACTATTAATTCCTGCTACATTCAGTAAGCAAAAGAATAAGGCCAACAGCCACCTTTAGTTGTTCTTGCTACATCATAGGTGGCACGCATCTGAGCTACTAAATCTACTCCACCCTTAGTAGCATTATACAGAGTTATCATCTCCGGCTTCATTTCTTCCCCAGTTGTTGCATCTATTTTGCTGTCATGGTGCATAGTGCTCATTAGACGTAGGCAACTGTTTTTCTTTGGTACATAACTCACTAATGTGCATGTCTTCTGAAAGCCAAAGATACTTGTAAAAGCATTTCCACCTCTTGTGTTTACGAATTGAAACACAATGAAGATCTGTCTGTGTAGCTTCTGGAGAAAATTACACTCTTGCTACTCAAATACAAAGATTACAGAATACTATATTTAGTGATATCAATATAGACGTTAGGTTTAAGAATAGAAATGTTGGTCACTTGATAAATACATTAAGATCCCTTAAATTCAGTTGAATAAATGACAAACCCACAAGGCAGGAAGCATGTCTAGATAACATAACACGCAATTTTCATCTAAACAAAACAGAATTCGACACAATAAAGCTTTGAGGGACTGTGGCTCAGACAAACTATTAACAGTAAAGCAACTGAAACTTCCACAGACTGTAGAAAAATTATAAGACCAATTAATGAATCAAAGCTAAAGAAGTTGATAAGTAAATTGAGAATTTAATAAAATGGGATAAAATAATAACCACCAGGTGCAAATGAATATACCAACAAATTTTAGAATTGTTAACTGATAACTTTGAAGCATGTTGTCCTAAACGCGGCAGGAAAATATTGAAGCAAAATTGTTTCACCAAACCACGAAATCTAAAAAGCTGGTACACCTCACATCTAAGTAGAATAAGAATCATAATGCTACTCTATCATGATAGGTCTAAGCACAATTACGCAGACAAGGAAATGTATATGAAAGTGAAAAAGATTTACAGGTCTGAAATCAAGGCAACTAAGTGCAAAGCACATTATACAAATATACTGAACCCCGTGAACAAATGTAAAGCTGCATGGAAAATTATTAAAACAGAAATGAACTGTGATGAAAAAATATACCAGCCACCAGTTCCACCTGATATTCTAAATGCATATTTTGTCAGTCCTCAATCCGATAACACCATAAGGAGGATGTGAGCTAGGCAGAGGCAATGATGTCAGAAGTGAACAGTAAGCAGACAGACAGCTTTCATTGGACTCATGTAACTGAGAAGATGGTCAATGAATCAATAGCTAACCTCAGTAATTCTAGAGCAGAGGCTTACTATGTTCTCTCAAATTATGTTATTAAATATCAGAACTCTAATTGTAATGTCAATGACTAAAATAATCAACAAAATTTTAAATGAAGTTAATTATCCGGAATGTTTAAAAATATTTGTAATTAAACTAGTGCATAAGAAAGGAGATATAGCATCTCCAAATAACTATCAACCAATATCAGTTATACTGATAATATAAAAAATAATAGAATACTGCATGCATAAATGGATGAGTCAATATATTGAACTTAATGATATACTTACCTCCTCACTGTACGGTTTCAGATCCAGCCTTTCTACAGTCAAAGCAGTTGAGAGTATGGTAGCAAAAATATACAGTTGTTTTGAAAATAAAGATATCTGTGCAAAACTATTGGACCTCAAGGTTTTTCATATGGTCTCTGTGGTGTGCATACTGTAAGACCTTCGGTACACACACCATCAGATTATTTGACTTGTCGTTCTAACGAAGTAGGCGAGTGTCAGCAATATGTCTCGTGGTCTTATCGTGGCGTGTTTATCTTCTGCCATTAGGTCAGACGATAGAAATGCCACTTGTACGCTTAGAGTAGCAGATTGATGGTGACCAACTTTAAACAGAACTTGATTAATTTTCACACACACATTTATTAAAATAATAAAAATCATAGATATTACGTAACTTGATTCTGGATCCTGTTTACAATTGACAATCTGAAGTTCCTTTGGTCTTGGTACGTTAATCTTATTCTCACATCTCTGATACTTGACAAAGTGTCTATACATTTCTCTTCATGGCTATGTACAGGAATATGATAATCTTATTAGGTGCAGACTGAAACTTGACTACAGACTAATGCAGAATGATGCAGACTGGTACAGATAAATGCAGATTGACTAATCGGAGGTCTGTACACTCGTTATAATACCTCAAGCGTTCAGGTATCACTGCGCGAGTGTGATCCATGAGGAGAAAAGGTTCTATGTTAGCAGCAATCTCATTGGCTGCGTTACATATTAATACGCGGATCGGCGGAAGCAGAATTTGGTCTGTCTCTAAGACAGCGCCATCTCGTAGTGCGGAGATGGACGAGCGCTGCACCTGCGCTGTTGTGCTTAGCGGGGCACGCTCTAGTGGGAAAGTTGTGTACGCGCTGACTACGCGGAACTATGTACACAACAGTCTCCCACAATATTCTCATAAAAAAGCTCTACCACTTTGGAGTGAGATTATAATTAATGCAGTCTTACTTGGAAAATAGAAAACAGTTAGTAAAGGTAAATAATCAGATGTTAGAATGTCTCTCAGTTGTAAAGTGTGTACCTCAAGGATCTGTTCTTGGACCTTTCATTATTTACATAAATGATTTACCTGCCGTTGTATCATGTCATGCAGTGCTATATGCTGATGACACAACACTCACCACATGTGGTACCAACCTCGAAAATGTGCAACACAGCATGGCAGTGGCAATGGAGAAATTCACTACTTGGTTTGAGGCAAATGTACTACAGAAGAATGATAGTAAAACTGAAGCTGTTGTATTCAGTAAAATTACTAGGATTTCATATAGGTCAAAAGCTCAGCTGGGGTACCAACACAGGGAACTTATGTGGCAAATTGGCATATGTCATCTATCTGCTGTACAAGCTTAGGAGCAGTGTCAGTAAAGAACTTCTGTTTTATGCATATTTAGCATTCTTCCATTCCCACCTGAGTTATGGAATATTATTATGGAGCAATTCTGTAGGCTCAAAATTAGTGTTTAAATGGCAAAACAAAGCCATAGGGTGGAAAGCAGGACTTAGCCCATATGAATCATATTGGGATTCTCTTAAGAAAATAAATGTAATGACAGTGCCTGACCTGTTTATTTACACCTACCTTGTCTTCATTAAAGAGAATCTGAGTAAATTTGACTTAAGGAGGACAGTTCATGACCATAACATAAGAAGTGGACATACAATTAATATGCCATATGCTAGGCTTGCAAAGACATATAACAGTTACAAATATTTTGGTCCTTTCTGCATAAAAAAATTACCTGAAAATGCCTAAACAGTGCCAGTAAATAAATTTAAAGCTAGTCTTTTGAGGTGGATGGAAAGTAATATAATTTACTCCACTCAAGAGTTTCTTGAGTATCTAACAAATGACCCACCTTCTTTATGAGAATGAACAATAAATTAACTGCACACTATACATATGCCACACAGTGCAACTATTTTATTACTGTTTCATGTGCTTATTGTTAATTACCTGTTTGATTATTTATATGTCCTTCACTGAACTATGTAGTTCATTTATCTAGTAATTGATCTGTTAGGAAACTTTTTGTTACTCTTGATATTTGCATAAATATGTATTGTATCCATCTTGGATTATTATATTGTAGTTAATGATAATTGCCCAAGTTTGTATTATTATTGTTATTATCATTGTGTTAACACTGCTAGCACCAATTGCATATAAATATGCTCAAAGGTGGAATAAAACATTTGTATTCTTTGTAGTTCCAGAATTTTCAGACGCTTACAAAACTATATTGCCGTAAGTTAGTGATGTGTGTGTATTGGATACAAAATTTGATTCATATAAAATCAGCACCTGTGGTTCACAGTTCAGCCAATGTATACATCACCCCCGAATTTCATTGTATATCAACACAAATAAAGGAAGGTTTTGGGACTTTTCAGAAGTTACCATTTTCCTTTGCATAATCTGTGAGCAATTTTTAACAAATGTAGAGTTTTGATTTAGCTGCTGTAGCAGATTCTCTAACTAATACATTGTGTTACATCTGGATATCCATTAGAAAAGAGGAATAGTCCTATATATTATCTGCATTTATTGTAAATGAACCATGTTTTCGAGTTTCCAAACAACTTAATTACCATCAAGAAGTTTTAGAAAACCGACAATTTTTACCAAAGGTTTTTGTGTTGCCTTAATAGAAATCTTGTTTTGTGTATCTGCTTCAATTTTTATAGGGAATTCGCAACCTTTTAGCCCAACACATAAAAAGATAATCAGTAGGTTTAATTTAAAGGTACTTATTCACTTCAGTTCTCAAGGATTAACAGCTTTCACTCAGTTAATACCATGCAGAAATCCAATTTGCATTTGGACTGCACTTCCTTGAATCTTGTGCAGAAAGGTGAACAGTATACTGCTGCATCCATTTTCAATAAGCTACCACAAGAATTCAAAAATCTTAGGAGTAATCCAAGTGCTTCTAAATCGAAACTGAAGAGTTTCCTCATGGGTTACTCCTTCTATTCTGTCGAGGAGTTCCTTGAAAAATTAAGCTCATTCCTGTGGTATATTATTGATTGTGTTTACATAAAATTGTGGCTTGTCTTCCTTTGGGGTCATAAACATTTTATTTTATTTGTTATTACTTTTATGTTGTAATTTCAAGTACCAACACATTCCACGACCTTGGTCATTTTCTTGACAAATTCGTCCTGTGGGACTAGACGTGCTCCTCAAACAAATCAATTACATTAGCAACTGCAGATTCTGAAGTATCAATATCAGAATCTGCTTTGTCCATAGTTGGATTGACAGTGTTACTTCTGTCAACATGGACTTTTTTTGGGGTATTGGGTTCCATTTCCATCTTTTCTGGATTTCCAAATTTTGTCATAATTTTAATTGCACAGAATACTGTAGTATTTAAAAAAAGTTGAATTATCCCATCCAATAATGATGTGCAGCAGCAATTGTTGACTGCTACAGATAGACAAGATTGGATGTTCATCTAAGGAACAGAAGATAGGCAGAACTCCATCTTGCCAATGTGAGGCACAGTAGCAGACATGTTTGATAACTTCTTTACAGCAATGTGCAAAAATGAAATTACAGATAATAAATTTTATCACTCAAAAACCCAAAATGAATCAAGAGCTATAAAAGAAAAATCCAAGGAACTTGCCAAACACATAAAGGAGTGCTAGCTGTGCTGGCAACTCTTACCTTTTCCTTACAATGTTGTGTCATGTAGTGCAAAACTTTTCCTTTTCCAAATAATATAATACCCATCTAGATATGTCTTACATTGATATAAAATGTCTCTCTCTGTTTTTACCAGTTTGTCTTCCAGTGTTCAGTTAGATAAGCTACTTGGAACAGAAAAGAATGGACATATAATACACATAAAATTATTTTTTATCATGCCACATGATAGGCACTGGAATGACACACATTGCACCTCAATTTTTATTTGTTTAAATTTTCTTTTTATACTTTTTAGCCTCCCTAAAAATCAACACATTGTTGAAAGATGGGTAACCATGCAATACTTGAACATGGGACTGGTGTCTGACATAGGCAAAGACTGGCAGCACCATTGTTTGAAGACAAATGGCCAGATCATTAGTAAGTTCTCTCACATGAAATGGTTGCAAAATACACTAAAATGGTTAGCTGTCAACCTCAGGGTTATTGATTTCTGTGAGCAAGCACAAATTAGTGATTGAATGCAAAATGTATTCAGTCATTGTATCTCTTCACAATGATCTGTGGACTCTGCTGGATTGCACAACAACAAAGTATTTTAAATGATGCTATGCAGCTTACACAGGAAGTCTCCTTCCTGAGCCAGACTTCAAGAGAAAGACAATGAAAGTGAGTGAAAGCTATTGCTTTTAAGAAAAAACTGAAGAACATTTTTCCCTACCCTGTTCTGTTTCAGCAACAAGCCAGTTCAATATCGCTGTTCACTAATAAATCTCTAGTATGGTGTCACAGAATATTATTATTATTATTATTATTATACACACAGACTGTTACAGAAAAAGATATATGTACTTGACAGTGATTCTTTTAACTTATTAACAAAAATATATTGGTCCTCCAATCAGTAACACTTCATGAGTTACCAACCTGATAGTCACCCCTCATAAGGGCCAACAACCAGGAGTGATGGTCTCAGATGCAATTTCTTTTCATAGCAGTAACCTCTGGTTGTCATCTGCAGCACCCTTACAGCACACTGGTATACTGACAGTATTCTATGACCCTTCCTGTTGCCTGTCATTGCAAGATAATGCCCGTGCACACATGGTGAGTTTCTACTGCTTGTCTTCATGCTTGCCAAAGCCTACCTTGATCAGCACGGTTGCTGGATCCTCCCTAATTGAGATCCTTAGGAGCATTATGGGCAGAGCCCTCCAACTAGATTGGGATTTTGACTTGCACATTGGACAGAATGTGCCATGATAACCCTCATGATTTCCAACAATGCTATAAATCAATGCCAAACCAAATAATGTCTTGTATAAGGTTCAGAGGTGGACCAACGCATTATTGACTTCCTAAGTTTATGACAGCCTTTCTCCTGTAAAATAATCCAATTTTCCTGAACTTGTAATCATTTGTTTGTCTGTACATATACATCACATCTACTGATTTATATCCCATCCAGATAATTTCATCGTGGTGCATCATTATTTTCTTATAGTGTATTTAGTAACCATGATTTAACATAAATCCCAGCAGAATGTAGGGAGAGGTAGTAAGTGATCATTAACTGTTTTGACTTTATAAGTAATTTATTCGTAGAGTGCAACATAATAGGACATGGAAATTTTATCTAGCGAAATATAAAGAAAGTCTTTTGCACATTCAGTAAGACACAAAATTTTCATTTCATTGTTGGCTTTTTTCCTGAGACTTGTTACTTTATCTGGATGTTGTTTTCACTCTTTTCAGTAATACTTTCTATAGTAACATTTGCATTTTGACGTAAAACCCATAATTATCCTACCATTACATTTTTCACAGCAAGACAATGTTGCTTGTCCACCCTACACTCACTTTTTTTAGGCTTACTGGCAAGCCAAGACAGTATATCATTTTATCAAGAACAAACAACTTTTCTTTCGTGATCTGCTAGTATTCTTTTCTTTAATGCAACTAAAAGATCAGTATTTTGAAATTTTCATTAGAAAATAATTGTTTTACATTAATCGCTATAATTTCCTTGCTCTTTGGAATTGTTGACAAAAGTTGTTTTGATAGTTCTCCCACTTTTTTTCCAATCAGTCTGCATTTGATTACTAAATTTGAATAACTTTTCCCACAAAGAATAATTTTATAAATTTTTTTGATGTTAAACAACTTTCTGTACGTAATGTTGTAAACCTATGTGGTACTAATAAGTAAAATATCTCCTTTCAATCTTCTTCATACATACCATTTCACTCAAAGCAATAATGTCCTCCACTTCACTATAAAATCAGTAACATTTTAAGTTTCTCCATCTAGTTTTGAAAATTCATCTGTTACTGACACTTCATATATTTTATTTTTGTTGTCCACAGATATAAAGTCATGTTTCAGAGCCAAAAAACAACTTGTCTCTGCACCAACACCTATAACATCATAACACAAATTGTTTCCTTCGCTCTCATCAAGAATTTCAGCATTATTAAGTGAATTATTTATGTGTTCACCTTCTATTAGCTACTTCATTCACTTCACAATGTTCAACACTACCTGCTGTGTGTGTGTGTGTGTGTGTGTGTGTGTGTGTGTGTGTGTGTGTGTGTGTATTGTTGACATTAATTGTGAGAGTCTTTTTGTTGTGCCTATTTGCTACTCAGCATCTCCACTATTTGGTGAGTAGCAACTGTCCTTCTCATAATATTGCTACACCACCTGCTTGGATAGTTTCAGCTACTAAAATAAATTTTAATTTGTGAATGAACACAATCAATTTTTGAAAATATAATTTGATAGATAGAAAATCTACTCACTAAGCGGTGGCAGGAGAAAACATATATGAAAGTTAATTAAATGTGCAAGCCTTTGGAGCCAATGGCTCAAAAGGGTCGAAGGAGAAGGAAGAGGGGTGACCAAAAAGGACTGGTGAGGTTCAGGAAATGAGGAGAGTTTGGAAAAGTCACTCAGAACCCTGGGTCAGGGGAGACTTATCAGATGGGATGAGAAGGAATGACTGGTTGCTGGGGATTGCACTATACAAGATTAAGAAACCTGAGAGCATAAAGGTGGAAGATAGAACAATATGCAGGACAGAGATTACTGACAAAGCATCATGCAAGTGTTAATAAGAGCAGAAGGCTAAGAGTATTGTATATGGTAGAGGTGGAGGGTGGGAAGAAAAAACAGATCAGAAAATAAAAGGTATGGAAAACTAAAAGGGAATGAAGAAAGGAATAGTTACTGAGAAGAAGTGCTGAGACCAAAGGAATTAATGTAAATTAAGTCCAGCTGGGCAGTGAGAACCAAGGAATGTTGTAACACCAGTTCCTACCTTCGGAGTTCTGAGAAACTGGTGTCTGGGGGAGAATCCTAAGAAACTAGTGCCTGGGGGAGAATCCTAATGGCATGTGTGGTGAAATAGGGCATGTGGTCATGACTGTTACATTGTAGAGCATGCTCCACAGCAGGATACTGAATGTCTGTGTACATTCATCCTGATTTCTAACTTTATGGAAGTCATACCAATATAGAAGACCAAACAGTGTTTGCATAAAAGCTGGTACATGACATGTGTCATGTAAGACTTGCCCTACACATCTCTCTTACCACTACTGTTAGCAGCCCTGTAACTGCCAAAACGTGTGTTATTAAAGGGACAACCAGCTGTGGAAAGACATATGGGTACCAGTTGTTATGTAAACACTATCTGGCCTTTTACATTGGTATGACTACCACCAAGTTATCAGGATGAATGGACATAGATAAACAATTATACCAGCAGCACTCAATACCCTGCTGCAGATCATGCCCTACAAAGAGGCAGTTATGACTGCAGTGTCTGTTTCACCATACATACCCTAGGAATTCTTTCCCTAGACACCAGTTTCTCAGAACTCCACAGCAGGGAAATGGTGTATCAACATAGTCTTTCATTCTCACCACTAACTTGGCCTTAATTTACTTTAATTTCTTTGGTCTCAGCATTTCTTCTCAGTAACTATTCCTTTTAGTTTTCCATGTCTTTTATTTTCTGATCTATTTATTTTTCCCTGTCCTCTATCTCTATCACATAAAAACACTTAGCTTTCTGTTCTTGTTAAACTCTTCCATGATGTTTTCCCTGCTTTGCTTGTTACTCTGTCTTTCACCTTTTAGCTCTCAGGTTTTCAAATCTCATCTGGTGCAGTCCCCAGCAATCATTTTGAATTCTAATTTCTGTTTATTGGATTCTGTTGTGTGTCCTGTGGACTGTTTCCTACTTTCTTCATCAAAGTTTGGACATTCAGTTCTTAAGCTGTTCATTACATTTTAACATTAATTGCTGAAAGGATTGTTTGATAATTTGTTGGAGTGACTGTGTCATCATTACTATAATTTTCTTTCTGTCTGAAATTACTCACTTTTACTGGGCCACTTACTTCTTACTCCCATTTACTTGTTTTGTCAACGTCTCCCATATTCACAAAATTTACACCCTCTCTTGCTTGTAATTCTGACTTTTGCTCACTAATCATCATTTTATAAAATCTTTGTTATTTGCAGAGTAACACATAGTGAATGAAAACACTGCACACTATACATGTCCACCTGTTTGAAATCTAATTCAGAAGTAGATTGGTGGTCATTGTATTACTGACCACCACTAATGACTGTTGTATCTAAGCTCCAGTCCACCCAATTCAGTTATAATTTCTTCTTCTTGATCAGTGAAATTAACACACAAAATAATTTGGACCTTTTTTTATTATTATTAAGAGCATCCTGGACAGAGCACCAAAGTTGTTATGACCCTCCCCTCTATTAATGCATAAAAATTATTAAATTCATGATCTTTAGAAATGTGTCTAGTTGTTGTTAAATCAAGAGCACATTTCTAGCAGAGATACACTAGTTCAGTGCAGCCAAAATGAGTGAGATATAACGTCACACAATAAAAATTGCATCGCATTTTCATATTTTTTTGTAGCTCCTCAACAAAAATGTGGATCACTAAACAATAATTTTATGTCTAGATGGTATGATCCAGGTTTTGATTTTCAAATAAGAACTCCATGTAGTTAAAATACATTAACTTGTTGATTTATTGTCTTCATTTCACAAATAGTAAGTTTGATGTTTTTCACATTTTTTTAAAAAATTATAGCTCCATTACACATAGTCACAATGGTTTCACAAATGAAAATTATACTTCCTCTCAGAAAGGATTTACATAAATAAAACAATTTGTACATCAGTGCATAATTACATCAAATTTCATTATACAGAATCACTTCTTGCACGTGTAAAATCATGAAATTAGAACTGTTCAACATGACAGTAAGACCACCAACATCTACTACTGAATATGGAAAATTGCAGGGCACTTCAAGAGGGAGCACTGGATTGAAAACAGAGTGCCAGTGTGCAGCCAGATGCACAGTACTGAAGACAAAACACCAGGACTCAGCCTGGTGCACCACAATGAAGAGGAAACACCAAAGAATGTTTCTAGTGGGAGGGGACCAAAGAGAGAACACCTGGAACAAAGCAGACCAAAAAGGAACACAAGCTCACAGACAGATAAAGAAGGAATATGTAGTAGAGGTGGAGGTGGGAAGAAATAAACAGATCAGAAAATAAAAGGTATGGAAAACTAAAAGGGAAGACAGATAAAGAAGGAAAGCACAAGGTCAGTGTTAGTGGAACTGGCTGCAAAAAGAATGCCTTGAACAGATGTTGAAAGATGAAGAGCATAGTTACAAGCACTGAACGTTTTTTACTCAATAAGCAATCTCAGGTAGCACATGATGAAGGTAATGAGTCACATTGTTGAAGTATTGTGCCATAGCAATGCTTTTATCTGGCAGAATACTCAAGAGCTCAAGATGTCAACAGATGTCAGAAAAATATGAATAATTACATCAAGATACTGTATGAGGAGGAGATGCACCAAAAATCAAGAAGAAAGGGAGGATGCTAAGTTCTCTCAGTTTCCTGCTGGGATGTCGAGTTGGAGATGTAGTTGCCATGACTATGCATCACATCAACTCCAGAATGGCAACAAGGTAAAATGTTGGGTGAGCATGGCACTTGTGAGAAAGAGGATTTGAGTTATGTGCCACAGAATGGATATGACAGTCAGGGAGCTTTTCACCTTCACCTGTATATGGAAATCTATTGACTGGGACACCTTCAGGGTGCTCGCCAGCACAAAGCCTCCAAAATCAAACATCTCAGCTAATTTTATTTAATAAAATTGCAGCCAAATAGTCATATACAGTTACTTTGCTTAACATTTTACATTTACATTTTACGTTTTTGCATATTCATTTATCGATTTCACTCTTTTACTGCACAGTTCTATGTGATATCGTTCACAGGCTTCGTTACACAGTTCACATGCACATGTTGTGGTTGGTTCATAATAAGTTTTGTTTTTGCAGATTAGATGATGAAAGCCATGAATAGAAAGTCTAGTTACGACATGTTGCTGTTCGAAGTTTGGTGCTGTCCATGAGCGGTTCGTCATTGCTTCGGTGCCATAGAACTCTGGCCATATTTTTTCTCGTTGTCCTCCATGATCTTCAGTTGCTTTCTGGAAGCCCTGGTGTGTGGCATCATATATTGAAGTCTGATGTCTTCAATTAGAAATGTCTCTCTCGCTAGCAGGTACACTAGTCTAGATCTTTTTGTCTTTGAGAGACCTAGTGCTCTTTTTAGATAAGTCAATTTTACCTTTTCTAGTGTTACTAGATTTTTTTCTGTCAGGTGGTCCCATATAACCTCCATCCCATAGGCCAGAATTGGCAAGATTTTTGTGTTGAATAATTTCATGGCTGTTTCTAGACTGAGTAGGCGGATGTTTTTGATGTTCTGTATTGCTATTATTGCTTGGGCTGCACGTTCTGTTGTATGTTTTGTGAAGCATTTGGCTGTTGGTTGCAATGTCAGTCCTAGGTATTTAAAGTCTGATGAGATTTTTATTTTTTGTCCTCTGATGCTGATTTCCGCATTCTTGGGTGTTTCTCCTCCTTTTCTGAAAATTAACATTTCTGTCTTTGTTATGTTTATGTGCAGTTAGTGTTCACTGCACCATTTGTCTATTTTCTCAATGATTCTCTGCAGCTTCTGTATATCTGTTGAACCTACAGCTATACATCTTCTTCATTTTCTCCAGTTTGGCGTACTTCTTCAGTGGCAAGAATGTACAGCAAAGGGCTCATTGGGTCACTCTGTAAGACTCTGTTTGATTGCAGAATGGGGTTTGAAAAAGAGAGGTTGTCTGATATTGTGATTAAGTTGTATTCGAGGACTGACTTGATTAATCTTGCACATATGCTATATTCTCCCATTGTGCTTTCCAGTTTTTGGACTATGAGATCTCTTTCCAGTAGGTCAAAGGCTTTGGTAAAGTCTATGAACACTGTGTAGAACATTTGTTTCTTTTGTAGCGCTTTGTCGATGTTGTTTAGAAGAAGCCTGACTGCCGTAAGTGTTGATCTTCCAGATCTGAAATCCATTTGTCGTTCTGGGAGATGACTGTCCAAGAGGCTTGAATTTTTTGTGTAATTATCTTTGAAAACATCTTGAATTGAGTATTTTCCAGAGCTATGCCTCTGTACTTGTTTGCGTCCGAAGGGTCTCCTCTACCTTTGTAGAGAACTTTTATTGTTGAGTGTCTCCATTATGTCAGAATTCTTTCAAGTTCCAGGCATTTGTTAAATAGTTTTATCCATACATGTTGGAGGGCCCCTTTTGCATCTTTTATATGTTCATTATATATACAGGGTTATTACAAATGATTGAAACGATTCCACAGCTCTACAATAACTTTATTATTTGAGATATTTTCACAATGCTTAGCACACACATACAAAAACTCAAAAAGTTTTTTTAGGCATTCACAAATGTTCGATATGTGCCCCTTTAGTGATTTGGCAGACATCAAGCCAATAATCAAGTTCCTCCCACACTTGGCGCAGCATGTCCCCATCAATGAGTTCGAAAGCATCGTTGATGCGAGCTCGCAGTTCTGGCACGTTTCTTGGTAGAGGAGGTTTAAACACTGAATCTTTCACATAACCCCACAGAAAGAAATTGCATGGGGTTAAGTCCAGAGAGCGTGGAGGCCATGACGTGAATTGCTGATCATGATCTCCACCACGACTGATCCATCGGTTTTCCAATCTCCTGTTTAAGAAATGCCGAACATCATGATGGAAGTGCGATGGAGCACCATCCTGTTGAAAGATGAAGTCGGCGCTGTTGGTCTCTAGCTGTGGCATGAGCCAATTTTCCAGCATGTCCGGATACACGTGTCCTGTAACGTTTTTTTCGCAGAAGAAAAAGTGGCCGTAAACTTTAAACGGTGAGATTGAACAAAACACGTTAACTTTTGGTGAATTGCGAATTTGCTGCACGAATGCGTGAGGATTCTCTACCGCCCAGATTTGCACATTGTGTCTGTTCACTTCACCATTAAGAAAAAAATGTTGCTTCATCACTGAAAACAAGTTTCGCACTGAACGCATCCTCTTCCATGAGCTGTTGCAACCGCGCCGAAAATTCAAAGCGTTTGACTTTGTCATCGGGTGTCAGGGCTTGTAGCAATTGTAAATGGTAAGGCTTCTGCTTTAGCCTTTTCCGTAAGATTTTCCAAACCGTCGGCTGTGGTACGTTTAGCTCCCTTCTTGCTTTATTCGTCGACTTCCGCGGGCTATGCGTGAAACTTGCCCGCACGTGTTCAACCGTTTCTTCGCTCACTGCAGGCTGACCCGTTGATTTCCACTTACAGAGGCATCAAGAAGCTTTAAACTGCGCATACCATCACCGAATGGAGTTAGCAGTTGGTGGATCTTTGTTGAACTTCGTCCTGAAGTGTCGTTGCACTGTTATGACTGACTGATGTGACTGCATTTCAAGCACTACATACGCTTTCTCGGCTCCTGTCGCCATTTTGCCTCACTGTGCTCTCGAGCGCTCTCGCAGCAGAAACCTGAAGTGCGGCTTCAGCCGAACAAAACTTTATGAGTTTTTCTACGTATCTGTAGTGTGTCGTGATCATATGTCAATGAATGGAGCTACAGTGAATTTATGAAATCGCTTCAATCATTTGTAATAGCCCTGTATTATCAGGTCCTGCTGCTTTCTTGTTCTTCAGTGCTTTTATTACTTCTTTCACATCTTCTTCATTTAGGGGTTCCCATATATTGTCTTTTTCCTTAGTTTGATGTTGTTCCTCTTTCTTTGGGGGTATTTGGTTTCCTCGTTTGTTCATTATCTTACTGAAGTGGTCTTCCCATCCTTTCACGTCTATATTTGGTGTCTGAGTCATCTTCTTGGTCTTACTGCTACGTATGGGTCTTTCACTGCTTCATCCACTTCTCTTTTTGTATCTCTTTCTATGTATTTTTTTTTCTTCTGTTCTATTAGTTTTTTGTAGGTTCTCCTCTCTTCTGCGTATAGTTTGCATGTTTCCTCATCATGCTGGTTTCTTAATCTGTGGAGTGTTCTTAGAACAGTGTTCCTTTTGCTTTAAAATTCAGCATCGAACTATCTTTTTGCCATCCTTGTTTTTGGGTTTGTTTGTACCACTGAATTTTTTAGGATGTCTTCTATTTTGCCTGTTGCTTTTTCAAAGTCTCCTTCATCTATTAATGTTTCTGTTTTTGTTATTTGTTCTTGTTGGTTTGTTATGTTTTCTTTATCAATTTTTCTTTGTGTGATTTGGTGGGTCTTTCTTGCTGGAGAGATGATGTTATTTATTTTTACCTTCATTTTACTGTGCTTTCATATAGACGTGATGGAGTCATGCCATATTGGTTGAATACTTCCTTTTATTTCTCCTCTTGTTAATGTGATATCAATGGTGCTTTTTCCGTTATGGTATATATATGTAGGTATTTGTCTGTTGTTCAGTAGGATGAAACCACCTTCTTCTAGGGTTTCAATGACTAGTCTCGTTTAATAGTTCTCCTGCGATAATGGTGGGGTTGCTATTACATTGTTTGATGATTACTTCTACTGCATTTGTATGTAGTTGGAAACAGGGTGCAATTATATTTATGTTTGATGCTTTTACTAGCATCCTATTTTCTTGTTTTATGATTTTTTTGGTGGGGGTCATCCAGGGTTTCAGTAGCATAGATGTTCCTCCCATGAGTCATTCTCTTTCTCCCTTCTTTGCTACTAGGTGAAAATTGAAAGAATCTTTATGTCGCCAGTTGCCTATCAGGAAGGTTTCTGTTAAAATTGCAAGATCTGAGTTTTTCAGAATGTCTGTTGGTGTTAGATTAAGAGCACTTTTTATTCCCTCTGTATTCCACAAGATGGCTTTTATTCCTTGTTCTTCTGGTTTTCTTTGTGGTTTGGTTGAGCCTGCTCCCTCTTCCATTGATCTTCTTGGGAAACGAAATCAATGAACTTTTACATTTTCAGGCCAGAATTCAGGTTCTTGTGTCATTTGTAGATCTTCAAATGGAATGCCTACTTTTAAAGCTTTTTTGTTACCAGTGTGCACAGTTCTTCACATTCTAGTTGCCCCAGTATTCTGTTCTTGTTAAGGTATTTCACTACTGTATCAGTTGTGGTGAATCTCTTTAGGTTACCGATATATAGCCATGCTGTTTTTTCTGCTGCTTGCGTTTCTTCATGTTTTTATGTACCCATTATGGCTTTATTATTACTCTGGTTTCTTCTCCTGTTCCAGCTCCTCCCTACCACAGTACTCCTGTCAAGATGTCCCTCTAGTTCAGGCTCGTCCAAACTGTGCCCCTGGGGCGCTAGCGCCCATGATCACCCACGGCCAGTGCCCCGGGCGAATTCATATGTTGTCGCAGTGACCGAGCCGTGTCCCTTATCTGGCCTTGCGGACCGCCCGCCGAGCCTCGCCATGCCGCCTTACACGCGTTTCATATGTAATTGTCTTCTTTAACAATTTTGATTGTGAGAATTAAAGAGCTTTATAATCTTAATTCTTTTTTTAATAAATATTCGAACTTGGTCGGTTAAAATTATTACATACAAAACAGCACACTAAGGATCCGATTTATAAAATCTGAAAAGGGATACAAAAAGATGTAGCCTGAAGTAAAACAAAAAATATTTACTTGTAACTGCTAACAGTAAGAATGAGATTCTATATCCCTTAAATGAAATTATTTCTAAAATAGAATATTTATGACTCTAGTTCATTTAAGAAACAGATATAATTTTCAGAAGACGCCTATTGTGCATAATGATGAGTGTGCATGTGCAGAACTATTAGAATGAACCTGTGGGTCAGAAAACAACAATATGTTCTTCGATTCTTGTTTTGGATATTATTTTCTAAAGCTTGCGTAGTAATTCTGCTACATGAACACTAGTTGTTACCTAAACAGTGAATGCTTTGCTTGTTTTACTGCTCATCGACCTCTTTTACAGAGGTGGGCTTCCTCTGTTTCTTTGTTTACGTTGGATCTGACTACATGACAGTCCAGGGCAGCACAGTGTCGTGTGCTATCACTCGCTCTGCAGTTCCTACGCCGACACCAGCGACACACGGTCGCGGACGGGGCGCTGAACTACACTGCCTTGCGCCCGCGGGGCGTCTCAAGCAGCTACATATCACAGAATCTGATATGTGGTCAGTTTTTATATGGTATCCCTGTTCCCTAGATTGCCACTGAAAGACTCATTAGAACTTACTGCAGAGAAATTTGACAATGCTCAGCTGGCATACACTAACCTCAACTTATTTTGTGTATATGTGCTAATATTAATGAGCAGACTGTTTTGTACCTGCAAGACAACATCCAGTGCAGAAGAATGGAGTTCTTAAGACATTAGTCCACAAGCACACACCTTGTGAGACACATATAGTCTGGCAGTATGAATAGAGCATTTGTGATAAGTGTTCTGCAAGAATTGATACACAGCCAAACAGATTCAGAAGGCCCATCAAGCAGCCACTCTGCCACGCCATCTAGATGAAGAGAAAGATGACAGAAAGACTGTGGTGTACCTGACTTATCCAGGGTCTGTTCCTGCCAAAATCCAAAGGGTATTTAGGAAGCACAATAACAAGTATGTGTTGTATCTATCTACCAAAATATGAGGGGGACTTGGAAATGTGAAAAATAACTTGGGACTACAAAACCAGGAATTTATAATATACCGATACCTTGCCAGTGTGGTGTGTTGTGTATTGGCCAGACAACTGGGACAGTGGATATCATACATAAAGAACATCAGAGGCACACCTGAGTAAAGTCCTCATCTAGCACACAGTTTTAATCTACCAGGAAGTTTCAAATCAGCACATACTACACTGCAGACTGAAAATTCATTCTGGGAACCATCCCCCAGGCTGTAGCTAAGCCATGTCTCCACAATATCCTTTTTCCCAGGAGGTTAATCCTGCAAGTTATGCAGGAGAACTTCTGTGAAGTTTGGAAGGTAGGAAATAAGTCACTGATGGAAATAAAGTTGTGAGGATAGTTGGTGAGTGGTTGTCAGATAGCTAAGTTAGTAGAACATTCATCAGCGAAAGGCTAATTTTCCAGGTTTGAATCCCAGTCCAGCATACAGTTTTTATCTGTCAGGGAGTTTAAAGTAGCATACTAATTACAATGAGAGAAAAGTCAGTTGGTATTAAAAGTCTCATGAGTTGGCTGAAAGTATCAGAATAAATTCTTGTAAAAATGCACCAATATTACCAAACCTAGAAGAGTATCATTCAGATTTATGCAGATGAGAGTAAATGAACAGTGGAATACATCGAACACCTTCTAGAGGTTTGTAACTGGGAAGTAGGTAATTGATAACATAATATAACAATAATTCTGTACCAACTAATTGACACATTTTCAATATGTAAGGAAATTGCAAGAACAAATTAATACCACATCACATCTAGTTTCAAAAATGAATAATACACAGGATGAGATATACAGACAGAGATCACTCTATACTTTCTGGAAGATGGTTATTATTATATGAAGAGAATGAACTGATGGCTGCTACAATATATGTACTTAACTGCTGAGAGTAATCATAAACGGCAGTAACCATAAATGGCAGCTGGTGCTCATTTTTGTTGGTGGGGCCCAGAAAAATGTCAGTAAACTTTATAATGGAATTGCTCTGAAGTGTTTGTTATATAATCTTCATTTATGTCTTGCTGCTCAAAAAACATACTTAATAAATTAAAAGGCATTTTCAGCAAACAATCTACATTATTCATTTTAAAAGCACTCTAAGAATACTCTAGTTTCAATGATACTGCTGCAGAAAACAGAACACTATTGAAAGATAGGCCTGTTTGCAGTTTGAAACACTTCCCATTGATGAATGGCAGTAGGGGTGGGAGAAGGGGTTTGGAATACAGGACCAAACAAGCATTACTTCAGTTATGTATGCACTTAATTTATACAGCTAATTCATACAACTAGCTTGGTTTCAACACTGGAGTTTCTGCTGGCACTTTGCTACAGTATTGTAGGATCTCAAAGGTTGGCCACCAGATGTTGAATAAATAATATGCTATTTAATGGAATGCTTCCTATTTCTGCTGATTTCAGGCAGCTGAATCCCAGAGTAAAACTGTTTAAGCTAGACTGCTTCAAAATATTTGATAGAATAATAAGTGAGACAGGAAATGGGTCTGACACATATCATTTCATCTCACTGCAATTTCCTGCCAGGAAAGCATTCAATGAGAGTTCTGTATCTTATTTTAAGACATGTGAAGCAGATTTTGGTGCCAAATATAACAGAAACATCAATACAGCAGAGCTAGTTAATAGAATAGCTGCTTTCAAATTCTAGCAGAAAGAGCTGATGAAGAGCCATTTGGATATTTTGAATTTTTTGTTTTCAGTGTGTGGGTTATTAGAGGCTTATGCAAACATAAAAATAACATTGAGGATATTTATGACAATTATAATGCACTTTCAGCAAATTAAAGATGATAAAAAACTGCTTATGGTGAGGCAGACTGTCAAATTCAGTTATCTTGTCCAGGGAATTGACACAGCTGCTACATCTGACTTCAATGACGTTAAGGATGGGTTTGCTGTGCTCAAAGAAAGGAAACTGCAAGTAAAATAATAACAAGAACACAACTCTTTGAAAGAAATGTATTCTTAATACATAACTATAGCCCTTTTCTTTTATTTCCTATTACTGATGCATACACTGTTAATAATTTAATAGAAGAAAATAATATTTGTTCTTTATTATACATCATGATAAAATCAATATACACTAACTGCCACAAACAAAATATCATAGATTTTGTTTTACTTTCAGTTCTTTTAGAAAGTTTGGACAATTTGTAATTTATTTACCACATTGATTCATTTAATTTGTTGGGTGCAATATTTTCCACGTATATAGCTCATTTAAATAATATTCTTCAATAACACATCATTTTTATTAAACTTACTTTTCAAATATCTTATATCTATGTTGGAAAAATTTGCAGAGAGTTTTTCTGGGAGAGGGGAACTTAGTTTGGCAGTTCTGCTAGGGGTGCAGGATCTCTGGGCATAGCTCCAGCTGTGGGCCCCAGGTGCCCAGCCTCAAACACTGTGTAGGCAAGTGGACAGGAGGGCAAGGAGGAAGGACAGGCACCGGGGTTCGCAGGGGGTAGCAAGGGAAAGGATGTATGTGTGAGCTGGTCCATCCAGGTGGTCAGCCTGGATGGACCATCTTAGGGCCATTGCTTTTTCTTGTGTACATTAATGATCTCTCATCAGTTACACTGCCAGAAGCAGAGTTCGTTTCGTTTGCAGATGACACAAGTATTGCAATAAATAGTATGTTGAGTGTTCTAGAAAGATCTGCTAATGATGTTTTCATGGATATTAATAAATGGTTTAAAGCCAACTCACTGACATTAAACTTCGAAAAGACTCACTATATGCAATTCAGAACCTGTAAGAGGTTTCCACCCAGCATATGCATAAAGTATGAAGAAGAGCAGATAGAAGAGGTTGACAGTCTTAAACTCCTGGGATTACAACTTGATAATAAATTAAGTTGGGAGGAGCACACCACAGAACTGCAGAAATGCCTTAACAAATCTGTATTTGCAATTCGAGTGTTAGCAGACATAGGCGACATAAAAATGAAAAAGCTTGCATACTTTGCCTACTTTCAATCCATAATGTCATATGGTATAATATTTTGGGGTAACTCTTCAGGTCAAACAAAAGTTTTCAGAGTCCAAAAGCGTGTAATACATATTATTTGTGGAGTAAATTCAAGGACGTCCTGTAGAAACCTCTTCAAAGAACTGGGTATACTAACTACTGCCTCTCAGTATATTTACTCCTTAATGAAATTTGTCCTAAATAATATATCTCTTTTTCCAACAAACAACTCAGTTTAAACATACAATACCAGGAACAAAAATGATCTGCACAAGGACTTAAAAGCACTTACTTTAGTTCAAAAAGGGGTCCACTACTCAGGAACACTCATCTTCAATAATTTGCCAGCAAACATAAAAAATTTAGTTACAAATAAAGATCAGTTTAAAAGGAGCCTGAAAGACTTACTAGTGGCCAACACCTTCTACACCATTGATGAATTTTTTTTAATAGAAACAAATAATGTATTGTATATATTCATATTATTAGTATTGGAACTTGACATGTTCTGCATCGACGAGGATCTCATCAGCACAGATCTATGGAACGAAAAACTAATCTAATGTAATCTAATCGAATCTAGCTAGCCCTATGCTATGCTAAGGGGAGGGGTCAAGCAGAGAAAGGGAAACTGCTTGGTCATGTCACTGTGACTGCAGTTTTATGAGCAGGGGTTGTGGAACAGTATGGACCACCTGATGCTTGCCCCTGGTGCTGGTCGAATGACCCAGGTACCGACAGCTCGGAGTAACATCGTGTCTCTGGAATGGAGTGATGGAAACTGGGCCTGACTACTTCTGGTCTGTGTTACTTGTACTACATCAAAGTCATGTCATACACAAACTGTTTGATATGACACTGAAAAATATACCAAAAAATTATATCAGAAAATATATTGTGAGCCAGGTCTTCTGGCTCATCAGATGTACCACCCCTGGTGACTTGAACTAAATGCAAGAGATCTTTTGTATTTAGAATAAGGAATATGTGCAGAGTACAGCAATTTATGAGTGCTGTCAGCAGAGTAAGGAACAGTTGTGTCATTACCTAAGAGTTGGAATAAAAGATCTGTAAAACAACTTAAGTCAAAGAGTGAGAATATCCCTAACCTGAATGTAAGTTATAACAAATAATTTGTGTCCTGGATTGATAGGTTAGGGTCCAGCACATCTGAGCTCCCAGACTGGTGTTGTTCCTGGAGCAAAGCTGGTCATATTCAGTTATCTGGTGCTCATTTAATGGTAAATACAATTTGCATTTTGGGTGGCCAGTTGTCTTTTTTCTCCATTTCAAACAATTTCTGCCACTTTGGTTCAGGCTAGAAGGGCTCATTTGTACTTTTACCATAAGCAAGAGGGAGAAAAGAATCTTTCTCCATGAGAAGCAATTATTTCTTCATAATTTATCTGCATAACAAGAGACTGTACATAGACATGTAATTGACAGTTTGTGTCTGTGAAGGAATTATGTGCTTAAGAGGAAAAAGGTACCTTAAAATGAATGGACAATATATCTACAGTCATTAAAAAAGTATCTTTTTTATTTCCAGCAGAAAAAGGCTTATATTCAAGGACTGATGACACTTTCCTCTTAACTTTCTTAAGAGCAAGGAAACACAATGTGAATGAAGCCTTCAAAATGGTAAATTTTTTGTATTGATTGTTTCATAAGTAATCTAGTTATATGTTTTATTCTGATGTGTATCTTTGTTTACTCTCTCAAATATTGAACCCTCCAGCATATGGAAGCAACTGCAAATAATCAAATGGAAGATTGAATTAAAATTATGAAACAATAAATATAATTTAGAGCATTGTGAAATATCTTAAGAGACCTTTTCACTTTATTTATTTATTTATCATCTCACAGTGATATAGGATTTGTCATCATAGTACAATTAAAATAAGTAGCTCAAAACATATGTACACAATGTACATATTTTTAAGTATGCTTTTATGAGGATGGGAGAGGTGGTCAACCATGGACTCTGGCATTTGCCTGAAGCGACTTAGCAGAATCACAGAAATCTAAACCATGATGACCAGACAAACTCCTTCTACTGACTATGGGGTCAGTGTCTTAACAACTGTACTACCTCATTCGGCAGCTCTCTTTGATTTCCATACAATCTGCTCTGGATGACTTACAAAGGATGGCCATTTTCTCATTTAGTGTTTTCACAACTTATTTTTCTAACCTAAGAACTGCGTGAATTTTAGTAGCATTTACTCAGAATGTTGTAACACAGGATTGCAGAGGCAAACATGCAATGAATTATAACAGTTTACCTGCATTTCAGCATTAAGAGAACTGAGTAGCTCTTAGGATAAAACAACTGAAGGTAGCTTGATTAATAAGCAAGTATTCTCATTGTTCATTAACTAAACACCCATTTGTGTATTACAGAATTATGTAGGATGGCTGTAATTAATTTTATGTGTACTAATCTAGAATTCTGGGACTTGTGAGTTATTATTCTAGAAGTATAAGACATTTATTGTGTGATCTATGTATGTATACCCTTATTTCATTACCGTAAATTCAGAAATAAAAAAATATACACAAGTAGGTGGGAAGAAACAGTCACTGAAAACCCTTACTATAGGGGAAACAATGTACAGGGAACAAAAATAAAACTCTGAATTCAAAACAGCATTTTGTACCATAAAATTAAATTGTACAATTAATGGCACAAATTGTGTTATTCCACATTATGAAGGGGTGCTGGCTCAATATTTAAGGTGAGGAAATTGGAATCTGTGTACTAAAATGGAAGCCAAACATTGTTGTCATGGACCTGATGTCAGATGATAGTACGTGTAATGTTACATTATTATATAATATGTGTATATTGTGTGCGGTGAACAGTACTAAGAAATGAAGAACAATGTAGCACTAGTTTTTTATTTCAGAATCAGAATTTTTATTATCCCATAACATACAAAGTCATATCACAGATCTGATGTACTGGGGACTCGTCAACATTACATTTACATTACAATTGAAATTTGCGTGTACAGTATTACAATAACAATATATGAGCACTCCAGTTTACATGTATTACAAAGTGATATGTAACAACAGCATTTACATAGTGAACATATTTTTACAAACATTTATTTGACACAAAACTACTAAGCTTAATTTACAGGTGATGTTTCCTTGCTCAGACTTCCACATCATCATTCATAAATTCTTCTACGGAGTAATAACTTGTGCAGCTTTGGTTTCAGTTGCCCTAGCTCCATGCTGTTTATTTGTTTCTTTTTTAGCATATTGTAGATTTTCATGCCCCTATATTTTGGCGTTTGTGCATATAACTTTAACCTGTGAGTAGGAAGCATGAAGTTCGTCTTATTCCTAGTGCTGTAATGATGCTTAAAATTGTTGTCTGTGAATAACGTAGGGGTACTGTATACAAAAATAATCAGTTCTCAAATGTACAAACAGGGGCTACTTAATATTTTTAGATTTCTTAACAGTGGGGGACAAGATTCTTTTGGCCTTGCATTACATATATTTCTAACAGTTGTTTTTTGTTATTTTAATATTCTAATGATTTTGCTTGTATTACCCCGAATGATAATGCAATACCTTAAAACAGCTTCAAAATAGCTGGAATAAACTACTTTTCTTATCTCCATGCTAGTTGAATACGACAAAATCTTCATAGCAAAGGTCAGGCTGTTTAACTTATTTGCTAAGTATTCTATATGTGAAGACGAGGATAAATTTTGATCCAAATGTATTCTTAAAAATTTAACACAATCTGATTCTATCATTTTCTGGTTTCTGCAGGTAATATGAATTTCATTTGTCTTAGAGTTTTTAGTTTTAAACTGTAGTAAATGTGTTTTTCCAATATTCAGTTTTAACCCATTTAGTTGGAACCAGTTTTCTAAACTGTCTAGTAGATTTGTGACAGTTGATGGAATTTGTTCTGAGTGATTGTTTTCGATGAGGGCAGACATATCATCAGCGAATAAAGATGAGTCTGAATTTATGTTTAGTGGCAAGTCATTTATGTAAAGTAAGAATAAAATTCGACCCAGAATTGAGCCTTGTGGAATGCCTTGTGAAATAATCATCCATTCAGAGAAGAATTTCCCTTGCTTGATGATATAACTACTCTTTGTTTTCTCTTTGTGAGGTGTGACCTGAAACACTCTAAAACATGACCTCAAATTCCATATTTTTCCATTTTATACAGGAGCAATTGATGGTTTACACAATCAAATGCTTTTGTGAGGTCACAGCACAATCCTGCAACTTTGCTAGACTTGTCTAAGGCAGAACAAATTTTTTTCACAAACTCATTTGTGACATCTATTGTGTTTTTGCCTTTCTGAAAGCCATATTGATTATCTGACAGTATGTTTGATTTTTCTGTAAATCTTTTGATTTGCATTACTACCACTTTTTCAAATATTTTTGAGAAAATTTGGAGAATAGAGATTGGGCAGTAGTTTCCCATATCTTCTCTTGAGCCTTTGTGGAGGCAATGGTGGAAACAAGACAAAAATCCGGAAGTAGGACTTAGGTTGAATAGATATTACAGGTAAGATTCACCGATGTCATTGCTACCCTCAGTGAATCTGACAATGTATTACAGGACCTGATGAATGAAATGAACATGTTAATGATCACAGAATATTGACTAAGAGTATAGAAAAGCAGACAAAAGTAATCAGGAGTATCAGAAATAAGAATAGTGATCAACTTACTATCAGAGTTGGGACTACACAGAAGATAAAGTGAAGTAAATGTGTTATCTTGCATGATTGTGACTTGTCTGGAAAACGTGGAAAATTTGGGCTCTCAAAAAAATTGAATTTACTGTAAAAGTCAGGGAAATCTTAGGAAATTGTGAAAGCCCAGAAAATTCTGAAAGTCTCAGGGAATTCTGAGACACTCTAAGGGGAGCTGAACTGCTTGTTAATGGAAAGAAATGTCTTAAATCACTCTTGACTTTATGCCTTGGAAACAATTGGTTGTAGAGATAGGCAATAAAGGTGAACTGAATAGGTCTGATGTTCATTGCAGCCTTCAGTTTGCCTGTTTCCCACTGCACAATTTTGAGTATGATGCAGTGTAATGTGCACATGGAAATTTTTCTTGTGACTATGAATTTATCATTCAAACAAAAGCGAAGGTGAACTTTTTATTATAACAAAAATATATAAATATGAATCCATATTTGTGTATGTGTTTTTTAGATTAAAATTGAACACCCAGGTTTGTACATGGCAGAGTGGGATGACACACAACCTTCCATACAGTACTACACCAGCCATAGTTTTTGATGCCAATCTCATTCACCACATCAATCTTAGAGTACAATATGTTGAGAATGTGGGTTTCGCGGGAGGCGTGCCAGAGATAAATCCCTGCAGTCGCACTATCCTCTGTGTCCTCGGTGGCTCAGATGGATAGCTGGCATGGTAGCTCAGTGTGTTCGGTCAGAGAGCTGGTAGGCCTCTATAATAAAAAAACTGAGTGGAAGGATCAACCACCGAACTCGAACAGGATGTCTTGTGACGTCCGCAACGACCAAACACAACGATCAATAACGGGGAGGGGGGGATAGGTGGATAGAGCGTCTGCCATGTAAGCAGGAGATCCCGGTTTCGAGTCCCGCTCGGGGCACACATTTTCATCTGTCCCCGTTGACGTTTCACTGTAATTTCATTTTAACGAGCTGCATGGTCACCGATGGTATCTGTTCTTTCGGACATGTCTGAAAGAACAGATACCATCTTAGAATATATATAATAATTTCAAAACTATGTTAGCATAATGCAGCTAGCAGTGATTTGATAGTAATTGAAATGCCAATTAAAAATATTGTTAACTGTATCAGCTATGGTTTCACACAGTACCATTAGTACATTTTGTAAACTTGTTATCAGAATATGTACTCCACAGTGTGTCATTGCTTATGTTCAAGTCAATTTCTGTAAACCTTTAAATTGTTAACTGTAACTCCAGTAAAAATTTGTTCGTAATAAGTAGTGTGATATGTAAAGCATTATTGTAATTATACTTAAGTGCTGTGGCACAGACCACACATGTGGCAGTCTTGTGCTACCTTTTGTAGCACACACTTTGTACAAGTTTGTCAGTTTCATTAATACATTAAAGTTTTGCACAAAACACTTTGTCAACACTGCATCTGATATGCAAGAATAAGTAAACCGTGGGCAGCACTATTGAAAATTGATACCGATTATGAAAATGCAGATTTACACTCATCACCAAAAGAGTCTTACTGTGGATAAGTTAGGAAACCTGCAGGACACAGTTTACTGAATTCAGTTATTTTGTACTAATTTCAGTGCAAAGTAGTACTTAGATAACTTTCTGACAGTTCCGTGCTTCAAGCCATGAGTATAGCTAATATTAAGATCTCATATTTGAAACATTATGCATCATTGCTATCAAAGTCTATTGAAACTTCATTCTTGTAACTGTAGTTTGAAGCATGTTACTGCAATAATTTCTCTTTCAGTTGATGTTATCACACAGTGGTGTGACACTATAAGATGGATAATGAAGTGAGCGACTAGATTTATAGGTCACAGAATTGTTGATAAAACTATAAAATGTAGCTGCACTTGAAATAATCACATATGTGTGATGTGGCAACTCAATAACTTTCTTTTGCTTTTATGGAAAGTAGTAAAGAAAAATTTTCTCTCATTTACATCAAAAACTGGTTCATGGAAAACTGGAATTTCAACCTGGAAAAACATGGAAATCTTTTGATAAAACAAAACTGCCACCCTACCACAGAAGTGAATTAAAACATAACAGGTGAAACTATGAAGATATAAGAAGTAAACTAGCAGAGGCAAAGAGAGCATTTCTCACAAAGAGAAGTGTAGTACCAAACTTAGGTCTTAATTTGAGGAGAAAATTTATAATAATGTTGTTTGGAGCACAGCACTGTACCAAGTTAGTCATCGACTGTGAGAAAACTGGGAAAGAAGAGAATCAAATCTTTTGGGATGTGATGTTGTAGAAGCAGGCTAAGTGGATTAATAAGATAAGAAATGAGGAAGTTCTCTACAGTATCATCTACTAAAGGGATTTGTGGAAAATACTGATCAGAAAAAGGGACAGGTTGATAGAACATGTGCTAAGGCACTAGGGAGTAACTTCCATAGGAAGCCATAGAGGGAAAAAATTTTAATTGATAACAGAAATTGGAATATAGCCAACAAATAATTGAGGATGTTGGATGTAAGTGCTACTCCAAAATCAAGAGATTGGCACAGAAGAAGAAAATGGTAGCAGGTGGTATCAAACCAGCTGGGGTGAGGGTGGGGATGTGGGAGACAGAGAGAGATTGGCAGTGGCAAATGCAAGAATAATTCAATTGTTAATCAACCCTCTGTCTAGTTTTGTTACCAATTCCAGAGTGTATAACTTGAAATGGAATAAAGTTTTAGTGACTATGGAAGCACCTGAAGGAATGCTACTAAATCAGCATAAAGAACTCCTGAAGAGTGATCCCTTGGTCACATGACTCAGATAGTGAAGCTACATTTAGGATATGCAGATACATGACACAGGTAGTTTGTAACAGAATGAGTAACCTAACGTGCAACAGTAAAAACGACAGCTAAAACAATAGGACAAACAAATGTTATTGTTAAATAAATCTACTGAGCACAATAGTGGCAAAAGTTTAGAAGAAGGAATGAAATCTAGAGTTGCACAGAATAGTTATTTAAACAACCCACCTAGCAAGAGTTTGTTATAGTGATAATCACATCAAACAGAAAAACAAAGCCTCATAAGATGTGTGTGTAGAAGAGACAGATATAGTTCAAAAGACACTAGATCAACCAGATTTAAGCACTGCAGAATGAACTTAGCTGTAAGGAGATCATCAGGATGAGAACTGGATGTTTCATGAGAAAGAATACCTGAAAGTACAATTCTGCAATTAAGAAGAGCTGCAAGAAAACATGTAGATCATCTGAACAGAAACCAGTGAAGGGCATGAAGTGAAATCTTACAGATTTGGCCTGAAGTGTAAGAAAGAGAATCTTGGAGATTTTATAATTTCTTCCTTTATTTCATTGCTTAGCAGTTATCTAATTTCATGCCCTTGGTTGCTATCAAGCTACATCACAATAAAAATTATTATGCTTAAAGCATATTATATTCTACGCATCGGTTCGGGGTAATAGGCAACATGTGGTTTCATGCCCCATTAGAGTTGTACATGACCATGACAGATACAGGCATGACTATCGGAGATTTGAAGTCTATATGCAAAATGGAAAAAGGGCATTGCTTATGATGGTGCCTGCATACATAACACATTAAGATATGATTGTGCTGCTAATTTCCTTGACATGCATCCTACCTGATTTTAAGACACTGACAAAGCCATGTGTGCTTCCACTTCAATTTTATTTTTCTGAAGCTTTAATAGCTTTTCCAGTTTATTATTGGTGCTTGTACTGCAAATTTTGGATTCACTCTATGGTCCATTAAGCTTCATTGTGGTTTAGCACTCTTTCTGATTCTAGTGATTGAAATTTTAATCCTAGTTTTTCAGCAAGTTGACTGATCAGTGAACTGCTTTGGCAGTACATTAAATAATTGAGTTTTTGTCACAAGAAACATAAATTTACTTTTTAATTGAAATATCTATATTTTTTCTGCAGTAATTCATATTATGGCTTTTTAAAGAATATGACTTAATCTTTATTTTCAAGCATTAAGGTAAACTGAATTTTGAAGTTCTCACAACTAACAGTTTCTTAAACATTTTCAACCACCGTTGCTGATTCGCCCATGTTATATATTAGCAGTAATCAATTAATTTCTTTCTTGGACTTTCCATAGCTGAAAAACTTCTACAAAATGAAGGAGTCTTTTCCAGAACACCTTGAACCATACCTTCCATCAGAGAAAAGTAACATTTATGATATAGAAGGAATGACTGTTTTAGAACAAAAAGATGATGATGAAAGAGCTGTAGTCATCATAAGAGTGGGTAAGTGACATTTTAAAAGATAATGAATTTTATTTATTTGCTTGTTAAATATTTGTTGTTTAAAAATTTTATTGATCATTCACTGTGATATTGTGAACTCATCAGTATCATGACAGATACTTTTTATGACATTAAACAATGGAAACTCCAAGTTGGTATATCACCAATACTATGAAAGTATAAATTGCTAGTCACTGTAAAGATGGCTCATTGAGCTGCAGACAGGCACAACAAGAAGACTATTACAAGTTATAGCTTTCAGCCAAAGCTTTCTTCAGCAAAGAGAACACACACATATTACCACAAGCAAACATACCTCAGACACACATGACCTCTCCACCACCAGCTTTCCTGAACTGTCCAGACGGGAGTTGTCATTACAACACATTCTCTGTTCTTGAAACTATCCCAGCATCATCCTACAGTAACCTACCATCCCTGCAACTGCCACCCAACATCTTCTGACCCCTTGTCTGGTCACCTCCTCCCTTGTCATATTCCCTCACCCTTTTTGTGTGCTGCCTTCTGCCCATGTGCCACTCATCCTTTCCCCTTCCCTGCAGCCCTCCTTAACTTCTCACTTTTTCCTCCTCCCTCAACCTCCTGATGCTGTGCTTGGCAGTCTTCCCTGCCCCATGGCAGATTGCTATTCACATGACAGTCACATTGTGGTCAGAGCTGCTGGTGGTAGTTGTCATCTGTGCATGAAGTGTGCTTGCCTGTGTGTCTTCTTTGCTGAAGAAGGCTTTGGCTGAAAGCTATGTGTAAGAGTCTTTCCATTGTGTCTGTCTACAACTCAACAGTTCATGTTTAGTGAATAATGTTCTATTGTTTTCCTAATATTGTTTATGACATTAAAATCTTTTATTCTGTAATAGTCTTTTGATACCATCATCATAGATCACTTTTAATTTCTAATTAAGTATTGTTAGTTGCTGACTGACGTTAGTAATTTCACAATCTTACAGAAAACACAGATTTCAGAAAAGTTACAGTAGAAGAGTGTTTTCAGCTAATAACAACAGTGATTTTATTTTGTTGTGAAGATCAATATGTTCAAATTTCTGGTATAATTGTCATTGTGGATCTAAAAGGATTTGGATTTCAACACGCAATTCATGCAACACCAAAAAATTTGTCTTTATTTATTAAAATGTTTCAGGTAATGAATTTATTTTTGATTCCTGTATTTTCAAATTATGTCAGATAAAGGTACCCAGTTTTTCCATGTTATGGAGTGATGTCATGTTTCAGGGTAATTTTCCACTAAGGCTTAAAACTGTTCATATTGTAAACCATCCAAAACTTTTTGCACCTTTTTTTGCATTGGCAAAGCAGTTTATGAAAGAAAAGCTGAGGAGAAGGGTAAGTGTTTTATTTTAATTAGAATGTGTTCACTCTGTAACAGGCTACTTCTTTTTCATGAATCGTTAGTTTGATGTTTTAATAAATAAAAAGACAGAAATTTAAAGAAGTTCACTACAAAAGAAAAAAAAATGCCCTCTTGAGGCTGGGTCATTTCCTCATTTTAATTTTAATTTTTGAGATAAAAATACTGTGTTCTTATCTTCAGTGTTGATGTTTCACTGTTAAATGATTTTTCAGATTCACTTTCATGGTACTGACATGTCTTCACTGCACACACACGTACCTTATGAAATTTTACCACAACAACTGGGAGGAATGCTTCCAAATTTCAATTTCACTAGTTTCAGAAATAAACTTCAACAACATGAAGATAAGATTGCAGGTAATAACTTCATGAATTATCACAAATTCAGTTATTTAGTAAGAACAACATTGATAGGACTTGACATTTATAAATTTGACTAACTCAGATCAGCAAAACTAAGCTAATACTTCTTCCTAAGAATGTCATTGTCTTGAGAATTAAATTTCTGTACTTGATTTCCCTTTCAAAAATAAAAGCCCAGTTGACAAGAAACTCCACTGTTCACATCTCAGTTTCCCCATTAATTTAATAACTGTATGTGATGTTAGGACAGAATCACATGTGGATAGAAAATTTTGAATATAAATTAAAAAAGGTACACAAATCAGTTCTCCTCCAGTTTCATTACCTTAATCCTGAATCATAGTTTGCTGAACTCTCTATCCTCATCTGCTTTTGCTGATATATATGCACCTGAACTTTGAGGCTAATACACTGTACATTCGGGAGTCCCTTGCTGTAGAGTTTACATATAGAATTCTAATGAATATCTGTACATGTCATTTGTTGATGTAAACAGTTAACTAACTGGCCTATCCACATCAGACTGTCTTCAAAAACTGCTGAAGTTTTCACAATTTTCAAAAGCTTAAAGAAAATTTCTCTGGCTTTGAATTTCTGTTGCAGCTGTAGCCAGAGCAAAATATTCTACTTCTGTTAAGGATTGTAAAATGTTTATCTTCTTATAGATCTCCCATCTGTTTTAATTCCTGAATTAGAATCAACATAATACAAAATAAAACATTAATTTCTATCTATGTGGTATATGTCAACATCAGTTCTTCCTTTAACGTATTGAGAAATTTGCTTCCCCCCCTTTTAATATCTTTCTCCAGGTTTATTTTGACATACGTTAGAATAGTTAACTGATGCACTTGCTCTAGTTTTGAGGTGGTCATTGGATCAAACAACCAGTTCTACAGCTACAGCAATACTCTGAATTCCATAGGGTGCTTCCCTTTGGACAATACTACATATTAGGTTTTCTTCCCTTTCCATTCACATTCACAGTGTGTAAAGAATGTTTGGTTAAATTGCTCTGTGGAAGCTGTAATTATTGTAATTTCATCTTCATTGTTTGTACTGGAAATATTTGCATTCCTAGACTCCTCATTTAATATAAGTTATTGAAAATTTGCAAGTAGTCTTTCACAGGATAGTGAACAGCTATCTTCAAGTGTCTGCCAGTTCAGGTGGTTTGTATTTCTGTGAGGGTTTTCCATATGTCAAATAAACCTGTGACCTATCCTATTTCCATTAGGATGGATCACAAGTGTGTTTCATAAAAAAATTAATTTGTAGATTGACTGTGTTTTCCTAGCGTCCTGACAATGAACCAGAGTCTGCCACCTGCATTACCTACAGTTGAGGCTATATGACCATTCCATTTCATATCCACACAAGTTCTTACACCCAGGAATTTGTATGCTTTGACTGATTCCAGTTGTGACTCATTGGCATTAGAGGTAGAGAATGCTATATTTCATGTAATTCTGAACATTGAAAGCTAGTTGGCAATCTTCACACTACTTTGAAATTTCATCAAAATCTGGCTGAATAGTTGTGAATTTTTTTTCATGTGGTACTACAGTACAGATAACAATATCACATACAAAAGTCTTAATTTGCTATTAATATTGTTTTCCAGGCCATTACTGTACAACAAGGGTCCCTAACACACCTCCCTAACACCTGAATTTACTTCTTCTTTGGTTGACTACTCTCCATCTAAGATTACATGTTACATCCAAGAAATTCTTAATCCAGACACAAATTCAATTTGATACCCACATGATTAGACTTTACTTAATAAGGTTTAGTGTGATACTCATCAAAGGATTTTTGGGAGCCAGTATCAGTGTATTGAATGCTAGTTTTGTGGACAACTTTTGCTGCACTTCTTGTCGAGGGTTGTCTCCTGTCCTTTCTTCAACCCATGATAAAGCTATTTATTTGAGGAATCCACATGGTTAAAAATGGTGTTATCTCAGTTACAAATTGTGTGTAGAATATACTAGGTATTCCATCAGGCCTGGGGTCTTGTTAAGTTTTAGTAATTTCATCTGTTTCTTAACCCAGCTGACACAAACAATGGTATCACTATTTTTTTCAGTAGCATAAGAATTAAATTGGAGCCTAGTACCTAGGTCCTCCTTTTTAAAAGAACGTTTAAAAATGAAGTTCATTTCTGCTTGTGCTTTGCTACTCTCAGTTTCAGTTCCTGCATCCCTCTCTATGATTTATTTCAGGTCATGTCTCCATAAATGTCTTCACTGGAGTTGACTTCCATCAATGTGCTACATTGTTTTCACTCTTCTGTACTGAATCTGTTCAGTTTTTGAATTTAGTGTATTGGGTATGGATCGATCCCATTGATTCTCTGTGTATATATTCCCAGACAGAATATTGACTGTATGGTAAGCTCATATGGTATGTTCTCCTGCCTGAAGAATATCTTCATCTCATCTGAAATTCATTCAAGACCAATGTCACATTGAAGTTTGCTGATTTACATATTAAAATGAATAGTAACCATTCTATAAAATACTTTAAAATAATAAAAAACTTCAATTTTTGATTGAAGACTATAAACTGCAATAAAGTGCATATAATCATCAAAGAAAGTCACCTTACATATCTTTCCATGAAAAGTTAGATTGATACCCACCACACAAAGGAGGTATTTCACTGTAGACAGCCACAATGACAAAGAATGATAGAAATATTCAGCTTTTGGACTATGCCCTACATCAGAAGTAGAAACCGCACAGACATTCACACAAGCACAACTCATACGCAGATGACTGCAGTCATCTCCATGCACTATGGCATGATTGCAGGTACAGCATTGGGAAGCTGTTCTGCAAGACAGAGAAGGGGGATAGGAGAGAAGTGAGAGAAATATTAAAGAGTCTGTACCTGTGCGAAGGTTGAGGACAGGGGGGTTATGGGAATGAAGGTTATTTTACTGCAACTCATAAAAATCTGGTAATGATGGAGAGAATCCAGATGGCACAGGCTGTGAAGCAGTTATTAAAGTGAAACACTTACTGTTATGCAGTATGTTTAGCAACTGGGAGGTCCAGCTGTATCTTGGGCACAGTTTGGCAGTTGTCATTCACGCAGACAAATAGTATGTTAGTAGCCATGCCCGTGTAGATTGTGGGACAGTGGTTGCAGCTAAGTTTGTGTATCGTATGGATGCTCTCACAAGTAACTCTGCCATTGATGGCGTACAAGATGTCTTTGACAGGACTGGAGCAGATGATCGTCAGATTGTGTGTGGGACAAGCCTTGCATCTGGGACTGTTGCAGGCATATGAGTCATGAGGCAGGGGGTTAAAGGTTGAGAGCAGGGGTGTAGTAGGGACAGAGAAGGATATTCCATAGGTTGGATAGGCATAGAATACTGTTGTGAGATGGTGGGTAGGTTAGTGAAGAGAATATTTCTCATTTCAGGGCTCAGAGAGAGCTAATTGAAACCTTGATGGGGAATATGATTCAGTTACTCCATTCTCAGATGGTATTGAGTCACAGGAGCAATGCTCATACATACCCAGACTAGATATGTGTGGGATGGGAGATGACTGAGGAGCCATGCCATGGGAGATTTGTTTCTGAACAAGGTTGGGAGGGTAATTTTTGTCTGTGAACACCTCAGTGAGACTCTTGACATATTTTGGGAAGGAAGCTTGTGAATATAGATGCAATGACATAAGGTGTCTAGACTGTAGGGAAGGGACTTCTTGATATGGCATGGGTGGCAACTGTCGAGGTGGGGGTATTGCTGGTGGTTGGTAGTTTGATGTGGCTGGGGGTACCGATGTAGTCAACCCTGAGGTCGAAGTTGATGTTGAGGAGGGTGGCTTGTTGGGCTGAGGAGGACTAGGAGAAGTGAATGGAGGAGACACTGTTGAGGCTTTGGAGGAATGTGGATAGGATGTCCTCACCCTCAGTTCAGATCAAGATGACATCAATGAATATGAACTAGGTGAGAGGTATGGGATTCTGCATGGTTAGGAAGATTCATCTACATAGTCCAAAAATGGGTAATTGTAGCTAATGCCTTCAAAGTAGAAGAGTATATAGTTGGTATGAGGACCAGGAAGGAGGTTGTAGGTTTGGAGTCAGTTGGACTTTGGGAAAGGTTATGCTGAATAGCGGCATGGCCATTGTTTTTAGAGGATGTTAGTATAGAAGAAGGTGACATCAGTAATGACAAGCAAGGAGCTTGATGGTAAGGATCAGGAACTGTGGTGAATCAGTGGAGGAAATGGTTGATGTCTTTTCTATGGGAGGGTAGGCTATGAAGGTGTTGATTCACAAGGGCAGAGATTCTCTCTGATGGGGCACAGCAACCAATCACCTGAGGCACAGTTGCATTCAGGCCTTAGCACATGGAGACAACAGTGATCATTGTGTATGAGTCATGGCTGTGTGAATGTGTGTGTGTTTTCTATTTCTGATAAAAGACATAATCCAAAAGCAGTATATTTTTGGCATTCTTTTTCTTTGTGTATGTCCATGACTCAATGCCTTCTTTATTTGGTGAACAGCAATCTATCCCTTCTACATTGTTGTTATTCCATGATAAATTTTTCATTGCTTGATTTTTTTCCATCACAAGAGACATGCTGTATAGGAACAAGCACATCACTATCTATTAATTCAGATGCTCATTTGACTGTAGGCGAAGCATGAGTTAGTTACAAACTGCATTACCTTCTTTATAACTCAAACATTTATTTACAGATTTTGAACACCTGGCCTTATTCAGTCATCCAAATTATTTATGCCACACAGCAAAATCTTTGTCTAAAATACAGCTATTCCAATTTTCCCTTGTCCATTTGATTACGAGAGTATACAATCCATAATCTTTCCTGTTTCTTATAGATACAGTTTTATTTTGGTTGTGAAATGAGCCGTCTGACTTTCCTAAGCCGATATGACAACCAGCCATTTGTAATTTATGTGCTAACAACTTCACCAACGTTGCACATTGGTAGAAAGATACCTATTTTAGCATCTTCAAGTTTCCTGATAGTAGTTAAAGAATGAGTTCATTAATTATATGCGTCATTGCTCCTGAGTCCAAAAAATACTCTATTTTTTATCAGTACAAATTCTAGTAATAACCAAGACATCCAGATTATCTTCACTATGAGTTGTTTCCAGTGAATTTGCACCTACACTAGCGGAGTTGTTACTTTTGTGTTTTTTTTAGTCATTCTTCTTTACATTGTGCTCTGACTTACTTTTCCACATCTATAGCAAGCATTTGGGTTATGATTTAGTGCCTGCCAGCCAAGTGCCATGAGATGTTCTTGTTACTTGACCTTTTCTCCAGATTCTCAGTAAAAGAAGTGCTGTCACAACAAGAGTTCTTATTGTGATGTCTTGGCACTTTTAGAATTTTACTGCTTCAGTTCTTCACCTGTTAGTGTACCTTTTACAAAACTCAAGTTTTAAAGTCACTGAAGCAGTAACAACAGCTACAAATGACGAATATATAATTTCTTCAGTGATAGCATTGAATATTCTAAAATCTCACATTATTTTACAAAACTTCAAAAAGTGATTTTCAAGAGCCTAAATGCTGGCATAAAACTTCATTAATAACAATGTCTTTAATAGTAAACATTGATTAGCAATATCTTTATGCCCAATAGTTTCAGTTTTAAAAAAGTGTAGGTAGTTTCCTTGCCCCTGGCACTATCCAAGTGCCTGTTCAAAATCTGTTGGTTTTTCTGTGCCACACTTTCTGTTATATTTGTGATGTTCTTCTAGTTGACCTTTCTTCTGTGCACATTGTTCAGCAGTATCATCTTGAATAAACTCCTCCAGGTCCATATAAGGCTTTTCTGTAATACTCAGTAACTTGAACTCACTTAAAAGATGTTAGTCGTATATTTCCTGTTGCTGAAACTCATGCTAGCAAGTAGAGGTATTGTATATCACTGCCAGACAAGTGAGAGAGAGAGAGAGAGAGAGAGAGAGAGAGAGAGAGAGAGAGGGAGAGGGAGAGGGAGAGAGAGAGGCCATTACTGACCTTGAATTTAAAGTTGTAACTTCACTTTTATTTCAACACTGTCAGGTGGCTTGCGGAGTATGGATGTAGATGTAGAATTTTTGTGCTTATGTTGTTACACCAGCACATTTGGCAACTCTGCTTCTTAATTAACTGCTTCCCATTACAACAGTAACACACTGACAAAAGAAATTGCAAAGAAACAGAATGCATATAAAGAGAAGTTGATGCTCATTATGCAGTTACTAATTTATTCACATTGGAGTGTCACACAGTGTTTGCCACTAATATCTTGTAAGTAGTAGAGACTTCTTTAGGTAGATAATGAAGTTCTGTCATTATCACGGAGAACTCTCTCACTTCCTTTCTGCTACACAAGATCTCCTTTTATGTTTCGATGTTAAGTGTGAGTTCCACATCTATTGTCCAAAGTTCACCTTCCTCAGTATCCATGGTGGCAACTCTCTTGCATTTAAAATTAAGTTATCTATTTTCCTTTCCATGTGAATCATGTTATTCCATAAAACTTGTCTGTCTTGTTCTGTATATAGGAGTATTTAATGAATGCATGTGTGACCTCCCTGCTCACCTTTAGTAATTTTAGATGATGTCTTGCAGTATCCCTCTTACCATCTATTAGGCATAATTTCACACTGTTACTCTGCACTTGTGCCAGCTGTAAAGCAGAAGAGACATAAAAGTAACATTTTATACCTCAGAATTAACTTTAAAAATGATAGACCTATACATTCACAGAAGAGAGAGAGAGAGAGAGAGAGAGAGAGAGGGGCCATTACTGCCCTTGGATCTAAAGTTGTAACTTCACTTTTATTCCAAATGAGAGGTAAGTTGGCAATGATAAATCAGGGAGCTCATGACACCTCTTCTACATAATGTACAAACTAGTTTTGAACCATCACTGTTTTGACACTTCCTGCAGAAAATGTATAAACCATATGGGATTTTTGGGAAATTACTTCATAAGAAAACACAACAACTCTGATTTTGAGAGAGACATTATTGAGTGATCTATGGCATACCTTTTTATTGAGGTTATGTAATAATTTTTGAGTTGTTGGTCAGATTGCAGCCTAATAGCACAGAATAATTTGCTGCAAGTGAAATGGTCATCTATGATATTTACAGTCATGATTGTCATCAGCTTTTGGTGGGTCTTATGGACTAGATCATTATTCCAGAGGTGGTAGTTAGTCTGAGACCTGACAAGAAAGCTAAAATTGAACTACATGTTCTGCTCTATACCATGTGCATATTTAAAGATACCATGCATATTCCCCTGTACATAATCTCATGACGACATTCATCAAACGCAATGCTGTCACTCTTTTTGCCACCTTAAGTAAGCAGTTACAATTCACTGTTGCCTAATACTAACCCATATTTTGCATGTTTTTTTCTCAAAACGTAATTTTTAGGATGTGTTATAGCAAGTTTTATGGTTTGAAGTAATAGAGATACAGGCATGGGTGTCCATAATTAAAGTTCCAGTTTCAAAATGCTGTAGAAAGAGAACCACCATTCCAAATGACATCTAATCTGAACAGCATATTATTGACACAGGGAGAAACATCATGGGGAAAAAATAAAAATAAATATGACCAATAGATGGTGCTCTAAGTATCAGACTACATGTATCAACAGATGCACGGCACACAGCTGTTCCTCAGGTTGCACCCGAGATGCCCAACAGAGCTGCTGCATTAAGTGTTGTGCACTGCTGGTAAAGATCTTTTAGAAGAATGGTGACTGTGGACCAGTAGCCCTGCAGAAGTTACAAACACTCAAGGGTATGAAAAACAGCGTTAGTCCAATGTCTGCTAAGTGTCTGGAGAAACTGATTACAAAATTCAAAAAGGTAGGTTCTTCTGAAGTGCACTGTGACAGAGGGAGGAAAGCGGTTGATCTGACATCTGTCAAAGATATGGCCTTAGCATTAAAGAAGGGGTCTATCAGTGGTGTGGAAACATGCAATGCATGGGGCATTGCCTGAGCATTGGACTTGCCTGTGAGAACAATGTATAATATCTTGGAAAACATCCTGCAACACTGTCCATAAAACTTCATCCATGTTCAAGAGTTGCTTCCTGCTGACCTGCCAACAAGACAAACATTTGCTCCAAAATTTCTTGCTCACATGGAACTGGACAATGAATGGTCATGGAAGGATTCTGTGGACAAACAAATCTCAATTCCATCTCTAACGACAGGCCAATAAGCAGAATTGCAGAATATGTGGAAATGGAAATCCTGCGTGCACATTGCCCATTACCGTTTGATTCTATAAAGGTGACTGTGGGGTGTGGGTTGCGTAGGGCCATACTTTTATGAGGAGATGAATCCTGTTACTTGCACATCAGTGTCATTTCAAGCCTTCAGCAGCATAGAAGTGTGGGTAGGATCATTTTTATGTAAGATGGCACTCCTCTGCATGCAGCACAGTCAGTGAAGTAGCTGCTGCAGAGGCAATCCTAGAATTATTAGCTATCATTTCCCTACACCTTGGCCATCTAGATCATCTGATATTAATCTGTGTGACTTCTGAAAGATAGTGTGTTCATTGCTGCAGTTATGAATGTTGAATTGAAGGCACACATTGCGCAACATATTTTGAACATGACCCCGAAGACACACTGATCTGTTGTGGAAAATGCTTTTTCTCAATTTCAACTTGCAGCAGAAAATGGTGGACAACATATTGAACAAGTCTTGCACCAATCTCATGACAATTAGAAACTAAAGTCATTTTGCTCTTTATGCTGTTTTTGACCCCAAAGACAATTAAAAACCTATGTTACTCCGCTTTTATGTGGTTTTTGGCCCCAGGAGAATTAAAAACTGGTGTCATTTTGCTTTTTATGCATTTTTTGGCCTCAGGACAATTAAAAAACTGATTTTTTCCATCAAATGTGGCACAACCTTGCCATGATGGATGGGCTTACCTGCACAAGTGTTGACTGCTGAACTTGTGCAGTTATGCACGTTGAACCATATGGATTGTGTAATGTGCAACTCAAACCATAGCTCTCGCACTAAAATTCATGTTTCATTTCTAGTTGGTCCCATTTCTGCTGATGCTTACAGTGCCATCTATTTGTAAAATTTTCATTAAAATCCTTTTTGTTCCATGCTTTCTCTCCCTGCATCAGTAATATGTTGTTCATATTTGAAGTCATTCTGAGCAGTGGTTCTTCTTATACAGTGATTTGAAACTGGAACTTCATTTATGGACATTCTGTGCTTCTCATCTTCACTTTAGTCTGACATATATGTCTGTGCATTATAATCACTTTCAGGCTACTGTTGAAGTGTTACTCTTAATTCTATCCTAAAATAATGCATCACATTTAAAAATTATTAATGGAGAATCATTTGAAAAAGAACATTGTGCAATACTAACTGTATTAGTTTGACCCACCCATTTCAGAATCATTTTGGGAGTACAGGTGTGAATTTAACTATCTTTCCTTAAATGATGCTTTCTACACTATATCTGAACTAACCCACACATATGCAGTGGCATGTTTATCTAATTTTCAGACATAATTGTGTAACCCATCATTCAAAATCACGTAACTTTGGGGACTATTATCAGGAAACTGAGAATGAGTATCACTGAGACTTTTCCTGTAGAACAATTTGTGGAGGATTTACCAAGTTTGGACACTTTCTCTCCACATGGCTTGGCTCCATTGGTCCTCTCAAAAGTAAGAAACATAGGTATACTGCAATAGTCAGTAATGAGTGAGCCCATTATCTTATAAATGAATAAACACTTACCATGCTAATTGACAATAAACAGTCATGCCTGTTGCAGTGTTTCACAACTACCGTGCCATAGTTTTATATAATTTTCTTTCATGTAATGTAAATGCTGTGCTACAGTAGAGACACAAAAATTACAAGTTTGAGAAAAGCTCATTTATTTTTCTAATTATGGCAGTGCCTCATATATACTGGCTGATTATCGTTACTCCATGCTGTAATAAGGTACATTTATGTTATGGCTGGTATTGTTAATTATTTAGCTGATTTCATGTTCAGGCATCATTTATATGACTAATCCTAATGATGTGGGACTAGTCATTCTATCTAGAATGAAATTTTCACTCTACAGCGGAGTATGCACTGATATGAAACTTTCTGGCAGATTAAAACTGTGTGCCGGACCGAGACTCGAACTCGGGACCTTTGCCTTTCGCGGGCAAGTGCTCTACCAACTGAGCAATGTTCATATTATGTAAATGTGGCTACATGCTGGCCATTTGTGAATAGAAATTATTATATGGAATAATAGGAGTGGTCAAGAAGAAACTTTTTCAGTTTGTTGTCTATTTCTTTTTTACTGCATGTCAATCATTTTGATGGCAGCATTGCACACATCTTTTTGCCCTAAAGACACTCTTAATATGGAGTAGTGAATCTCATTTTTGCTTCTTGCAGTGCTGTTATGTACAGCTTTGTTTGTTTTGAACCACAGTGGATTATTTACAACTAACTCCATGAGGGAGGAATTCTTAAATATGAGTTACCCTAGAACATTACTTTATAAGGCATTATTTAATGAAAATATACAAAATAAGTCAACTTACTGATCTGTTTCTCCCTAAGATCTTCAATGTTCCAAAGTACAAATGTGTCTTACTGACAGTTGTTCTTTTTGAGCAGTCTGCACCTCATGGTCTAGTGGCTAGCATTGCTACGGGTTCGATTCCCAGCTGGGTTGGGGATTTGCTCTGCCTGGGGACTGGGTGTTTGTGTTGTCTTCATCATTTCATCATCATCATCATCATCATCATCATCATTCATGACAGTGACTAGATTGGACTGTGTGAAAATTGGAACTTTTTAGGGGTGCTGATAACCACCCAGTTGAGTGCTCCACAAAGCAAACATCATCATCTTTTTGAGTAGCTTTCACAAATGGAACAGGTGTGAGGCAATATACATTATACTCAAAGTACACTCCACCATAAGTGAAAAAGTGGCTTGCAGAACATAGATGTAGATTTAATGCACATAATTGTCTTTTACTAGCATTGTACTTCAGGGGAAGAGGTTCTCTAAAAGAACATAATATTAACTCAATGTAACAGGGTGTAAAACAATGTGCTGTAGGTGGGATTCTGCACTGTGTGGCATGTGTGTCAGTACAGTAGACCTTTTTACCCGAAAGATTCATTACTATGCTCAAACCATGCTGTGCAGGCATGGGCAGCATTGGTAGCTGTCGTCAGGTAAGTAGGTGATAGTAACTGGTGTCTGTGGTAGCTGAGATTATTGAGCCATTGTTTGTTGTGTTTGCTACATGAGAATGCATTGTGTTAACTCAATGTAACAGGGTGTAAAACAATGTGCTGTAGGTGGGATTCTGCACTGTGTGGCATGTGTGTCAGTGCAGTAGACCTTTTTACCCGAAAGATTCATTACTATGCTCAAACCATGCTGTGCAGGCATGGGCAGCATTGGTAGCTGTCGTCAGGTAAGTAGGTGATAGTAACTGGTGTCTGTGGTAGCTGAGATTATTGAGCCATTGTTTGTTGTGTTTGCTACATGAGAATGCATTGTGTTAAAAGGACATGTAACAAAAAATTTCTTTTTGCATGTGCACAATATGTCCATCCAGTTCTGGATGGTGCCAGTGCTAGAGAACAAACTTCTTTATGATTGCCTTACAGATGGTGCTTGAAAGTTTTCTACACTGTCTGTAAGTCTTTTCACTTCATATAAACCATACTATTTTCCACACTTCATCTAGACCGGTTCTGTGGTTTTGGATTCAGTATACTCCAAAGTCAAAATACACCAAGATACTATTGTTGCAGCTTGTGAATTTGTTCACTAATTCTAACACTCGGTTGTCGATGAGATGTGTGACAGTCTTAAATAATCTGTGATGAGACTTTTTTCCTTTCACTGGCCATTCCTGCCTCTTTCTCCAGCAATGCCTTCATGCTTTTCTCATCTGTAATTTCCTGCTCAAAACTCTCAATTTCAGACAGTTTCCTGGCCAATATTTTATCCTGCCTTCCACAGTACACAATCTACAGTCATCTCAATTATTTCATTATGTGTTCCTGTAGATTTGAGGGAGACTGGTATTTACAACATTCAGATGCATATCAGTAGTTTCTAGGATCTATTTCCATAATTTTAATATGAATTGTGGTTTGTTACCCATTAAAATTTTTTAAAAGTTGATTGTGTTTTGAAATGTCTTCAAAGCTGTACTGATATTGGTATTTTTCAGAGGAAATAAACTTAAAAAATTGATCAACATTCTATTATCACCTTGACTTTGGAAAAAATTCCTGTTGATCTCGACCCTGATGACAGAGGACCATGTAAATCTGTATAGTACCCACTTCACCATATATTGCTAAAATAACTATGGATGGCACATCTTTGAAGGCTAGCAGGGACTTTAGATTCTTTGGCATCAGTCACATATTATCAGTATTAAATTGACTCTTCTCTCAGGTTGCTGAAAATATAATATTCTTGTACATTGCCAAAGGATTTCTTTGATCAAAAATAGATACACTTCACATCTTCATATTTACGTAAATATTTATTTAATAAAATTGCAGCCAAATAGCCACATACAGTTACTTTGCTTAACATTTTACATTTTTACATATTCATTTATAGTTTTCACTCTTTTACTGCACAGTTCTATGTGATATCATTCACAGGCTTTGTTACACAGTTCACAGACACATGTAGTGGTTGGGTCATGATAATTTTTGTTTTTGCAAATTAGATGATGAAAGCCGTGAATAGCTAATCTAGTTATGACATGTTGCATTTCGAAGTTTGGCACTGTCCATGAGTGGTTTGTCATTCCTTTGGTGCCACAGAACTCCAGCCATACTTTTTCTCATTTATCCTCCATGATCTTCACTTGATTTCTGGAAGCCTTGGTGTGTGGCATCATATATCAAAGTTTGATGTCTTGAATTAGGAATATCTCTCTCACTGGCAGGTAAACTAGCCTAGATCTTGTTGTCTTTGAAAGACCTAGTCCTCTTTTTAGATACGTCAATTTTATCTTTTCTAGTATTTCTAGATTTGTTTTCTATCAGGTGGTCCCATATGACCTCCATTCTGTAGGCCAGGATTGGCAAGATTTTTGCGTTGAAAAATTTCATTGCTATTTCTAGACTTGAGTAGGTGGATCTTTTTGATGTCCTGTATTACTATTATTGATTGGGCTGCATGTTCCATTGTAAGATTTGTGAAGGGCTGTTGGTTGCAATGTCAGCCCTAGGTATTTAAAGTCTGATGAGATTTTTATTTTTTGTCCTCTGGGGTGTTTTGCCTCCTTTTCTGAAAATCGCCATTTTGGTCTTTGTTATGTTTATGTGTAGTCTGCGTTCACTGCACCATTTATCTATTTTCTTAATGGTTTTCTGCAGCTTCTGTATATCTGTTGATTCTACAGCTATGTCATCAGCATATGCTTATATGTATGCATCTTCTTCATTTTCTCCAATTTGCAGTACTTCTAGAGTGGCAAGAATGTACAGCAAAGGGCTCATTGGGTCACCCTGTAAGATCCCATTCGATTGCAAAATGAGGTTCGAAAAAGAGAGGTTGTCTGATATTGTGATTAAGTTGTATTTGAGGATTGACTTGATTATTCTTCCCCATACACTATCTTCTCCCATTGTGTTTTCCAGTTTATGGACTATGAGATCCCTTTCCAGTAGGTCAGAGGCTTTCATAAAGCCTATGAGCACTGTGTAGAACATTTGTTTCTTTTGTAGCGCTTCGTTGATGTCGTTGAGAAAAAGCCTGACTGCTGTAAGTGTGGATCTTCCAGATCTGAAGTTCATTTCTGATTCTGGGGGGTGACTGTCCATGCAGGCTTTGATTTTTTGTGTAATTATTTTTGAAAACATCTTAAACTGAGTACTTTCTAGGGCTATGCCTCTGTACTTGTTTGTGTCCATTGAGTCTCCTCTAACTTTGTAGAGAATTTTTATGATCGAGTGTCTCCATTGGGTTGGAATTCTTCCAAGTTCCAGGCATTTGTTGAAAAGTTTGATCCACATGTGTTGGAGAGAATCGTTTGCATCCTGTATATGTTCATTATATAAATTATTGAGTCTTGCTGCTTTCTTGTTCTTCAGTGTTTTTATTACTTATTTTACATCTTCTTCATTTAGGGGTTGCTATAGATTGTTTCTCTTGCTTTGGGGGTATTTGGTTTCCTCGTTTGTTCAGTATCTTACTGAAGTGGTCTTCCCGTCCTTTCACGTCTATATTTGGTGTCTGAGTCGTCTTCTTGGTCTTACTGCTATGTATGGCTCTTTCACTGCTTCATCCACTTCTTTTTTTGTATCTCTTTCTATGTATTTTTTTTTCTTCTGTTCTATTAGTTTTTTGTAGGTTCTCCTCTCTTCTGCGTATAGCTTGCATGTTTCCTCATCACGCTGGTTTCTTAATCTGTGGAGTATTCTTAGAACAGTGTTCCTTTTGCTTTAGAATTCAGCATCGAACTATCTTTTTGCCATCCTTTTTTTTTGGTTTGTTTGTGCCACTGAATTTTTTAGGATGTCTTCTATTTTGTCTGTTGCTTTTTCAAAGTCTCCTTCATCTATTAATGTTTCTGTTTTTGTTATTTGTTCTTGTTGGTTTGTTATGTTTTCTTTATCAATTTTTCTTTGTGTGATTTGGTGGGTCTTTCTTGCTGGAGAGACGATGTTATTTATTTTTACCTTCATTTTACTGTGCTTTCATATAGGTGTGATGGAGTCATGCCATATTGGTTGAATACTTCCTTTTATTTCTCCTCTTGTTAATGTGATATCAATGGTGCTTTTTCTGTTATGGTATATATATGTAGGTATTTGTCTGTTGTTCAGTAGGATGAAACCACCTTCTTCTAGGGTTTCAATGAATAGTCTTGTTTAATAGTTCTCCTGCAATAATGGTGGGTTTGCTATTACATTGTTTGATGATTACTTCTACTGCATTTATATGTAGTTGGAAACAGGGTGCAATTATATTTGTGTTTGATGCTTTTACTAGCATCCTATTTCCTTGTTTTATGATTTTTTTGGTGGGGGTCATCCAGGGTTTCAGTAGCATAGATGTTCCTCCCATGAGTCATTCTCTTTCTACCTTCTTTGCTACTAGGTGAAAACTGAAGGAATCTTTAGCTCGCCAGTTGTCTATCAGGAAGGTTTCTGTTAAAATTGCAAGATCTGAGTTTTGCAGAATGTCTGTTGGTGTTAGATTAAGAGCACTTTTTATTCCCTCTGTATTCCACAAGATGGCTTTTATTCCTTGTTCTTCTGGTTTTCTTTGTGGTTTGGTTGAGCCTGCTCCCTCTTCCATTGATCTTCTTGGGAAACGAAATCAATGAACTTTTACATTTTCAGGCCAGAATTCAGGTTCTTGTATGATTTGTATATCTTCAAACAGAATGCCTACTTTTAAAGCTTTTTTGTTACCAGTGTGCACAGTTCTTCACATTCTAGTTGTCCCAGTATTCCGTTCTTGTTAAGGTACTTCACTACTGTATCAGTTGTGGTGAATCTCTTTAGGTTACTGATATATAGCCATGCTGTTTTTTCTGCTGCTTGCATTTCTTCATCTTTTTATGTACCATTTATGGCTTTATTATTACTCTGGTTTCTTCTCCTGTACCAGCTCCTCCCTACCACAGTACTCCTGTCAAGATGTCCCTGTAGTTCATTAACCTCATTTTGGGTTTCATCATGTTGCTCATGTGCATTGATTTGGACCTGTGGCTGATTTTGTTTCTGGAACAGAGTACTTCTGTATATTGTCATTCCCCCTGGTTCAACTTCGTTGTTATATGAACGTATCTTGATTTGTCTTTAGTCTTGCTTGCAATATCAACGGCAACGTCAGAACTGCCTCTCTGGTGCCATTACATTTCTAAAACCAAAGTTTGTATGTTGTTTCCATCAGTTTTGGTTTTCTCTGGTTATAAGTGACTTTCCTTTTCTAGAGTTTCCTTTATTTGCTCCTGTATTAATATCCCTAGTTGGTTTTTTTTGGACTCCATTATCTCCTCCATTTTATGCCTCAATTATCCCATTTCTATGTTATTTTCATCTTTTTTTTACTTTTTCCAGAGAGCTACCTATTCTGAAGATGTCTCCATTGAAGTTCTTTTCAGCTCCTGTAGGTGTCTCTTCCGTCTGCCTCTGTCCACTATGTGCTGTTTCCTGCAACTCTCCAATAGATATCGCTAGTTTTCCAGCAGTCCAGTGTCAACTATGTGCTGTTTCCTGTGTCTCTTCAATAGATGTCGCTATTTGTCTGTCAGTGCAGCTGTCTTCCTCCTCCCTCGTCTTCTCTTGTTGGCTATTCATAACCTCTCTCATAGGATTCCTATTCTCCTCCTTCTTTGTTTTTGTTTCGTTTTCCAAAGAATCTAAGCATTTTCTTATTTCACTCACCACCTCTAGTAATTCATTCTTCATTTCCTTCTTCATATATCCTCCTCCTTCTGCCACTTTTCCAATCTTAATAAGAGTGTATTCAATATGTTGCACTGCACTGTCCACCATCTTACTCGGAGTCCATTTACTTAAATACTACATTGTTAGTTAGGTATACAAAGTTTCCAGTGATGAGGTTAGGTTTCATTCTTCTACACGCAATTTTCAGGTAGTATATACAGTTCAGAATTACATCTATCACTTCTAATGCAGTTTTTTTTTTTTTTTTTTTAAATTTACAACACTGCGGGCTTTAAATACTGCATTAATTTACTTTCTAGCGCAGAAGTATTGCACCACAATTAAGTATGAAATTACAGATCAAAATTTATGTTTAAAACTTTGTTAAAATATAGTTTAGTGTTGTAATGTTCCAAATACCAAGTCTTTATGTTGTAGACTTAATAGTTTACGTAAAAATGTCATTTTAAGAGAAAAATAAGTGGCGCTAAATAATGAAACTAGAAAGCCAGAATTTTGTCAGAATGTGCAGTTAGAGCTTATAAATAAGTGGTGCAGGTCCCCAAAACAATATAACAAAAATTAACGCCAGAATCCTCAATTTTAGGAAAAATCAAAAGTGCTAAATAATGGACTTAGAAACATGAAAATTTGTTTTGTGCTTCAGTTCACCCCAAAAATAATAACTGAGAGACCACGTTAAGCTACCTTTTATAGTTTTTGAGTAATTAAGTAATAAACAATTTTGTAACTAAAGTGTACCCAATTGTTGTAGATTAAGTACATGCAGTTTTAATGATAGAGAATTTTGGTTAAAGTGGATGATAAAATATACCAAATGATAGAATAATACCCCATTTAAGAGTTGTAGTGTTAATAACAGCTGATATAAGTTCTAGTACAGGTATGGTTCAGAGGTAGTGATCTACTGATAGTTCCACTCTAAAAATTCTAGAAAGCAAAGTTTTCAGTCTAGTGAGCTGAAACTTTTTCTGTGATTTCAAGCAGCTAAACTGTATACAAGCAAAAATTAAGAACTTTCTGAAGTAATTTGCAAATATGTTATTAAAGATTATGTGCCCAAGATAGCGGTCCTTTGGAGGCTGCTGCAGCATGTAGATAGCCGTAGACAACAGATGTTCCCTTGGCCGTCCACTCCGGCACCTATATAAATACAGCCCGTGGGGCAGTAAAAAAGTTCACTTCGCATTCAGCTGCTGTAAGATCCATGTCTGTTAAATGTCGAATTGCACTCTGCCTCAGATGATGTCAGAGTTGAACTGTGACAAAGCACGTATTTTGCGGTAAAAACTAGTAGTGAACTCACGAGGACTGTACACCATCCTGGATTGCTTATAATTCGCCAAAATAACTGCTAGTGTGCTGTCCATGTGAGTTACAATTCCACATGGCAAGTGGTGACTTTATTTCTACTTTTATGGTGAGCATTTATTTTGAACATGTATTGCAAACTTTCATTGAGTAATTTTAGTCAGGGCAAAAGACAATCTGGTAGGAATGTACCGTAGAGGTCACCTCTGAGATGCTAAGTGTGCTGTTAGAATAGAAAGACTCGCTTTCAATTGAAAATAGTGAATTTCCACATGTTGTATGTGAGAAACTTCACGCAATATAATTTTGATTGGAATTTATACTTTTATTTAAAATCATAGTCCTGATCTCACAAAGAAATAGGAGGATAGAAACATTTCTTTCAGTGGGCTGGACCAGAATGTGGCTGTGCAAACTGGAAACTAAGGTAGTTATGTTTCCCTTTGCTTTCTGGCTGACCACAAAATTAGTTGCCAGGCTCACATGAGTAAGATGGTGTACTAAACAATTTATACATCTACAAAAACAATAATAATCACAACCCCCCACCCCACACTGCCCTGGAGGTGTTGGAATCAGTCCTACGTAGGGGAACATGTTTTTTCTCATTTGAGCCCCTCCAGGATTGCCCAAGGTCTAGTCATCTTGCTATCAGGTGAGTGCTGTGGATGTTAATGAGGGTAAAAAAATGGCCAGGATATTGGGCTCCGTACCCACCTACTCCTAGTGCCAAAGCATAGAGAGTATGTACTCTATGTACACTTAGGCCAATAGCCCAGTCAGACACTTCTGCTGCAGAGACTTCAGCAGAGTCTCACTTATTTATTAATTAATGTAACTCTGAAGTAAGATATGGCAACCATCTTTACTTTGACTGAATGCTGAAGAGCATCTGAGTGCTAGTTGATTCAAATGGTTCAAATGGCTCTGAGCACTATGGGACTTAACATCTATGGTCATCAGTCCCCTAGAACTTAGAACTACTTAAACCTAACTAACCTAAGGACAGCACACAACACCCAGCCATCACGAGGCAGAGAAAATCCCTGACCCCGCCAGGAATCGAACCCGAGAACCCGGGCGTGGGAAGCGAGAACGCTACCGCACGACCACGAGATGCGGGCGCTAGTTGATTCCCCAGATTTACTGTCTGATGTGGACTCATTGTTTTTGTACTATCATATGTATATCTGAACAGTCTTGAGCTAGGACACCATAGTTGAAGTATATGTATGCTATTTAGTAAATGTTTTCTGAGTTGTTCTGTGTGGAGCACATTATGAGTATCACATCCTAAATGGAAAGGCCAATTATATTAAAGAAAGACAGTGGCTGTCCAGTGCATAATAAGCTGGATACAAAGGAATCTCAGTCATTTTATTAAAACAAAGTAACCACAACAGATTCTCTGTAGAGAAAGAGTTTAGCTTCAGATTTGTTATTATTATTCATATCATTTACATGCTCATTTTATGTTCACATATAAATGGTTAAACTTACATAAACAATACATTGTAGTAAAACAAACATAATATAAACAACAAACACTCAAAAATTTTGTAACTGAACATCTAGGTCTCTTAACCAATTCACACATCTTCATGTCATCAAATTCAGTTCATTGAGTCCACCAGAAAATTTTTGACTCTTCACCAGGTACTGTGTAATTTGCACAGTGTCCCCACAGTTACATGTCAGATGATCCTTGCACCCTATTATACTAACGGGCACTATGCCTTCCATTCCCTGTATTGATTGAGAGCTGTCCATTGTTTCCTGCAAAGACCAAATATATTTCCACATTTTGTAGAACCAGCAATAAGGTGAGAATTTTCTGGAGGAAACTTCTGCCAAACCTCTCTCCATTCTTGACACACATCATACATAAGAGACTTCTGGAACTCTCTTACAGTTGCTAATTAATTATGTACAGCATTACATAATACAAACAGCCATGGCAGTGGCAGCAGTTTAGTAGTGTTACTAATTATTCTCATTGCCTGATTTAAAGGCTTAACATCAACTTTTTGTGCAACATTTGCACTGTTTTTCTGAAATGGAGCACAGTGCTGTGCTGTAGAGTAAACCAATGCTAATGTGGCAATACAAAGAGCACCTGCATTTGCACCCCATCCTGACCCAACTACCTTTCTAATGATGTCAGTTGTGATGTTCACTTTTTTGCTGTATTTTCTAAGTAGTTCTTAAAAGTATGGGCCCATTCCAAAATGACTACCAAGTGTTTTGGGTACGGGTCATATTCTGGAGACACATTCTCAAATACCGTATTTAATTTGTGATTCATCTCCCAATTATTGAGATAGTCAGCATTTATCTCTGTTATAGATGGTTTTGTCTTCAATCTGCAGTTCTTGAAGCAATGACCCATTGTGTATAAACCTGTGGTCAAAGCTCTTTTGTACTCTTCCAGGTTTCCTGCTTGATAATCAGGTGCTAGGACATCTGCAAATGGGATCTCTGTAGCATTATTGTTGGGCATACCATGGGATAAAGATTACAAAGGCTTGATGGTAGCACAGAACACTGTGGCAGCTCATCAACCAGCCCTCACCATCTACAACATTTTTCTCTAAGGAATACTTGGAATCACCTTTCGCTAAGCATGCTATACTTTAGATTAACCAGTACTTTACATGACATGATTTCTGCAGATTTAAGTAGCAGGTCATGGTGGTGTAGCTACTGCAATCTTTAGTTTATGCTAATAGCCTGCTTCGATAGAAGCCTGATCACAGCATCTGTGCTTCCTTTGAAAACTGGCTTGTTGGAATGGAGCTACTTTGTCAATTAATGAATTAATGCTTGGATTCAATTTACCAACATCCTTTTTAGTAGTTTTCAAACTATAACATGTAGTGAAATAGGTCTGTGATGTGATGCTTCATTGCCATCTTTACCAGTTTCTTTGGCAGCTATTATTTTTTGGAGACAGGTCTATATTCCACTTCCACTTCCACTTCCCACTTTCCAGTGTCAAACTTTACAAGATAAATGACTGAAAAAGTTGAGTTACTGCTAACAGAAAATTATGCAGCGGACATGAGAAAATTATGCAGCTGACATGGCTGATATAATTCCCAATATACTTTATTTTATTGTGATTTCGATTGACCCTGGTAGCAATGTAGCGGCAAGGATATGGAACAAGTCAGTATTTTTACAATGTTAACAATACAGCAGCGCATAATATGGTTAATTCTTGACATGACTCATAGTAACAACATGGGACACTAGAAGAAATAAAAACATATTACATACATCAGAATTAACACTTATGTGTACACATTCAGATAAACAATTTTGAGCAACAATACAACATTGCAGCAACAAATTGTTTACATTTATGCTTACATTGCATTGCTAACTTAGTTGTATAATAAAAACTTGCTCCTATGTACTAAAAAAGGGACCCCAGTACTCTGGTGTCAGACTACGCCTAAAAACCTGCAAGATAGTGTGCTTGACAATGACTTTCCTGAAAAACTTAAAGATTATCTCATTGAAAAAGAGTTTTACAGTGTTGCAGAATACTTATGCCATTAAATTTGTATATATTGTTATTCATTATCAATGATGTAAAAATGTAAGCTAAAGGTGTAGAAACATAAGTTATAATGAATGTTAATACTTTTAACATGTCCTATATTACACGTACTTTTACTGTACACAATGTAATCTTACAGGATCAAATAAAATTCAATTCAATTCAATTCAAATATTTTACCAAATAATAATACTAGTCAGGACAAGTAGAAAAATATACAATGTCTTTACACAAGTTCTTGGTATATAAATCAGGAGACAATCATCTTTCTTAAAATGTCAATTTTTATTGGCTAAGCAAAATCTATATAATTCCTTCTTTTTTTTTCCAGCATGGCGCAAGTATGGATATGGCAAGAAACCTCAAGAAGATACACAGAATTGAATTTTTAAATGAATTAGGATGTTATGTATGCTGCAAGAAAAAATATGTTCATATATATTACAACAGTAACAAAGCTCTACATTTATTCTCACACATAATCATCACCAATTTACCTCATTTTGAGCAAATTAATTGTGTTGCATTTATTAAAATTATATGTAAATACCATAAAAATGGATGTGAAAGTTATTTCACATCTGGAGAAGTATACCGTCTTCTGATGGAAGACACTACTTCTGTCTTATCAATGCATATGCATTATTCTCGTAGAAAATTTGAAATAGAAATGTTTTTTCCTTACATTTCAGTTATATCATCTCAAGTTGTGCCACTCTAAATGCAAAATTTTCTTAATATTACAATTAATTTATTCAAAGAAAACAATCAGTATTTGACAATATAATGAAATAGGATAGATAAAAAATCTACTCACCAAGCGGTGGCAGAACACACACATAATATAAGATTGTAATTAGGCAAGCTTTCAGAGCCAGTGACTCCTTCTTCAGCCAGGGTTGTTGGGGAAGGAAGAGAACTGAAGGAAAGAGACTTAAGAGGTCTAGGAAAAGGGGTAGATATTGGAACAGTGACCCAGAACCACAAGTCAGGAGAGACTTACCAGACGGGATGAGAATGAAATCTTTCCTAGACCTCTCCAGTCCTTTTCCTTCACCCCTCTTCCTTCCACTTCAACATTTCTGTCTGAAGAAGCAGCCAATAGTTCTGAAAGCTTGCCAAATTATAATATTCTTTAATGTGTGTGTTCTGCTGCCACTTGGTGAGTAGATTTTTTCGTCTACCCTATTACATTATATTGCCAAAAATTAATTTATTCACATATATGACAATTGCACTGCTTTCTCTCTAGTACTCCAGGAGACATTTACAATTTAATTTTAATAATGACTAGGTGCAGTCATCCTACACAAAGATTGCTCATTGGGTGATGACAGGAGAGAATGGAAAATGTTTTGTTTTCAAATGCAAACAAAATCATATTGAAAATGAAATTCTATTTTCCCATTTCATAAAAAAAAGTCCCAAATTACAATGAATCAAAGATATTTTTTAACAATGTCAGGAAGACAAGACATGAAGAAGCAGCATTTTCAGCAGTGACCGAGTACATTATCCCATGCTGTATCCATATCACCAGCCTTTATCTAGTCATTCATTCATCATTGTGGGTGATGGAGCCCCTTAGGGAAATAGCGTACAGGGCTGGAAAGAAGTTCAACGTGCACTCGGTTTGTCTGCCTTAGGGCCTTATCCAAAATGTAGAGGTGGCCTTGCCTGCAGCTATAGAGCGTACAGGGTGCACTCGTCTGCAAGTAGTTGCTCATGTCGGCACCAATGATGCTGTCGCTTGGATTCTGAGGTGATCCTCAGCTCGTACAGGTGACTGGCGGATTTGGTGAAGACCGCTGACCTCGCACGCAGGGTGCAAGCAGAGCTCTCTATTTGCAGCATCGTTCCCAGAGTGGATCGGGGTCCTTTGGTTTGGAGACGAGTCGAGAGTCACAACCAGAGGCTTCGTCAACTCTGTAACGGTCTTGGCTGCAGATTTCTAGACTTGCGCTATTGGGTGGGGACTTGTAGGATGCCCCTAGATAGGTCAGGGGTGCACTACACAAAGGAAGTGGCTACTTGGGTAGCAGAGTACTTGTGGCGTGCACATGGTTTTTTTTTAGGCTAGGCAGTAGTGCGAGGTGTCCTGATGAACACTCGCCAGTCGACGTGCAGGCAGGGAAATCAGGACGCGGTCAGTGTAAAGACACTTCAGCTATCAAGATATTAGCAGTAAATTTTCAGAGTGTTCGGAATAAAGTTCCTGAATTTACTGCCCTCCAGGAAGCGTGTGGCATGCAAATTAATCTTGGGACTGAGACCTGGCTGAACCCTGAGATAGGTAGTTCTGAAATATTTAGTGAGGGTTGGAATGTATATTGGAAAGACAGATTAGACACCGTAGGAGGTGGTGTCTTCATTGCAGTTGACATAAATATTGTGTCTACTGAGGTCGAAGTAGAGTGTGATTGTGAAGTTATCTGGACACGTTTAACAGGGCTAGGAGAAATAAAGTTAATTGTTGGGTGTTATTACCGGCCACCAGGTTCCACCGTGACAGTTCTAGAATCATTCAAAGGGAGTCTACACTCTGTATCGCGGAAGTACCCGGATCATGCTATATTAGTTGGAGGCGACTTCAACCTACCTAGTATAGACTGGGATGTCTATGGATTTATTACAGGTGGTTCAGACAAGCCGTCATGTGAACACATTATCCAAAAACTGTTTTGTGCAGCTAAATTGACAGCCAACGCATAATGGAAATATTTTGGATCTGGTAGCCACGAATAGACCAGACCTCATTGACGGTGTCAGTGTTGAGACAGGGATTAGTGATCATGATGTTGTCATTACAACTATGGTTACAAAAGTTAAAAAGTCAGTCACGAAGGCTAGGAGAGTATTCTTACTAGAAAGAGGAGATAAGCAGTTGTTAGCATCCCACTTAGTAAATGAATCAACTTCATTTACTTCCGGTACGATGGATGTGGAAGAATTATGGGCAAATTTTAAACACATTGTAAATCACGTATTGGACAAGTATGTGCCGAAAATGTGGGTTACGGATGGAAAAGACCCACCGTGGTTTAACAGCACAATTCAGAGAATTCTCCAGAAGCAAAGACAGTTGCACTCGCGGTACAAGAAAGATCGGGAGAATGAGGACAGGCAAAAGTTAGTAGAGATTCATGCTGCTGTAAAAAGAGCGATGCATGAAGCATGTACTACAGAACTAATCATGAAGCAGAACACTTATGCACATAGAATGAGTTCTAATTGTATGATTATATATGTTACTGTTATGACTGAAAGTGCTGATGATAATAATAACAATAATAATAATAATGTTGTTGTGGTGGTCTTCAGTCTAGAGACTGGTTTGACGCTACTCTATCCTGTGCAGGCCTCTTCATCTCTGAATAACTACTTCAACTTACATCCTTCTGAATCTGCTATTCATCTCTTGGTCTTCCTCTATGATTTTTACCCTCCACACTTCACTCCAGTACTAAATTGGTGATCCCTTGATGCCTCAGAACGTATCCTACCCTTCTTCTTGTCATGTTATGCCACAAATTTCTTTTCTCCCCAATTCTGTTCAGAACCTCTTCATTAGTTATGTGATCTACCCATCTAATCTTGAGAATTCTTCTGTATCACCACATTTCGATGGCTTCTATTCTCTTGTTGTCAAAACTGTATATTGTCCTTCTTTCATGCATGGCCACACAAATGCTTTCAGAAGAGACTTCCTGACTCTTAAGTACTCGATGTTAACAAATTTCTCTTTGTCAGAATGCTTTCCTTGCCATAGCTAGTCTACATTTTATATCCTCTGTACTTCGACCAACATCAGTTATTTTGCTCCCCAAATAACAAAACTCATTTGCTACTTTAAGTGTCTCATTTCATAATCTAATACCCTTAGCATCACCTGATTTAATTTGACTACATACCATTATCCTTATTTTGATGTTCATATTGTATCATCTTTTCAAGACACTGTCCATTCTGTTCAGCTGCTCTTCCAGGTCCTCTGCGGTCTCTGACGGAATTACAATGTCATCGGCAAACCTCAAAGTTTTTATTTCTTATCCATGGATTTTAATTCCTACACCAAATTTTTCTTTTGTTTCCTTTACTGCTTGCTCAATATGCAGGTTGAATAACGTTGGGGATAGGCTACAACCCAGTTTCACTCCCTTCTCAACCACTGCTTCCCTTTCATGCCCCTCGACTGTTATGACTGCCATCTGGTTTCTGTACAAATTGTAAATAGACTTTCACTCCCAGTATTTTACCCCTGCCACCTTCAGAATCTGAAAGAGAGTATTCCAGGTAACATTGTCAAAAACTGTCTCTAAGTCTACAAATGCTAGAAACTTAGGTTTGCCGTTGCTTAACCTATCATCTAAGATAAGTCATAGGTTCAGTATTGCCTTGCGAGTTGGACCATTTCTATGGAATTCAAACTGATCTTCCCTGAGGTAGGCTTCTACCAGTTTTTTCCATTTGTCTGTAAAGAATTTGTATTAGTATTTTGCAACTGTGTTTTGTTAAAGTGATAGTTCGGTAATCTTCACACTTTGCAACACTGGCTTTCTTCGGAACTGGAGTTGTTATATTCTTCTTGAAGTCTGAGGGTATTTGGCCTGTCTCATACATCTTGCTCACTAGATGGAAGAGTTTTGTCATGACTGGCTCTCCCAAGGCTATAAGTAGTTCTAATGGAATGTTGTCTACTCCTGGGACATTGTTTTGATGTAAGTGTTTGAGTGCTCTGTCAAATTCTTCACGCAGTATAATATCCTCCATTTCATCTTCATCTACGTCTTCTTCCATTTCCATAATATTACCTTCAAGTATATCACCCTTGTATAGACCCTCTATATACTCCTTCGACCTTTCTGCTTTCCCTTCTTTGCTTAGGACAGGTTTTCCATCTGAGCTCTTGATATTCATACAGGTGGTTCTCTTTTCTTCAAAGGTCTCTTTAATTTTCCTGTAGGTAGTATCTATCATATCACCAGTGATACATGCTTCTACATCCTTACATTTGTCCTCTAGACATCCCTGCTTAGCCATTTTGCACTTCCCGTCAATCTCATTTTTGAGACATTTGTGTTCATTTTTGCCTACTTCATTTAATGCATTTTTATATTTTCTCCTTTCATCAGTTAAATTTGGTATCTCTTCTGTTACCCAAGCATTTCTACTGGCCCTCTTCATTTGGCCTACTTGATCCTCTGCTGCCTTCAGCAGGGGGGGGGGGGGGGGGGGGAATAATAATAATAATATGTTCAACATTGAATGATTCATTGCATATAAATAAGCAAAGTTTGTAATTCTTGGTGCACAACATAATAACATATTCTTCTGAATAAATTGTTGATTAATGAATGGTAACTTTCCACATAAATGGTTTACTGCTATTTACAATATTAGGAACGCGCGCGCACACACACACACACACACACACACACACACACACACACACATACGCAGACATGCCTGCTGCACATATGACCACTACCAGCATCAGCTCCTTTGCTGAAGAAGGCTTTAGCTGAAAGCTATAAGGTGTAACAATCTTTTCATTGTGCTTGTGCCTGGCGGCCAACTCAATGGGTCATCTTCTTTATGCTGCATAGTAGTCTATCCTTTTCCTAATATTACTGATATTCCAACATGAAGTTTTGCATTGCTGATATTTACAGTTTTGAAAAACTTCTTATGGTGCATGTTACTGTGATATTCTTTAATTTGTAGAAAGAGTTTCATAAAAGGAATTTCTAAAGTGTAAACTTGGGCTTCACTGTGGGAAGAATCATAGCTATACTGGACATTTCGTTGGTTAGTTTTAATCTGGCCTATTGTGGATTCTTTTCATAGAATGCTCATGACTACCAAGTTTGTGGTGGTTTTATGAAAGTGGGTTATTTACTTGAATGAATTTCCATGCTAGATTATGGCAGAAGTATCCTTATTGATGGCAACACAGACTGATAAATGGTGATTCAGTAACACTATTCAGAGAGAAGTTGCCAAATGAACAATGAAAGAGGTTTACCAAGAGCACAAAGTATATAAAAATTTCATTTTTTCCTAAATATATTTTTTCAGTACACTGAATATAGTTTTTCTTTACAGCAGGTCAGGGACAGTTGCAATGGGAGCCAAGATCTGTGTAAAATCTGGGCTCACAGTATCATGCACAAGGGAGAAGGAGCTTTATTTGGTTCAGAGTACTAGCTCCAATCAAGACACAAGATACACAGAAAGATTTATTGAAATTCATATATTATGAACAAAAAGATACAAAATTCCAAGTAAAAAGCAATTGTAATTAGTATCATTAGTGGCATGAAATAAATAACTCAGGCAACAGATGTTCAACTCCTAATGGTATTAAATGGGAGATAGATGATTTTAGATTCAAGTCATAGGCTACTAAATTCAGGAAATTCTTCTTAACACTATCAGAAAACACAAACATAAAAGATCATCAAAAGTAGACCTATTAGATTCACTTACGTAGGCTTTGTATACTTTCCTAGCAGACAGTATATTTGTCATCTCAACTATTAAAGGAGTTACAGAAGTTGTTCAATTACTGAAAAAGAGTAACTCTTCTGTAATTCAACGAAATTACTAAAGTCTTGTACTGACTCCGCAGTGCCTGCCTTTAATTATAAGGGGCACTCAAATGAATATGAGACTGATGGAAAAATGTAAGTAAACTGTTCACTATTTCAAAAGTAATTGTCCTAGCTGTTAATAATTTTATTGCACTATAAGACAAGATGATTGATGCCTTCATAGAAAAATGTTTGTGACTGCCTACAGAACTGTGGCTATACCCAAGTGTGCACCTCTTCATCCACTATAGATTTACGGCCATGACTGTCTTTCTTCAGGGCTCCAAAAATATGGAAATTACATGGGGAGAGATTGGTACTGTGTGGAAGATGTGTAATGGCTTCCCAGGAAAACTACAGCAGCATACCCAAAACAACATCGGCAACTTGTGGACCCACCCACATGTTGCCACGGGTACTGCACATTGGTTTCCATTATTTAGCATCTTCACAACAACTCACACCATAACATACCTAGCATATGTGTTGTGTACTACTTTATATGCAATGATAAGGAGAGGCGGACTACAGAGTGGTGCAGCAGCTACCATTGAAGGGAATTTGGACAGGAGCAGAAATGATTAGCAAACACATAAATGCAGTAAACAGAAGATTTACTTAACTTGTAATTTTCTCCAAAGCAATGTGAAGAAACTTCACAAAAGAACGAACAGTAACAAAGAGTGTCATGCAGTGTGAGGCTCCCGCCGCTAATGCACGGGCGAACTGTCAAAGGCTGACTAAGGCTGCAGACTGTCGAAGACTGTGACAGAGACTGGGTTTGTAGCTGTCTGGTTACCATCTTATATCGCAGTGGCAGATTGCATTCATAGTTGGAGGCTCTGAAGAAATGGTTCAGCGGATGTGCATCGTTGGATCAGCCAGGTCCCCATACGACTGCTATCGGAGCCCGTTGGAAACGTTTGTTTCCGTTGCCAGTGGTGAGATGCTGGTGAGTGTGGTATTGATCTATGATACCACAGTACTAACTTCACACTTGCACCATTTCAGACTTATTACTTCTGTCATACTGCTTGTTATCAAAAATCAACAAGTAGTACAAGCGTATGAAAGGTCGCAGGTCGGAGAACACAGAATACTTTAATCTTTTACATAAAAAGTGTTTCTTTAACAATTAGATACTTCTTTTACAAGTGTTTTTTTCTGACTGAATTATTCAGATAGGAATAATGGCAATAATTTTTAAAAAATGGTTAAAATTTCAAATCAATTTAAATCAATTTGAAAATAATCTTGTGTGAATTTTATATGTTACTTCTGTTTTTGTTGTGGTTTTCTGTCTGAAGATGGGTTTGATGCAGCTCTCCATGCTACTCTATCCTGTGTGAGCCTCTTGATTTCCAAATAACTACTGCAATTGACATCCTTCTGAATCTGCTTACTGTATTCATCTCTTGCTCTCCCTCTAAGATTTTTACCCCCCCTGCACTTCCCTCCAATACTAAATTGGTGATCCCTTGATTTCTCAGACAGTGTCCTGTCAACTGATCCCTTCTTTTGGTCAAGTTCTGCCTCAAAATTTCTTGTCTCCCCTATTGTATTTAGTACCTCCTTATTAGTTACATGGTCTACCCAACTAATCTTCAACATTCTTCTTTTCTTGTCTAAATTGGTATCATCCATGTTTCACTTCCATACATGGCAACACTCCAGACAAATACCTTCAGAAAAGACATCCTAACACTTAAATCTATATTCCCTCTCTTTTTAATTCATGCAGACCGCTTTTGCCTTGCCCTGCACTGAGCTGCCTTGCTGTCATACTGATGCAGGCAAATTTTAAAGAATGGGGCACTCTTCTTTACCTTTCACTCACCATAATATTGAAAATGTTCTCTTAATAGTAACTTTTGACTAGGAGCAATGGGTATGCATATGATCTCTCAACATTGTTCACCTGATGATGTGACTTAATGCCGCAAAACCAGTTGTGTTTTAATAAACAACAATTTTACCACCTGTGACCTGAGTTCTTCTTAACATCATAGTTGTAAATCATAGCTTGCTCTAATTAATATTGATTACCTTTGAAAGCCAAATATTGAAAGGTGTTTTAGGGATAAATATTACCACTGTTCTGCCCAAAAAGGTAGGTAAAAGCTGCATTGGATTTGGTGGGTAGCCAGCTAGAAGATAGCAATGTATCTGAACATTTGCAATCACTCAAACGCACACTAACACTCAAAAAGAGGATTCAACATCAGCAAAAACTGTATGTAGCAATACACAACATAAATTCACAACTTAAGACTTGAAGAACTCAAGAATTTCACAGGTGAATTAAATAAACAAAAGACTTTGATGGCTGGTTTCCAAGAAATGAGAAACATGTTAGAACAAACACTCAAATAATAAGAATACAGAATTTGAAAGGAGAAGCCAGGACAGAGGGTCATAATGCAATGTGTCCTATTTGGAACAGGACTTATAGTAAATATAAAAATAATAGAGGCAGTAATTGGATTTCAAGCAATGTAACCAACAAATGCAACTTTTAAAACAATGAATACAACTTACACAATAATAAATGCTCACAATCTGACAGGTGAAAAAAAATTCTTAACAAAAACAAAGGAAGGGACAAATAAAATTTGGCATCATCTCAGATTGACAGTGATCAGAATAAATAAAAGGAATGTATAAACCTTGGTAGACTTCAATGTCCAGTTGGGAAAAGGAAGGAAATATCAAGATATAATTTGACAATGGAACCTACATAACTTTAAAAACAAGAATGACCAAAGATTTGTAGAGAACACAATGTTAAATCCAAATCACCATACTTAAAAAAGAAGCAAAATTAGATTATAACATGGAAACTCCAGGTTAGAGGGAGGGAGAAAGGTAGCTAGACCCTGCCTACATAGGCAAAAATTTCCATAAGGAAATTTAGAAGATTAAAGAATTAAGAGGAGGAGATAAGTTCAGACCATTACACTGCTAAAATTGAGATCAAATTCACTCTGTTAAGGAAAAAGAATGAGTAAATCAATAAAACAAATAAGAGCTACAACTCACATCAGCTAATTAAACTAACAAATATTAACAAATAACACATACAATCACATTAACAGATGATTTAGAAGAACTGGCATCAAGTCACAAAAAAACAAGCTGAGAATCTAGCTCACTTGAACCCATAAAGAATACATGCATGATGCACACGAGAAAGGGACAAAATCATGAAGAAAGGCATAAGTCATGGCTAAGCTTCAAACATTCGAAACAGGAGAAAATGCCATTAACCAGAAAAACATTCACACAGAACATTAGGAGAATCAAGGGAGGATTTCATGAAGAGAAACTAAACTCTGTAGAAGGTAATTACCACAAACTCATTTCCAGGAATTATTTCAAACTCTTTGGAAACAAATACAGTATATGAGCTCCCAACATTAATACTGAAAGATGAAGAAAGAATGGCACACAGTAATGAAGAAAATGCTGAAAGTGTAATAAAAGCATCCCATAAACTTTCGAACCACAAAGAAACCAAAGATCTCTTACAAATCCACATAAATAACCCAATGAAAAGTAAACCCAACAAATTAGACCCTCCAACTTTCCAGGATGTGGAAAAGGCATTTTAAAGGCAAAAAATTGTAAAGCATTGGGGAAACTTGGGTTTTTGTTGAAACATGGAAACATTGAAATGACATAGTCAAGTTCTCCTTGCACATGGCTCTAACAAAAATGTGTATAACTGAACAGTTCTCTGAATATTAGCCCATGGCTATTATTCACCCACTGCATCAGAAAAGAGATAAGAGCAATCTGGACAACTAAAGAGGAATCTCTCTCCTAGACTCTGCATACAAGAGTTTACCCAAGATCCTATGTGGAAGAGTCAAGGAACAAATAGATAAGGAGTTAGGGGAATACCAGGGAAGTTTCAACCATGGAAAAGTTGTGTAAAGCAGATCATTAGTTTAAAATAAATTATGACATACTTCAGGAAACAGAATGAACCTCTGCCAATAGCATTTGTACACTTTAAGAAGGCATATGATTGTCTCCATAGACCCTCATTATTAAAAATTCTAAGGAATCTAGGACTTCATCCAAAACTAATGAAAGTAATAGAACTTACCCTAACCAAAACCAAATCAAAAGTCGAGTTCAGAAAGAAATTTCTGTACCATTCCTCATAAAAACAGGCTTAAGACAATATGACCGCCAATCACCATTACTGTTCAACTATAAGCTGGAATATATGATGAAAGAATGATTTGGTACAAGGATAACCAAAAGAACATAAGAATTGGAAGCAAGAAAATTAAATAAGTTAAAACTGCTTGGGTTTTGATGATGGTCTTGTTCTCCCAGGCATTAATGTTCAACAAGCCAGGCAACAAGTTAAACCACTACATGAAATAACACAAAAATCAGCATTAGAATATCAATTGAAAGAGCAGAGATTATCGCGATTGATCCAGTTGAAGAATAGGAAATAAAAGTTGTTGACAAATTTAAATATTAAGGCTAAATCATAACATAGAGCCTAAATGAGAAAGTGCCATGGAAATGTAGAATAAAAAACTGAAGAAAGCAAATTACGTTACCAAAACCACATACTGATACAACAAAAAAGTCTATCAACAGCTGCAAAATTAAAACATTATAAAAAGTTAAACTACCAAAAATAAAATATGCAGCTGAAATCATCTTCAAAACAACAAATACAACAGAAATTGACAGACTACTCAAGACAGAAAGAAAAATAATTTGGACATGCATAAATAAACAATATCAAGTAAATAGGCAATGGGTAATAGCTTCAAATGAAACAGTATGTAAGAAAATAATTGTGGTAATGAACAGAATCATGAAAAAACACATCCCATTACTTGGACATCTGATGAGAGCACCAGAGAACAGAATTAGTTAGATAATAATAGAAAAATTGTGGAATAGCAAGATAAACATCAAATGGATTATAGAAATTAAGGAAGATATAAGAGAATTCCAAATTACAATAGATTAACTAGAAAATGAAACAGAGAAATTCAAAATACTGCAAGACACCAAACCAGACTACAAACAAAGGTTTTAGAGGAACTGTTCCTCCAGTTACCTCACACTCAATTGTGATAGTAGTCAACACTTGATTACATTTACTCAGTATACATAGAACAATGATACTGTGAACATAGAGGTGTGTCTCCAAAGAACATAAGTCATATCGTTCAATACAAACATACATGTCATTTTTATATCACAACTAACTCATGAATCAATGCTTCCACTTGCTTCACACACACATGGTCTGTCAGGTAAACCAACTGGACTGAACTTGAAACCCTGGGGCCACCAAGACCATCGGGTGTCGACTAAGTACTTGCCTACCAGACTGCACAAACACCATTGTCTTTTTGGTCTTTACAAGGTCACTAAGTTTCTATCCTTGCTGAAATGTCATGTGGGGAATATAACAATTGGGCTCTTTCATTGCATGATTTGTATGGTCATGTTTTAGAGCATGCTGGTGAGCCTCAAATGTGGTAGAGAAAGACAAGGTCCTGCAGTGGCATCTCTTATCCATACAAAGTAGCATTTGAACAAGTCTTTCTGGATTAAAATGGGTTTATCTCCATGTCATGGCAGACTGATAGGTTTGAGGAACTGCACATAATGTTGTGCCTCGCCGATCAGTCAAAGCGCCGCCGCGCAATTACGCGCGTCCTCTACGTGCGGCGCTGTCTGCCAGCCATGCAGCAGCTGCACCACCTAAGCGGCCAGCAGAGCAGCAGCCGCTAGACTGGGACTCAGTGCTCATTCGAATGCTAACATGTACACATGTCTTGCTTGTCAACTTACTCTGTGACTTATATGTGTTGTGTCGTTCTGAAATATATTTGTTAAACTTGACGTTATAACACATAAGTTTGCAGGCTGTGTAAAAATGTGGCATATTCCCTAACTGACATACTGGAGAAAAAATCGCCCAATGTTCTCACCTGATCTTCATAGACTAACTATGCAGAGAAACACAATAAGTCTTCCTTAATTACTGTGTGGAGTCCTAGAAGTATTAACAGTAGTGTCATTGTCCAGTATTCTGCACAGCAGGCTAAAGCTGCTTTCAGGGTGTGGTTGCACCCTCATAATCTCAGGAGCTACTCAGACAGTTGGCATTCAAACTGTCTACCCCATCCATCGTAATACTTTGAGGAATACCAAACCTGATGAGGTCAGTAACATGTTTGAATAAGGAAGTCAGAGATTTGTGATCTGTGAAAAATTTAAATATCTGTCCCTCTAGGAAAGGTCATAAATGCGTGATAGTTAAATATATGGCCATGAGTTTCCCGTCAAACACATTCCTTTGTTTCTTGTGCACTGACTGGTTTTTGGAAGGAACCCAAGGGTTGCCATTTGGCTGCAACATATTGTAGTAAAACTGTGCCCAGCACTGTCTGACAATCTGCAAGGTAACTGGTACATTCTGAACAGGATGTACCAATGCTGTAGCATTCACCAATGCATTTTTATGTCGCCATATGCTTTGGGAGTCCACGGAAGTTTTTGCTGCCAGATGTATTTTTACCAGTGAGCAGTTTGTTAAGAGGCTCCTGCAGGTCTCCCAAGTGTGGTTCAATTGGCTCTGAGCACAATGGGACTTAACTTCTAAGGTCATCAGTCCCCTAGAACTTAGAACTACTTAAACCTAACTAACCTAAGGACATCACACACATCCATGCCCGAGGCAGGATTCGAACCTGCGACCGTAGCGGTCGCGCTGTTCCAGGCTGTAGTGCCTAGAACCGATCGGCCACCTCGGCCGGATCCCAAGTGTGGAAAGTGTCTTCTGTAATAATATATAATATCCCAAGGAAACGTCTAAGGCCTTTCAATGTGGAAGAAGGAGGTATGTTTACAATGACTGTCACTTTCTTGGGAAGCAATGAGATAACACACCTGTTCTTATTAAACATTACACCATAGCACTCCAGTCTACAGAACAAAGTATATAGAAGCTTGATGTGCCCTTCTATTGTTTTTGATAATACTATCAAGTTATCCATGTAACAGGACATGAATGACAGGCTGTGCAGCACCTCATGCATGTAAAGTTTGTGCAGTGTTTTGCAGGGCAGAAGAATAATATTGTGCTCAAAGATACCAAAGGGTGTAGTCAGAGCTGTGGTTTTTTTTCTTTTTTTTTTTTTTTATGGAACCATAGGCATTTATGAGAGCACCTTAGCACTGTCAATAACGATTAAGTAGCAAGCCCCTTCTAGGTTACCATTAAAGTCTGCTATCAGACAAACTGAGTACCAGTCAGGAATAGCGTGTGTGTTTAAACCCCTGTAGTCTGCACAGATTCTCTATGATCCATTTTTCTTCTTTACCATTTTCAATGGAACTGCCCACATGCTATGTGATGTTGATACGTCTCCTTCAGTGATCAAATTATCAATTTACTATTTTGCTGTAGATAACTAATCGGGAGGCAAGCAACAAGGTCTGAAAGCCACAGGGACCTGGTATTGTCCAAATATAATGTTGAGTGGAATGACTTCTGTTGCTTTCTTTCAGCACAGGAAACTCATGCAGCAGGTGCTGGCCAAGGTCATTGCCTGACACAGACTGCCTTGAAGAAGGAAGAGGAGCAAGAAGCTCAGCCACCATTTGATGCTGTAGCTGTGCAGTGCAGATGTTAAAACAGTTGAATAACTGTTCATGTGTGCAGTCCAGTTCTTTTTGTGACATGGAAATTTTCATTCGGAGTTAAGCATTTTCATTTTGTAATTCATGAACTATTGACCATTCCACAGAACACAGTCTTATGTCAGAAATTTATGCTTGGAGTATCTTGTAGGTTTCTCTCAACTCCAAATGCTTGATTGTATTGTGCAAATAAGTGCCCTGCGTCTTCTATCATAGTGCACTTGTGTGGACTCAACTTTGAGATGATCGTGACTGTTGCATGACCAATGCAGAAGATGCGGTAGGCTCAGAAATCTTCATGTGTCCAAAAGTGACGGAGTTGCACAGTATGCAGTCTGACATGATAGTGAGTTTGGGAGTGATAGGTATTTTCACTAAGCATTTGTGCACTGAATCAGGCAAAATCGAAAAATGTTGGAGAAAATCAGGTCCTAAAATTGGTCCAGTCACTTCAGCAATGAAAAATATCCATGTAGCGCAGAAATTGTCACCCAGTTCCAGGGTTAGCATTTTCTTCCTGTATGTTCCGATTCCGATTGCAGGATTGTTGGCAGCTAAGAGAAAAGGATGAACCAATGTCTACTTTCTATCTTTGATAGATAATCAACTGGAATCCATAACAACTGATACCATTGTGTTCTTTCTGCGTTTTAGGTGCTGTGGAAGATCCTGACAAGTGTGCATGCCTACTAGCACCCATCCCTCACATTTGGGTATATGCAGGAGCTTGTGCACTGGCTCGCTGCATTGACAAAATGCCTGAGGTACCAACACCACTTTCCACTTTGCTGGTTGTTCTTGCCTCATCATTGTCAGTATGCCTCTTCAGCATAGCACTTTTAGTCTGAATAGTTTGTTCATCAACTGTCCCGTAGATGTCTGCCTGTGTGCCTTGTGTCTGTGCTGCCACACGGCATACATCAGGACTCCCTGCTGTAGCTGTACTTAACCATGTGTAGTTTGGGTTCTCTCACCATAATGTCATTCACAGCAGCATGGGCTGTTTTATCCATGCATGCAGTTGTGACCATATCTGCTTTGGGCACCAATTCATCCACAAAGAGATTCATAAAATCACAAAGAACATCCCTCAAATTTTATTAGTCTTATACCAGTTCATTATGTGCCATTGCACATAGCATGCAAGGCACTTTTGATGGGAAACTACTAGAACATGCTTCACTCTCAATAATCTTTTGTAAGCTTGATTCCAGCAGTAGCACAAAATACTGGCATACAACTTGTTTAAACATAACATAAGATTGTCAGTGTAAACCATCTTCCAGTTGCTTGATCACATTGAACCTAACTCTGATACAATCAATGTAAACTATTCTGTATCATTGTAACTGAAAAATGGCATCCACCTTTGTTAACCAAAGTTACACCCCAGTAGGCCAGTAAATCACCAAATGCATATGTGTAAGATAGATACATATTATATTAGGTATTCTTAGATATCTGAAAAACTGGGAAGTGAAGCAAAAAAGCGGCTCAGTAATTAACTGAGAAGTTAAACAATTTGCAGTACTTATCTCACTGTATGAAGAGACTGGACATTGCCACTTGAAAATCACATCATCATTTGAGAGCAGTTGCTTTTCTCTAAGTATCAAGTGTTTATTTCACAGAAGAACATATAATACAAAATACTTTGAGAGAAGGATACGTGGCTAAATTTTATTCACATGTGACTAGAACAGTTGTATTCACACAAAAATTGAGTATAATTTATCACACTGTAAAATACTTTCTCTTTTGTGGGTATCATTGGTCAGAAACTGTTTTTGATTCCTCAAACTAGTTGCTGTCATTCTGCATTGTAGGGATTCAACAAGTTATTGGAAGGTTTCCAGAGGTATGTGGCATCAGATATCTATGCACAAGTCACCACAATTCCCATAAATTATATGCCTGTGGATGGTGGGTGTGGAACTAGCAGCCAATTGTGTCCCTGATATGTTCTACTGCATACACATCAGGTGAATTTGCTATCCAAAACATCAACATAAGTTCACTGTCATTCTCCTCTCACCACTGTAGTATGATTCTGGCCTTCTAATGAAGACTTTTAGCCTAGGAAGAAGCCATTACCATTGGTAAAACATCAGACATGATGGAATTTAGGTACTCTGCAGTAATCTTCTCTTACAAGGGAATAGTCCAATAAAACATGGTGGCAGTGGAAACGTACACCCCTACTGGTGCTGCAGCAACTGCACATGTGCAACTAGACACACACACAGCTGAAGTTGGTGGTACATTTGTAAACAGGGGAAATGACACAACTCGATCATAATTTGTAAAGAACATTTCAGATTATTGTTCATTGATAGTTACTCTGACACTACAGTACACAGTTGCTGTTCTCTTGAATTAGCCACTCAAGTGACTTCTCTGCTTTTTGCAGTATTTGTAAGTATTGAGAATACAGATAAAGCTGAATTAATATTTATTGTGCTTTCCTAAGGCATGCCTGCTAATAGTACCTTTGTTTTCTTCCAGTTTCACAGAAATGTGGAATCCAATTAATATTCTCAATTTAGCAATTATGAAATATGAAGAATATGGTTTCCAGCTGAAATCACTTACTTCTCCTGAGGATGTATATAAGTATCATTTGTTAGTTGATTGCCTGGACATTCATTCAAATGATATCAACATTTTGTTTGAAACTGTGGATATGCAATAAGAAATAGGAAATAACTGTGATGATTCCATGAACTGTGGTTGAGACGATGTTAGTTGTGCCAGTAACACTTCTGAAGAAGAATACCATCCAAGCCTAAAAAAAAATACGTACTGCAACAGCTTTCAGCGACAAAGGAAAGGCAGTGGAATAATGGTTAAATAAGAAGGGAAAAAATGATTGAAGTTACATAGTGTGCAAAAGAGTTTTCATTTCATGAACTGTGCACATGGAGGAACGAATTACATGAAGTAAGAAATACGCAACAAACAGAAACCTGAAACCATCTGAATCAAAAACTGTTCAAAAGATTTAGAACTGCTCGTTAGAGGCTAATGTACCATTACCAATCAAGACCTATGACACTGGGCCCTCCGAACTGCATCTGACATGAACATTGCTAATTTTCTGGCTTCATCGACCTCGCTACACAGGATCAAGAAATTGTACAGGATAGGAAGTCACCAATTTACCAAATTTACGTCGTGTAAATGTGTAGAGCAGCTGCCAGTGATAGACAATGCTATAGAGAAATTTGTAGCTGATGTAAAGATGAAACTTTTATCCCCGCAACTGATGTTTATCATCCTGGTCAGTCAGGTTTTGTGAAAGAACTGCGTGCACACTGCACTGTATCATTTCAGAGTCAGTTGTCCAATCAATGAAAGCAATGATACATTCACATATGATAATGCCAGTGATAAGTATGAGTAATTTAGTGTTTCTGCAGCTGTATATCAGTCTTCAAGAACCACAAGGCAAATTAGGACCAAAAATAAAAAATGAACTGTTTAGTTGCAAAAATCTTGTAATCAACATATCAAAATCTGGAAAAATGGGAAAGAATAATTTTCAACATTTTATTCAAAACGTATTCCTACCAGCTGCAGAAACTAATTCATTGCTTTTGTTGGATTCTTGGTTTTTGTGAATGACGACAAAAAATCTGTAGATGTAATGTGGATTCTGCCTGGAACTATTAATGTGATTCAACTTCTCGATAAAGAATTTTTTTTGACAGTGGAAAGCATTTTTCAGGAAATTATCGGACAACTTAATTTCCGATACCTCTCTCTGATTTCATGTTTACCAGCTGAACAATGTTTTTATGCTCCAGTAATTTGTGCATTACCGGTTTTCTTTGCCATGCTTTACGAATTTGATCAAGTATACCTAGTATGCAGCACAATATGCAGAACAATGTCTGGGGCCATTTATGACTCCATCCCACTTCTGTCTAAATAAAACTAGTGTTTACTGCGAAGTGCCTGATTGCATCAATTTTTCCTTTGTCTGATATGCCTGGTGCAAGGAAAATGTTTGTTTTTGTCATTCACTAGACACTTCGCATTTTTGTGACAACTACAGGGAATAAACAAAGACCTGTTTCACTGATAGTCAAATGTACAGCATTCAAACATTATTATAAGGAATGGCCTACAGGAATTGTTATAAAATGTAGTACTGCAAGACACATTTCCTTTCAACAAATTATAAGTCCTTATTGATGTAAGTCATCTTTGACATCAAACACTGCCTTGATTTTATTTTCTCTGTTAGCTACTTCTGTCGGAATTACATGTGCAAGAATTGAACTGTTGATATGAAGTTATTCAAAAAAATGTGTGTACAGTTTAAGCCAGTTATTCACCAGAGCAAACAAGCTAACAACCACAAGCAAAAGAGAATTCTGTTTGGTGTACCCATTATGCCTCTTGCACATCTTTCAACTGGATGCCACTGCAGCTACTTACACCCTAAACTTCCCCAGATGTCTAATCATAAAATGGAGACCTGCAGTTTAATATGGAACCCAAACCACACGTTTTTTGTTGCCACTCCAACATCTGTGAGAAGTGAATTCTCAGTTAAAAATCATAGTGAAAAGTTGTGGTCTGAACAGGATTTGATCCCATGCTTACTGGATCATGCTTTGCCACTAGACCATTTTTGTTTTAGAAAAAAAAGTCAAACGATATGGCCATTAGACCTTACACACTAGCTGTGTCACCTCTTGAGATGATGCTCGACGTCGGTAATTAGTCTCCTGTATATAAGTTTCCCCTCAATGGTAATGAGAAGCCAGGGAAAAATGGCAGCCAATATACAAGGAAACTTTTGGACCAGTGTTAAGGAGAAATGGAGGTACAATTCTGTGTAAAGTGCATGATCTCCATGCATGTCACGCTTCCATACAAACTGAGACACTTTTACAGTCTTCCTTCCCTGTGCTGTTTTGTGACTCTGCCAAGAACAGTGCGCTCATTGTGCAAAATGATCCTCACTGCATAGCAAAGTTTCACAGTTAATTACAGGCATCATGGCAGCTATGGACTATCACAGGTATGGTCCAATAAGACATGTTGAAACATATCCTGAAAATTTTTACACAGGAAGAAGATAACAAAAGAAATGAACTGTCAAAATTTTAGCTGCTACGAGGCACTGCTGGTATTTTGTAAAAAATGTTGAAGTTACACATTTTTACCACATGAAGAACAGCTTATAACAGCGGTTTGTACAGCCCTGCCCAACTAGCACGCGACTCGGCGAATTCAGGCAGTCCCGTGTAGCGGAATTATCCAGAGTTCAGACACCAATTCTAAGCACCTAAAGCCTGGTTTACAATGGAGCAAATGGAAACAAACACATGTGAATGAGCATTTGCAGAAAATCCACTACCATTCGCTTGTATATGGCTAGAATCATTTATACCAGAGAGAATGGAAGGGAACAAAAGGTAGCAGACATTGCATATGAATGCTGTGTTATTAGTTTTTAGTTTTTGAGCTAATAGTCAGCAATGTGTGTGTGTGTGTGTGTGTGTGTGTGTGTGTGTGTGTGTGTGTGTGTGTTTGCAGTAAGCATTCTCAGCAGATGGAAATCCAGTGAAAATCCAAGCAACGGGGTTTCATTGGCAGCTATTGCTTGTGAGATATTGTTGATAACTTCTTCGTATTGCTTTTGCCTTCATGGAAATGGCACAACTGAAAAACAAAATTAAACTATTCAGAGATTAGTTGAATATCACATCTGTAATGTAGTTTCAAGGTTATGAAATGAAAAGGCAAAGAGATATGGTTCAAGAAGTAAGTGTGACTGTATTGCTTTATAACTCATCTTGTTTACAATGAGCTGATATGAACATAAAAGTAAATGTCCCAAAATTTTGAACTTTAAATAAATTATTCTTGAAAGATTAGTCAGTAACACTCTTTCTGGTCACACATTTTACAAAAGAAATTTAAACTTCTCTGAACATGATACAAAATTTTTGTAAATGTGGTACCTATGTTCAGATGTCAGTGGTATTAGAAAACTGTCAGCTTCAACACTGTGTCTTTCCCTGTTGATGGTGATTATGCAGTACACAAATGCACATAAATATATGATCAACAACATGGACATATGTATCTGTTTTCTTCCTTAGTAATTCATCATTATCCTAAACACACATTTGATAAGTTTCTTGCTATTGAGTGCATATAATTTTACAACTTTAGCCGCTGTCAAAGCATCTGTAAGAAAAAGGTCTGCTAAAGTTCTCTAAGAAATGACAAACAGTAGCTCAACATACATTTCCTGACAATAATGAACATTCTATATTCACAAGTTTTCTTTACAACATTCATTCTCTGAACATACCTCTATCAGATAGTTTGCCATAGCACCCAACAACCATGATTCAAATTTTTAATTGGTATCAACTGGCAGAATTTTTAAAAACTTAGATAAGTTTGCATTTGTGTATATAGGCCATAGGCAGTTTTTGAAGCCCAATTCCACATCCATTTTACTCGCAGTTTATTATAGCTCAGCAATCAGGTGGCATTGGGAAATAAAGTGCAGTAAGTGATTCCCTTACGGCCACACAAGCGTCTTTCACCACAAGTAACATTGTCCCATAAATAGTCATGTTTTCCTATATGCTTTAATTATTCGTCCAACTATAACAGTAACACTGAAATGCAAATACCTTAGAAACAGCTGCAGAGGAGGCTGTGCTGGGAATTACCTTATATACTCGAATAATCCGCACATGTTTTTCCCAAATTTTAGGGCGAAAAACTGGGGTGAGTGGATTATTCAAAACATTGCTGGTACTGCTCCACCTCCAACAATACATCCCATTATACTATTGCATTGTTTGCAGCCTCAGGTTGTGACACATCAGTAGCACATTAGGAGTGAAGTATTAACGTCTTCAAACTTGTTAATTATGGCTACAAGTTCTCGTTATCACTTGTACACTGCTAAAGAAAAAGTGAAAATTATTGAAGAAGCCAAGAATATTGGAAATTGTGCAGCAGGAAGAAAGTATGACGTGAGTGAGAGTTGTATTCATGACTGGCGAAAAAATAAAATGCAGCTTCAAGAAACTAACTGGTGATGGATGAAAGCTACCACTTTACGTGATATTTAAAAGGAAAACTATTCTGAAAATATCAGTAAAAGACATACTGGTATTAGTGAGACCAAATCCGAAAGGGTGGATGGACAATGAACTTATAATTGACTGAGTGACACATGTTTGGCAACATCGTCCTGGTGCGTTACTGAATTTACGCAACATGTTGGTCCTGGACAGCTTCCGCGAACATACAACTAAGGAAGTGCGAGACAAATTAAAAAAAGGGAAAACTGACTTGGTCATTATTCCTGGAGGCCTAACATCCATCCTACAACCACTAGATTTGTGTATAAATCGGCCATTCAAAGCTGCACTTAAACAGCAGTATACACAATGGATGGCTGATGGAAACCATAAGTTTACATCTAGTGGAAAAATCAAATGGCCGGATTTGTCCCAGATTTGTGAATGGATGAAAAGTGCATGGTACTCCATTCCACAACCACTGGTGGAAAAATCCTTCAAAAAATGTGGAAGCACAAATTCACTGGATGGAACAGAGGACGACACTCTATGGGAAGATGGTGAAGATGACAATGATTCTCCCGCTAGTGATGACGATGAAAATGATGAATAGAGTGGGCCGGCTGCAGTGGCCATGCGGTTCTAGGTGTTTCAGTCTGGAACCATGCAACTGCTATGGTCACAGGTTCGAATCCTGCTTTGGGCATGGAGGTGTGTGATGTCCATAGGTTAGTTAGGTTTAATTAGTTCTAAGTTCTAGGGGACTGATGACCTCAGATGTTAAGTCCCATAGTGCTCAGAGCCATTTGAACAATTTGAATAGAGTGGTAAGAGAGGAAATGTACCAGCATTGACTAAAATATTTTATTGCACATACCGTATTAACAAATTTTTAAACAAGATAATTCACATTTCTTTTTTTGCTATTGTAGGTACGCATAGAGTCCCGGCTGGTGGTGATAATGTTCCCCGGCCGCCCGCCCGTCTAATGGGCCAGCCGGCCAGCTGCACGCCACTGGCCACCCGCCTGCTGGCTGGCCAGCTGCACGCCGCTGAATCAGTTGCGTTTTAACGATGTATCAACCTGTACAGCAGCGTTGCTTCAAACCAGTAGTCATTATACATACTTTTGAACACATCATAATGTTGGAACAATTTTTTTTTGTAAATAAAACAAATTAAAGCAAAAAATAAATTTTGTTTCCTCTTCCTCAGAATTGTGGTGTGTGGATTATTTGAGGGCGCGGATTATTCGAGTATATACGGTAGTTAATATTCAATTTTGGTATTAAGCACTTTATTAACTTATTTTACAATGTTTTGTCCAGCACTTATAAAAATACTGGTTAATTTAATGAGGCAATGGTTCATCACTTTATCTTTTGTCACAGGCTTTGAAAATAGAAATCACTTTGGATTTTTTTAGTAGTTTAGGAAAGATGTCTGATCCTAATGAGAAATTAAATATGTGAGTGAAGGGGTCAATTATACTTGGAGGGAGAGTTGTAAGACCCTACAGGGAATGCCATCAATTCCTGCCGCATTTGTGATCAGTTCTTTAACAGGATTGGCTGTTTCCTCCATTTAATTTTAGCACAAATAACCTTACTATGTAAGAAATTTAAAATAATGCAAATACAATATTCAAATGTATCACAATTAAATGGCAAAAAATTATTCCTTTCATTAATAGTTCTGAATATAATTTACATGTTTAATTCGGTTTGTTTCAGTATTCAATGTGCCAAAAAAATTTTAACTTAAAATTAGCATAAAGATATATTCACAGAAATTCATTTTGAAAATTTACCTTACTACTTCATGATATAATTTTGTAGTGTTTTGTTGTAACCAAACTTCCTCCATCCTGGAACATTAGAGATTATAGATAATTTAAAACTGGTATTGTGTATTGAATCATTTCTGTAGACCCTTAGATTTTAATGTTATCAGGAAGCAAAACTGAGGATAAATTTTACATTCATCTCAACAGGAAATTGACTGATAAACAGCCACATCTTTTCAGGTATTGAATTTCTTCTAATACCGTGTCAAAAACATTCTGTGACACTATTCAGCTCACTTTACCATCTATAACAAAACAGAGTGTCAATGAGCACTGATATATGTCATACAGTTTATTGACATTAACAGGTGGTCATTGTTACAAAACTTCTTACCTTTCATGTGAGATTTGGCAAGATATTCAGGTGCTATATAAACATTGTATTTGTTGATAAAGACATTAATGCAAAATAAAAATAATACCTTCATCAATAATATTCTAAGTAGCATTTTATGAGATATGACATGAGATCAAATAATTCATTATAAGATATTGATGGAAGAAAGTCAACTAGCTTCACATAAAAATTTCCAAACTTTTCTCAAAGTTTCTCTGTCGGTACATTCTTTTCCTTAAAAGAAATTGGGCATACTTTCTTGCAAAACAAATAGATAAAAAACACGCTATTTCTTGGAAATATGATTGGAAAAATGTATTCATCTTGAAGTTTCCAGAGCCAAAATGTTACTTTTTACACATTACCAACATTATCCTCTGGTACTCTTTTATATGTTCTTTTGTGTAGATGATGTGAGTTAAACAATCATGGGTACATGTTGTTCTCAAAGAGTCATATTTAAAATGAAATTGATTAATTAAGGTCAAATATTTATAAGTCTTCACTGTGAGAAAAAAGTGCCTTTCCTTCTTGTTGCCAGTAAGATAGAAAAGTAACACAGACAGAACTGAGCAAAGTTACTCTGAGCTCTAAAGATTCTTGGGAGGTACTTTATGCAGTAAATCATTCTTACTTGAAAAAGATTCTCTTTCTAAAATTTAAGTCCCTCCTAAGAGGAAGTATTTTACACAAAAACAATGTAAACTGTATTTTTGATGGTGCACTGGGTGATAAATGTGGGTTGGTACCCCATGACATGAAGATCATTAGTTGTAAATGTTGTTGGATTCAGAAGGTCTAAGAAATTTAGTTTTTTTGAAATGAATTAGTATTTTAAAGGGTTTTTAAGGAAGAATTGCCTCATCTTTTGCTCTTAGCACTGAAAACTTGTCAACTTTATCAATATTATTTGTGATATCAATAATATTATGATGTTATGTCATGAAGCAACATTTCACATTAATATTATAAGAGAAAAATGAGACTGTGATGTGAAACTGGAGACAGGTTGGTAATTTCCTTAGGAGACAATATGATTAATGTGGATGAATATAAACATGTGGTTTCAAACTTGGAGTAATTTTTGGAATTAGTGATCCGCTCTGAAGTGGAGTGTGTATGTTATGAACCTTTCTGATACATTAAATCCATGTGCTGGACCAAGACTCAGATACATCTGTTGCCTTCTGTAGGCCATTCTTATACTGATCAAGCAGTCAAACATTTTAGCCAGCAAACTGCCACAGCTCTATACCTCCAGCCATACTGACTATGTGTGTTTTTCTGAGCAAATGGGTGTGAGGTTAGAGGAAAGGATTAAAACAAAGGGGTTGGGGAAAGTAGTGCATGTAAACTACATTACATATAGAATTAAAAGTAGGGAGCAACTTTTTCATTATACCAAGATAACAAAAAGTGAAAAGTGTTCGCAATATTCCATGCCTGAATAACATTGATAAATTATATGAATTATACACATAAAGTAATAAGAAAATTAAGATTAATGTTTTTGGATGTAACTAAGTGTGCTGATGGTGTAGCATTTTCATATTAAATCGTGTAATTCTGAATCAGACAGCTGTTCGAAATTCTCAGGCATGATATAATAACATATGGGCATTATATTTTAAGGCTCTCTATCATTGTTATGATTAAAATTTTCCACTAACTGTGAAAGGAAATTTAGTATGCAGTTCAGTTTTGACTAATAAAGAATATAATAGTTAAATGTGAACAGGTCAAATGTAACTTATTTTGAAAAAAAAAAAGAGGAGTAGCGTATGTGCTCTATAGTGTGATTTGTCCATACCCAATGTCTGGTATGAGATACATAAAAAATGAACTCTCTGTGCCAATATTAACAATCACAGCTTAAAAATTTATAGGACCGGCTTCTTTAAACTAAATCAGAACCAAAAAACAGCCTAAGTATTCTTGTTGTATCAAGCTTGAAGAAACTGGGTGAAGCATTATTTTCTTTAGACTCTTTTTGTCAAACTAGAATGTCCTAGTGCATCAAAACCCAATTTATTACCTCTAATTACATCTTCATTTTCTTCAAAAATCCTTCTGAATGTAGTGAAATTGAAGTCAGGTACCATTCCTCCCAACTGGCGTGGTAAAATTTCATATGGTAAACAAGCATGCAGTGAGGACAAATTAGTACCATGAAAATGAATCTGAAAGAAGGAAAATGTTTATGATTATATGATTATGAGAATTAACATTTTGATATTAAAATGTGTTTTCAGTTATGAGATTTTTATGATATGAGATATTAGAAAAATCTTTTGAATTTCTACCTACACGTTTCCTCAGTTTTTCCTTTATGAATGGTTTGAATAAAGAAAATAGCGAACCAATAAAAATAGGCTCATTCACCACATGGATAGCTTTAAGCCTGATGGGAAAACAATCCTGAAACACAACAGCGATAACCAGAAGGTAATGACACAATTAATAGTTTTCACCATTGTTAATGAAAAGTAATGCAATGAAAAGTACATTCAGATTAAAATTTTACCTGAAATAATCTTGTTAACAACAGTGCAGATGAAGGTGTGAGAGCAAACAGATGCTTAAATCCAAATCCTTTTAGATCCATGATAATACTTATCCCAGAAATCTGCACACGCTGGTCCTCAAGAAAAAAGGAAAGTGTTGTTGATAGTTGTTGAAATAAGTTTTCTATTGTCACTTTCTTCAAATCAGCTTTCTCTGAAATATTGACAATTGATGGACCACTGAAGATCATTGGATTATTAACACACAACTGATGGGACATACATTCCTTGCATATTGTATATCTATGCTTTAAAAAGCAACAGTGTACTGGTACTAGGATGACACAGTATTTCATCATCATATCAAAATGTAACAACACAGTATCAATATAATGAAAAGAATAGTCACTACTCATCATATAACAGAGATGCTGACTTGCAGAAAGGCATAACAAAAAGTATGTTGGAAAGTTAGCTTTCAGCCAACAAGGACTTTGTCAAAAATAGACAGCACACACACACAACTCACAACACACATGACCACAGTCTCTGGCAGCTAGAGCCATACTGTGAGCAGTAGTGCATTACGGGACATGCAACTGGATGGAGGCAAAGAGGATGCTGGGGCAGGGAGGTGTGGGGGACTTTTAAGTGCTGCTGGGAGCATGCAGGGCCGAGGTGGTGAGTAGGGCAGTTAGGTACAGTCGGGAGGGTAGATACTGGGTGGGGAAGAGAAGTGTGGGGGGGGGGGGGGGGGGAGTGGAAAAGGAGAGAAGTAAAAAGGGAAGAGGCTAGATGGTTAAGGATAATTACTAATGAAGGGTTATGGGAACATAAGATACATTGTACATTGCAGGGAGAGTTTCCACATGCACAATTCAGAAAAGCTGATGTTGGTGGGAAGTATCCAGATGGCACATGCTGTGAAGTAGTCACTGAAATGAAGGATGTCATGTTAGGTGGTGTGCTCAGCAACTAGGTCGGTTGTCATTCCCATGTATAATGCAGCATAGTGGTTGCACCTTACCCTGTGCTATCACATGATTGGGACAGGTGATGTTTGTAAGCAGACTGGAGCAGCTGGTGGTGGGAGGATGCATGGGACAGGCCTTGCATCTAGATCTATTATAGGGATATGAGCCATAAGGTAAGGGGTTGGGAGCGAGCTTGTGTAGGGATGGACGAGGATATTGTGTTGATTCGGAGGGTGACAGAATACCACCGTGGGACGGGTGGGAAGGATAGTGTGTAGAAAATTTCTCATTTCAAGGCACGATGAGTGCTAGACAAAACCCTGGTGGAGAATGTAATTCAGTTTCTCCAGTCCTGGATTGTACTGAGTTACAGGTGGAATGCTCCTCTGTGGCCAGATGGTGAGACTTTGGGAGGTGTTGGATGACTTGAAAGATAAAGCATGCAAGATCTGATTTGTACAAGGTTGGGAGGGTAATTACGATCTGTAAAGACCTCAATAGAACCTCAGTATATTTCAAGAGAGTTGACTCATCACTACAGATGTAACGGCCAAGGGTAGCTAGGCTGTATGGAAGGGACTTTTTGGTATGTGATGGTTGGCAGCTGTTGAAGTGGAGGTATTGCTGGTGGTTGGTAGGTTTGATATGGACAGAGGTACTGATGTAGCTGTCTGTGACCTGGAGGTCAACATCAAGGAAGGTGGCTTGATGCGTTGAGTAGGACCAGGTGAAGTTAATGGGGGAGAAGGTGTTGAGGTTCTGGAGGAATGTGGACAGGGTGTTCAAAATGGCTCTGAGCACTATGGGACTTAACATCTATGGTCATCAATCCCCTAGAACTTAGAACTACTTAAACCTAACTAACCTAAGGACATCACACACATCCATGCCTGAGGCAGGATTTGAACCCATGACCATAGCAGTCGTGTGGTTCCAGACTGAAGCGACTAGAACCGCATGGCCACACCGGCCAGCGATAAGGTGTCCTCATCCTCAATGCAGATCATGAAGATGTCCTCAATGAATCTGAACCAGGTGAGGGGTTTGGGATTCTGGGTGTTTAGGAAAGGATTCCTGTAGATGGTCCATGAATATGTTGGCATATCATGGTGCCAAGTGGGTGCACATAGTTGTATCCCAGATTTTTTTTAGGTATGCCGTCAAAGGAGAAGTAGTTGTCGATAAGCATATAATTGGTTCTGGTGACTAGGAAGGAGGTGGTTGGTTTGGAATCATCAAACACTGGGAAAAATAGTGTTCTATAGTGGTAAGACCATGGGCATTAGGAATGTAAGTGTAAAGGGAGGTAGCATCAATAGCGGTGAACAGGGCACATATAAAGGAACAGAAACTGTGGAGAGTTGGTGGAGGAAGTGGTTGGTATCTTCTGTGTAGGAGGATATGTTGTGGGTAATAGGCTGAAGGTGTTGGCCTCTGAGAACAGAGATTCTCTCAGTGGGCACACAGTAACCAGCCACAATGGGGTGTCCTGCGTCGTTGGGTTGATCAATTTGAGGAGGCACATAGTAGGTAGGAGAGGGGGCAGTTTTATGGGTCAGGAGAGAGGTGGCATCTGGGGAGAGGTTCCAGAATGTGATTAAGGATGTGAGGAGAGACTGAAGATTCTGCTGGATTTCTGGAAAGATGTCACTGTGCCTGGGTTTGTAGGTGGATGAATCAGTCAACTGGCGGAGTCCTTCGGCCAGGTAACCCTTGCAGTTCAAAACAACAATGGTGGAGCCTTTGGCAGCAGGTAGGATTGTAAGGCTGGGCCTAGTTTTTAAGTGGAGGATTGTGGATCTTTCTGTGGATATAAGTTTAGTTTGCATGTTGAGGGATCTGGGGAATAATGTTGTTGTTCCTTTCTGTGACTCAGCATCTCTGTTTGTAGTGTTTCGAGAATTTCTGCGTTAATTCTAGAACCACTCAGCCTTCTACCATCTCGAACACATGATATTTTAGATGTGAGAGTGGGATGCTAGAATCTACCTATTCCACATCACATGTTTGTGTGTGCAGGTGTGAAATCAGTTGCAAGCAGAACGTAGATGCAAACGGCACCGACAAGTAGTGGGGTTGCTAGAGACAAGACGTATTTTACAATTTGTTTGTAATGGAGTTATGGTTGTCAAGCCAACTCTTCACTAAATGTACTTAAATCTGTTTCTAATGTGAGACAATATGAGTGACTTACAAGAAGTCTAATGTTTATGTGTGAAATGTGAATTTTGTTCTTTATGAAGCTCAAATATACTGATAGTTGTTGAAAAGTATTCTTCAAGTATCTAATTATTTTGCAAGTAGAGAGAGAGTCTTTAAGGTTCCTGTAACTAGCATCATTCTTTGGAGAAGAAGTTTATAGAGATTCCAGAAGTCGGTTATCCAGTGAAAAGATCTGCTGTGTATACCAAGTAAGTCGACTTGTGTAAGAGAAGTGGGAAGTTTGCACATACACTTCACACACTCTTAGTTATCAAATTGTTAGACATTATATGCTGAGTAGCAACTATCCTTTCATTATATTGTTACATTTAATCATGGATTTTCCATTGTTTAACAGTGCAGTATGTATGATGTCACACTATCTTATTTTAAATACAAAGTTGTAGTTATACTAATGGCAAAAAGCTCATGCTTGTAATAAATGATCTGGTTCAGTAATATTACAAATGCAACATACATGTGCCTTATAAATAGGTTTAAATATGTGAACATACCAACCCTTAACACAATGACAATTCGTTCATCATTATCACATTGATCTAGGACAGTTAGTCCTTCGATATCATAAATATATCCTTTCTCTGTTGGGAGACAATCTTCAAAGTGTACTGGATAATTCTTCTTTACTTCGTAGAATCTCTTCAGCTGAAAAATAATATTTATAGATTCAATCTATTATTAACATTTGTATTAGTGATAACTACTTTTAAGTCTTGTAGAACTATTTTGTTGTTATTACTGTAATAACGTTTTGTTCTGTTGCTGACTTTTTCATCAAAAAATAACCAACAGCTTCAGAATATTACTCTCAAATCTAGTGTATATCTTACTCAAGTCATTATTATTAAACACTCACTATAGCATTAAAGGATTTCACCGCTCAAACGTGAATGTCTTATGATATTTTATTGATATTGTTTTATTTAGTTCCATAACTATGTCCTTGGTATTACGGGTTTTATAATTTTCACTTGTTATGTAGCCATCTTTCTACCAATGTATTGTTTTTTTTACAAAGGAGTTGCTCATATTCAATTTTCATAATTTTTCTATTGATTCTCAGTTTCCTACCTTTTTTCTGTCAGTTTTTTTTTTTTTTTTTTTTTTTTAGAATTTTGCATACAGTGATTTACCTCAGAACTTTTATGATAAACAATGAAAATAATTTCCAAGTAACTGGAGTTATATTTAAATGTAATAGTTTCAAAGTAACAGAAGAGGCATATACAAGATATCCAGCTAGTAACTTTAGATAATGATCTTATGGCACCTTTCTGTGGAATAAATACATGTTGATTTTTGCTACATTGCTCTCCTTCTGACCAGAAAGAGAAATATTAAAATAAACAATCATTTTTCTGAGAAATTTGACACACTGTGAGATACATCGAATTGAAAAACAGCTCAAACTAAGTTTGTTATCACCTACAGTATTTAAATTCAAGAACTTCCTCATTTTCTGGGTAACCATTATAATTTATATCTAGGAAATATGAGTGATATATGGAAGTTTGCAAGGTTAACAATTCACAGTGAAACAGTTCTACTATTGTTCATCTAACATCTTGGCTTTTTCTGAGATGAGCTTTACTATTTCAGACAACTGGTGATTTTTATGGATGCATCATCAAAAATCACAGAGACTTATTAAAAGCTCATTCATATTCTTATAAATAATTCAAAAGTAAAGGAGGCAGCTCACCAAACTGTCATTAACAGGCACACAGAAAAGGGTAAAATCTTTGCTCCAAGTATTCCTTATCTCCAACTTGATTCACCACTGTTCCTCATAGTTCCTTCCCGAGAACACAAATCTCTGAACAGAAAAAAATACAGCCATCTGCAACCTCAAGACAGACTCTAATTTAATCATCCTCCCTGCCCTCCCTGTAGACAAAGGCTCCACTACTGTTGGGATGTATTGTGAGCATACCCGACAGAAGGTTTCTGCCACTGCCTGACTCTTACACCTGCAAATGCTGCCACAGTGATCCCACCTCATAAGTCCAAAGTAGCCTCTAATCCCTACTCAAATCCATAGGCCCATTCCAGTATCTTTCCCCTGGATACATCTTCCTCTTCATCTCAATGATCTTTCCACACTGATTTTTACCATAACCATAAATCCAACAATCCTGGACACCCCATTGTTGCTGGTTGCTGTGCTCATACTGAAAGAATCTCCACTTGTGTCAACCAACATCTCCAACTGATTGCTCATAGCCTAGTCTCTCATATTAAAGATACAAACCACTTGCTTCACCGACTCTTGACAAATGCCACTCCACTGTGACCCGTATCACCTCATCACTGTTGATGCCACTTTCCCAAAGCATACCTCTCCCAACATTCCTCTGACTCCTAACCCAGTACTTCAATCTGTAATATAACATGGCAAAAATGTTTGTGTTGTGTGAAGTTTTGGGCGTGTATCATTGCTTAATACAAGAAAAATAATTTTTAATATACCAGGTCTTACTACGGATTAATACCTATCTTGTGTAACCTGGGGTGGTGCTTCTTAATGCTGCCATAGGTTGATCTTGATGTTACTGCACTGCCACATGGGAATCATGCAATGGTAGAAATAAGTTTCTTCTTGTTCACAGAGAACTTTATTTTGCACTCTAGATGTTTGGCAGCGAAAGTACAAAGTCTGACTACATGCTTTGAAACAAAATTCAGTCCAAGACTCTTAAGACTGACTTATAGCAGCATGCAAATCACCTCTCCTATTTATATGGTTTTAAACAATTACTGTCATTGTTACATATTTAATTTTGGATTAATACAATTAAAGTTTTTACACTTGCCTTCCCAAACTACATAGAAATTTATGTGAAATAAAAGTGAATAATTTCACACAAAGACAGGAAAGAATCTGTTTCTATTAAGACTATAAATTACATGTTTTATCATTACAAAAGAATGGCTCAGAGCACTATGAGACTTAACTTCTGAGGTCATCTGTCGCCTAGAACTTAGAACTAATTAAACCAAACTAACCTAAGGACATCACACACAGCCATGCCCGAGGCAGGATTCGAACCTGCGACCGGAGCGGTTGCTCGGTTCCAGACTGTAGCGCCTAGAACCACATGGCCACTCCGGCCGGCCTTTTATCATTACAACAATGTATTTTGTTAATTTGCATACATTATTTTACTGACTTAAAGGAATATCATCCTATCATTTTCATGTGAACAGAGCAATTAGTTTTTTTGAATAAAAGGCCTAGATTCAATTAATTAAATTTTGTATGATTAAAATTTTACATTTCTATATGGACATAATTACAGTTCTGTTAACTAACACTAATTAAAACATGAGTATGTTTAATTCTGATTGAAAAATCATCATGTCACATTTCTATTAGGGATACAAATAGTTTTTTGATTTAACAAAGCATAAATATAGCTGTCTCTTGATGACTAGAAATATCGGAACTTTAATCATTAATTACTCCATAATTACAATAGCAATTTTATTCCTACCATGTGCCTGTAGCTTGTATTATGTGCAAATTGTGATGATACATTATCTTTTAATCCAACATGTATCCTTCATTCTACACACTGGTGACACCCAGGAAAAAAATATCAAAACAATAGCTAAAATTAGTGCAAATTACTAATTTGCTGCAAAAAAAATCTTCATTGTATTCATATCCAGATAACCAGAAAAGGCAAAGTCAAAGCAACACTTTAAATTGGTGTAAATTACTGATATTACATATATGCGCTCTTGAGGAGAGTGGGGATGAGACTGGAAAGGAATACAGGATCCCAGAAGGGGTTGTAGTATTACAAATCCTTATACATGTAACCAATTACATCCTCACACATGATTACCTCTGCTTTGAGGGAAGTATATAAACAAATCTGTGTTACAGCCATGGGCACCTGCATGGCACCTTCCCCTTGCCAATGAGTATATAGGCCACATGGAAGAAACATTCCTAGCCTCCCAAAATGCCACACCCTTCTTCTGGCCCAAGTTTAATGAAGACCAAGACACCCTCTCATCATATATCTTCAACGTCTTCTCTCCAGCTGACGATACTTCCATGATCTGGACCCATTTCAAGCACACTAAACATCACCAGTACCTGCATTTTGGCAGCTGTCACCTGTTCCACACCAAAAAGTCTCTCCCAAATAGCCTAGCTACCCAAGGACGGCATATCTGTAGTGATGGGCACTGACTTGTGCAGTGTGCTAAAGGTCTCACAAAGGCTTGCCCAAACAGGCATTATACCCCAAACATTATCCGCAGACAGATTTCCTATACCATATGCCATACCTCACACACTGCTAATCCTCTCATATCACCCCCAAGAAGCAGTTGCAAAGAAGTATCCCTCCCTCGACCCTCTTCCCCCCCCCCCCCCTCCCACACATACATACACATACACATAGATACACTACTTATCACTTGTTATCATCACGGACAGAAGCAACTGAATCATGATCCTTGCCAGGGACTTGGCTACCTATCATCATGCATGGAAAAAGTAGAGATCATCCTCATAACCCTTCCTACCTCTTGCAAAGTCGTATTCTACCACATACCCAAACTACACAACCTCTTGGTCTATCCATATGCCTCTCCTGCATCCAGTCTCTCGTCAAAGAGGTCATACCTTATGGAAGATCCATGTGTAAGATATGTTCAATTCACCTGCCCACACATCCTACTCTAGTCCTGTTACAGGGTTATCCTATCACATCAGAGGGAGGGCCACCTGTGAAAGCAGCCATGTCATATACACGTTCTGTAGCAATTTCTGCACATTTTGTGTGAGCATAACCACCAACCAGTTGTCAGCCAGAATGAATGGCCTCCGCCAAATAACCATCCTGGCCTCAGTCCCCACTAACCCACCACACCCAGACACTAACCCAATAGTCTCCCCTTCCTCTGTCCTGCACCCCTCACAGTCAACTCATCCAAGTCATCGTAATTGTGCCTTGTACAAACTCATCAGCTCCATAGCCTGTGTGTCACATTTGTTTCCCATGCACCTGCTGGCACTACCTTCCACACTCCTACCTCACACATCCACTGCATCCCTCTGAGCCATCCGCTACCCATTCTGCCTGACAAAACCCCTTACCCCAGCCTAGCTGTTGAACTGCTATCACTGTGTGTTCTGCCAGCACAATGTAGCGGCACAAGCATGCATGTTGTAAGTGTGTGTGTGTGTGTGTGTGTGTGTGTGTGTGTGTGTGTGTGTGTGTGTGTGTGTGTGTGTTTACATATTTATGAGAACTCTAGCTCATTTGAGGATTCCCCAAAATCTAGCAAATTTTCAGCTTTTTTTCATATGCCTGTTGACGACTCAGTGCCTCCACTATTTGGTGAGATGTATCCTTTACCCTTCAACGATTTACATTCTGCTATAACTTTCCTTATCATATTCATTCATATCGTCCCAAGTTGTGTCAGCACAGAGTTCAGGGTAATTATGTTAAAAGAAGTTAATATATCTCAAAGTGGACTAGTTAAATATATTGAACAAACTTCTCATTTATTTAGATAAATTGCACTCTGCAAACAATGCTGATAAAAAATATCCTTCATAATATCATTTTACCACTTGATTAGGAATTCTGAAGATGAATGGACACAGTTTTGTTTCCAGTGAAAGCAGTTGAATTGTGAAGAAAAGGGGGGGGGGGGGGGGGATGCCATGTACATTAACAAAGGGTACAAATGTAAAATATTTACATTCTTATATTTTACAGTGACCAGCATTTTGAAACCTGTGTTAAGAAGTAAAAGTCCTTGAATACTTAATAGAGAGTTGCAGGGTACAGAGTTTTACTACGTATCTTTTATTTATTCATGAAACAATCTGACGTATTCTTAAACTTTTAAGTTTCTAAACAGATTGAGTTAATTATAAATGGTGATTTACATAGAAGTTTTCCAGAGTATATCTATTCTAGAGTTTTCTGAGATTCCCTTGACATTTCTCGTCATCTGATCCTCCCACCACCCTGCCAACCTCAATGCCCTTTTTTCCTGTTGTCTCTCTCAAGGCATTGAGAATGCAAAATCATATTGCACATTTTGCCATTAATTATTTTTCAGAATGTGATGTTCAGTTGCCAATGGTTAATGTCAGGGTGCATGATGCCATCGTTAAATGGTAAAATACAAAGACTGTAAATGAAGAGAATTGAGGAATTTTAGATTTTGATGTACTTTTTGCCCCATAGATGCATAGTGAAGAACCCTCAAGGATCTAGAACAGGTTAGAAAAGATGGACACAATACATATTTAGAAAGAAAAAAAAGATACGCTAATGTATCTTCCACACATTTCAAGTGAAATGGTCCTCATGCATGTAGAAAAAATAAAAAAAAATATTAAACGTATTTTCATTTGAAAGGTAATAACAAGTTTGTCACAGCATATATAAATGTACACTGTACTGAGATGCAAATGACAAAACTTTAGACTACTTTAGTACCTACTCATCATCAAAGAGAAAATTCAGTTTACAACACTTATTTACATTGAAGACATTACTGAAAATATACAGAAGTGAGATTTTACACAATGTTGTTGTTGTTGTTGTGGTCTTCAGTCCTGAGACTGGCTTGATGCAGCTCTCCATGCTACTCTATCCTGTGCAAGATTCTTCATCTCCCAGTACCTACTGCAGCCTACATCCTTCTGAATCTGCTTAGTGTATTCATCTCTTGGTCTCCCTCTACGATTTTTACCCTCCTTGCTGCCCTCCAATACTAAATTTGTGATCCCTCAATGTCTCAGAACATGTCCTACCAACCAATCCCTTCTTCTAGTCAAGTTGTGCCACAAGCTCCTCTTCCCCCCAATTCTATTCAATACCTCCTCATTAGTTATGTGATCTACCCATCTAATCTTCAGCATTCTTCTGTAGCCCCACATTTCAAAAGCTTCTATTCTCTTCTTGTCTAAACTATTTGTCATCCACGTTTCACTTCCATACATGGCTACACTCCATACAAATACTTTCATAAATAACTTCCTGACATTTAAATCTATACTCGATGTTAACAAATTTTTCTTCTTCAGAAATGCTTTCCTTGCCATTGCCAGTCTACATTTTATATCCTCTCTACTTCGACCATCTTCAGTTATTTTGCTCCCCAAATAGCAAAACTTCTTTACTACTTTAAGCGTCTCATTTCCTAATCTAATTCCCTCAGCATCACCCGACTTAATTCGTCTACGTTCCGTTATCCTCATTTTGCTTTTGTTGATGTTCATCTTATACCCTCCTTTCAAGACACTGTCCATTCTGTTCAACTGCTCTTCCAAGTCCTTTGCTGTCTCTGACAGAATTACAATGTCATCGGCAAACCTCAAAGTTTTTATTTCTTCTCCCTGGATTTTAATACCTACTCCGAAGTTTTCTTTTGTTTCCTTTATTACTTGCTCAATATACAGATTGAATAACATCGAGGATAGGCTACAACCCTGTCTCACTCCCATCCCAACCACTGCTTCCCTTTCATACCCCTCGACTCGTATGACTGCCATCTGCTTTCTGTAGAAAATTGCAAATAGCCTTTCGCTCCCTGTATTTTACCCCTGCCACCTTCAGAATTTGAAAGAGAGTATTCCAATCAACACTGTCAAAAGTTTTCTCTAAGTCTACAAATGCTAGAAACGTAGGTTTGCCTTTCCTTAATCTTTCTTCTAAGATAAGTCGTAGGGTCAGTATTGCCTCACGTTTTCCAACATTTCTATGGAATCCAAACTGATCTTCCCCGAGGTCGGCTTCTAACAGCTTTTCCATTTGTCTGTAAAGAATTCACGTTAGTATTTTGCAGCTGTGACTTATTAAACTGATAGTTCGGTAATTTTCACATCTGTCAACACCTGCTTTCTTTGCGATTGGAATTATTATATTCTTCTTGAAGTCTGAGGATATTTCGCCTGTCTAATACAACTTGCTCACCAGATGGTAGAGTTTTGTCAGTACTGGCTCTCCCAAGGCTGTCAGTAGTTCTAATGGAATGTTGTCTGCTCCGGGGGCCTTGTTTCAACTCAGATCTTCCAGTGCTCTGTCAAACTCTTCACGTAGTATCATATCTCCCATTTCATCTTCATCTACATCCTCTTCCATTTCCATAATATTGTCCTCAAGGACATCGCCCTTGTATAGACCCTCTATATACTCCTTCCACCTTTCTGCTTTCCCTTCTTTGCTTAGAACTGGGTTTCCATCTGAGCTCTTGATGTTCATACAAGTGGTTCTCTTGTCTCCAAAGGTCTCTTTAATTTTCCTGTAGGCAGTATCTATCTTATCCCTCGTGAGCTAAGCCTCTACATCCTTACATTTGTCCTCTAGCCATGCCTGCTTAGCCATTTTGCACTTCCTGTCGATCTCATTTTTGAGACGTTTGTATTCCTTTTTGCCTGCTTCATTTTCTGCATTTTTGTATTTTCTCCTTCCATCAATTAAATTCAGTATCTCTTCTGTTACCCAAGGATTTCTACTAGCCCTCGTCTTTTTACCTACTTGATCCTCTGCTGCCTTCACAATTTCATCCCTCAAAGCTACCCATTCTTCTTCTACTGTATTCTTTTGCCCATTCCTGTCAATTGTTCCCCTATGCTCTCCCTGAAACTTTGTACAACCTCTGGTTCTTTCAGTTTATCCCAGCCCCATCTCCTTAAGTTCCCGGGTTCTTCCATGTATACAACCTTCTTTCATGATTCTTGAACCAAGTGTTAGCTATGATTGAGTTATGCTCTGCACAAAATTCTACCAGGCGGCTTTCTCATTCATTTCTTAGCCCCAATCCATATTCACCTACTATGTTTCCTTCTCTTCCTTTTCCTACTGTCGAATTCCAGTCACCCATGACTATTAAATTTTTGTCTCCCTTCACTACCTGAATAATTTCTTTTATCTCATCATACATTTCATCAATTTCTTCGTCATCTGCAGAGCTAGTTGGGATATAAACTTGTACTACTGTAGTAGGCATGGTCTTCGTGTCTATCTTGGCCACAATAATGCGTTCACTATGCTGTTTGCAGTAGCTTACCCATACTCCTATTTTTATTCATTATTAAACCTACTCCTGCATTACCCCTATTTGATTTTGTATTTATAACCCTGTATTCACCTGACCAAAAGTCTTGTTCCTCCTGCCACCGAACTTCACTAAGTCCCACTATATCTAACTTTAACCTATCCATTTCCCTTTTTAAATTTTCTAACCTACTTGCCTGATTAAGTGATCTGACATTCCACGCTCTGATCCGTAGAACGCCAGTTTTCTTTCTCCTTATAATGACGTCCTCTTGAGTAGTCCCCGCCCAGAGATCCGAATGGGGGACTATTTTACCTCCGGAATATTTTACCCAAGAAGACGCCATCCTCATTTAATCATACATTAAAGCTGCATGTCCTCAGGAAAAATTACGGCTGTAGTTTCCCCTTGCTTTCAGCTGTTCGCAGTACCAGAACAGCAAGGCCATTTTGGTTAGTGTTACAAGGCCAGACCAGTCAATCATCCAGACTGTTCCCCCTGCAACTACTGAAAAGGCTGCTGCCCCTCTTCAGGAACCACACGTTTGTCTGGCCTCTCAACAGATACCACTCTGTTGTGGTTGCACCTACAGTATGGCTATCTGTATCGTTGAGGCACGCAAGCTTCCCGACCAACGGCAAGGTCCATGGTTCATGGGGTGGGTTTACACAATACATTTTTGATATTATTAATAATATACAGTGTGTAACAAGTACAAGTGCAGATATTGCTATTGGTGACTGAGACAGTGTACTGAACAACATTAAATCAGTATTTATGCCATTTCCAGACTAATAATCATAGTTGTTACAAGTCATATGTTTTTAAGTTGGTTAGTAGCTTATTTTCCCTCTGAGCAGTAGGTCAGGTATTGAAGTGTAGATGCGTGGATGCAAAACCATTACTCTACACTGACAGGTGTAGTACACTTGTTGGTGTACCATGCAGAAAACATCAGAGCATAAAGTTTGTGGCTTGTTTGTAGGAAGATTGTCCAATGCAGAGAAAAAACAACCAATGCATCAATATTAAGATACCGCAGATAAAAATATCTGCCTATTTATACCCATTACACCCTGTATATGCATCAGTCTGTTCCATTGCTGCCACACAATCACAGATGGAGAAAAGAGGAGAATAAACAAGACAGGGCTCTGTGAGGGAAATGGCTAGAGACAGAGATGGGTGGCAAGCTTTCCTTGATGGTTTCTTTTAAGTGTTGCTGTCAAAGAAAAGAAGGAAAAAGATGCCTTATGCTTCCAAAGGAATTAGTCATGCAAATCAAGTCTATTCTATGAAGAAATTCATCAGTTGAGTAGAAGGAGTTGGCCGCTGATAAATCTTTTAGGCTCCTCTTAAATGGAATTTTACAAGTATTTAAAAAATGTTATGGCTGCTGGTAAGTTATTGAAAATGTGCCTTTCTGAATAATTCCTATCTTTCTGGACCAAAGCTTCTGACTAAATTTTTATGAAGATGGTTCATTTTCAAAAACAGATTCCTTGAATCAGCTGTAGGTTTGAAAAAGAAATACATATTTTAATGAAAAATTTCATCAAGGAATAAATAGATTGGGAAACTGCAGTTAGTATCCCCAGCTTTGAACAGGCCTTTCTAGGGCAGTCTAGAGTACACATCCACAAATAATTCATGTTACACATTTTTGGCTTTGGAAAACTTTAGCTTAGTTTGATGAGTTACTTAAAAATTAATTCTACATGACATTATGGTATGAAAGCAAATGAGGTATGATAGCTTTTCTTATTATTTATGCCACCTATGTCTGACAACGTATGGGTTGCAAATAAAGATTTTTTTAGGAACTGCAGCAGTTCTGCAGTATCCTCCTCCCAATTAAATTTACTATCGAGCTGTAGTCCTAAAAATTTAACATAACTTTTAACTGCTTGCCATCATATTTTGGCACATACTAAGACAAATCTCTTCAGAGTCTGACCTGTACTCAATGTGTTTTTCAAAGTTTAGTGACAAAGAATTTACTAAGAACGTACCAAGAATGTTGTCCTCAAAATTCGATCAACTAATCTTTCTAAAAGTATACTTTATTTTTTGTTTATTGAGATGTTAGTACCATCTGCAAACAAATCAAACTTGGCATCTGGTACTATTACTGATGGAAGGTCATTGATACACAAGAAGAACTAAGGGTGCTGAAGATAGTACCTTATGGAACATCACATGTTATTACACTCCTGGAAATGGAAAAAAGAACACATTGACACCGGTGTGTCAGACCCACCATAGTTGCTCCGGACACTGCGAGAGGGCTGTACAAGCAATGATCACACGCACAGCACAGCGGACACACCAGGAACCGCGGTGTTGGCCGTCGAATGGCGCTAGCTGCGCAGCATTTGTGCACCGCCGCCGTCAGTGTCAGCCAGTTTGCCATGGCATACGGAGCTCCATCGCAGTCTTTAACACTGGTAGCATGCCACGACAGCGTGGACGTGAACCGTATGTGCAGTCGACGGACTTTGAGCAAGGGCGTATAGTGGGCATGCGGGAGACCGGGTGGACGTACCGCCGAATTGCTCAACACGTGGGGCGTGAGGTCTCCACAGTACATCGATGTTGTCGCCAGTGGTCGGCGGAAGGTGCACGTGCCCGTCGACCTGGGACCGGACCACAGCGACGCACGGATGCACGCCAAGACCATAGGATCCTACGCAGTGCCGTAGGGGACAGCACCGCCACTTCCCAGCAAATTAGGGACACTGTTGCTCCTGGGGTATCGGCGAGGACCATTCGCAACCGTCTCCATGAAGCTGGGCTACGGTCCCGCACACCGTTAGGCCGTCTTCCGCTCACGCCCCAACATCGTGCAGCCCGCCTCCAGTGGTGTCGCGACAGGCGTGAATGGAGGGACGAATGGAGACGTGTCGTCTTCAGCGATGAGAGTCGCTTCTGCCTTGGTGCCAATGATGCTCGTATGCGTGTTTGGCGCCGTGCAGGTGAGCGCCACAATCAGGACTGCATACGACCGAGGCACACAGGGCCAACACCCGGCATCATGTTGTGGGGAGCGATCTCCTACACTGGCCGTACACCACTGGTGATCGTCGAGGGGACACTGAATAGTGCACGGTACATCCAAACCGTCATCGAACCCATCGTTCTACCATTCCTAGACCGGCAAGGGAACTTGCTGTTCCAACAGGACAATGCACGTCCGCATGTATCCCGTGCCACCCAACGTGCTCTAGAAGGTGTAAGTCAACTACCCTGGCCAGCAAGATCTCCGGATCTGTCCTCCATTGAGCATGTTTGGGACTGGATGAAGCGTCGTCTCACGCGGTCTGCACGTCCAGCACGAACGCTGGTCCAACTGAGGCGCCAGGTGGAAATGGCATGGCAAGCTGTACCGCAGGACTACATCCAGCATCTCTACGATCGTCTCCATGGGAGAATAGCAGCCTGCATTGGTGCGAAAGGTGGATATACACTGTACTAGTGCCGACATTGTGCATGCTCTGTTGCCTGTGTCTATGTGCCTGTGGTTCTGTCAGTGTGATCATGTGATGTATCTGTCCCCAGGAATGTGTCAATAAAGTTTCCCCTTCCTGGGACAATGAATTCACGGTGTTCTTATTTCAATTTCCAGGAGTGTAGTTCAATGTTAGATGACACCTGATAGTGTAATACTGGACTATTTCCTATTGTAACCCATTGTTTCCTGTCAGAGAGATACTATTTGAATCATTTTGCAACATTTAGTGTTACACATATTTTGTGATCTGTCAAAAGCCTGTCAAAGGCATCTGACTGTATAAACCATGATAAACCATGGTTTGTACAGTCAGATGGCATCTGATTGTATAAACTATGGTTTATCATGGTTTATACAGTCATATGCCTTTGACAGGCCTTGGACAGATCACAAAATATGTGTAACACTAAATGTTGCAAAATGATTCAAATAATTTATCTCTGATGATAAATCATGGTTTATACAGTCAGATGCCTTTGACAGATCACAAAATGTGTAAATAGCATGTAAATAATTGTCTAATGAGTTATGCACATTCTCACTGAATGGGTAAATAAGTGCCTCATTGTTGAAACCCTTTAGAAATTTAATCTGTGACTCTGACAATATATTATTTGTAATCAGGTGGTTAAGAAACCAGTTGTATGTTACGTTTTCTAAAAATTTTGAAAATGTTGGCTAAGTTGAAACTGTCTAGAAACTTGATGGCATTTCTTCAAGGTAAGTGCTCTATCAATAATAGTCTTTCATTTTTCATTCAAGCCATGAGCACTGTATACATCACTTCAGTTCATGTTTTTGAAAAGTTTCCTAAAATAATCAATTATTTGCTTCCTATTTAGTAGATTTTGTATGCTCATCAGTATCAACATTTAACAAAAGAAACTGCATGTCATATTCTGAGAGGTCATTAACTATTGGTTTTGTAATATAGTTTGTTCTTTAGACATTTCTATGAAGATATTATCAATGGCTGTTTCTGACCAATTAGCTACCTTAGTTGGAAAGTTTACCAAAGGAATGAAGTTGAGTGACAGTGTTACTGACTGCAAAAAATTCTTACTGGAAAAGTTTTTAAAATTACCAGCAATGATTATTTATTTGTTTTTTACTTCAAGATGATTTATGAAGAGATTAGAATTATCTGCAGGTGCTCAGTATACACTTGCTATTACAAAGAATTTATTATGATATTCTTTATCTGTTGCACATGCTTGTATACGCCACTCTAAGCAAAATTTTTGTATGCCTATATTCTTAAATTTATGATGATTTCAGATGAATGTGACAACTTCTTCCTTTCTGAGGTGACAACATAAATCCCATCGCACCTAATACATCTACACCACTAGTCACATGATATTCAGAGAGGCAGATTGTGTCAACTGGGTTGAGGAATCTTGTTTATCAATGACAGTAAGTAGCACATTAATTTTAGTTCTCTGTCCTTGAATGTTTTGATGTAATAAAGATAGCTGGCATTTTGCTCTGACATCTTATAACAGGGTGGAAATAAAATTTCTTGTGACAGTTGAAAATTTTAACAAATAGCATTTTGTGTTGACACAGCATGCCAAAATTATGTTGTTTAGTTTCTTTCTCAAACTGAAGGCTTGTCTCAGTCATAATCTCTCTTAAACCTATGTTTCTTTTTGTCCTCCCTATCCTAAAAAAATGTGCTGCTCTCACACCTTTTACCACTACAATTTTACCACTCGTGACAGTGCCTCCATCCCTTAGATTTCTGCTAATAATCCAGCCAAATCACACTTCCATTTACTGCTGAAGTGAAGGCAATGCCTAGTTTAATCACATCTACTGGCAGAATGAACAGAAACCATGTCAAAAGGGGAATCTGTACCTGACCTAAGTAGCCATTCCAATTCCAAATGAACTCTTCTTACAGAAGACTTCAAGTGGAGTCTCAGAACAGGAACCAACTCAACATTGGTATGGTTAGATGCTGATGCAATCTTTACTAGGCCACATTCCACATGGTATGCAGGATCTCCATTAGTACTGTCACCTGGTGCAACCTCTACCCCATTGTCTTCCTTGGTGATTTCTTTACAAAATGATCCTATATTCTCTGTCACCTGACACAGTCCAGCATTAAGTTTAAAAAAATTCGATGACCTGGTATTCTGACTTAGTTCATTCTGTAAAAGTTGGCCTGCATCTTGTAAAGCATCAGGGAGTAGGTTAAATATATAAAATGAAGAGACTGATGCCAACCTCATATTGAAATTTATAATACTGTTTTGATTTAGTTATTTAATTGGATAGATAAAAAATCTACTCACCAAGCAGAACACATACATAAAAGACTGTTGTAACTGGCATGCTTTTGGAGCCAGTGGCTCCTTCTTCAGGCAGAACAGATGAAGGAGAAGGAAGAAGGGTGAAGGAAAAGGGCTGGAGAGGTCTAGGAAAAGGGGTAGATTTTAGTAAAGTCATTCAGTACTGTGGGTCAAGGGAGATTTACCATATGGGATTAAAAGGAAAGATAGCTGGCGTTTTGTCTTTTCTTTTCAACCCGTATGGTAAGTCCCCCCTGCCTCTCAGTTCTGGGTGACTTTCCTAAAATCAAGCCTCTTCCTAGACCTCTCCAGTCCTTTTCCTTCACCTTTGTTCCTTCCCCTTCAACCCTTCTGCCTGAAGAAGGAGCCATGGCTCCGAAATCTTGCCAGTTACAACAGTCTTTTATGTGTGTGTTCTGCCACTGCTTGGTGAATAGATTTTATATCTATCCAATTAAATCATTTTGCCATTAATTGATTGTTTTTGTTGTTATGTTTTGATTTTGCTGATGATACACATTTTACATATGGATTACACATTGCATTTTGGCTATTGCAGGCACAAATATACCTCAACTTGTGAGTGATCTTTAGAATAATGATTTTTCAAAAATGTAATAAATAATAAAGTTATCATCTTATTATTTCACTTTGAAATAGAGGAAAACAGCTCACTAGGCTGTTTAAGAGCTATAAAGTAGCTTACACCACTCATAACCAGATCCAGTATCACTTTATACAGAATAATCAGCCATGTAAAGAAGAATTTTCTCAATCTGGTGTTTATAAATTAATATCCAGTCAATGTCTCACGCCTTAACATCAGACAGATTGGACATATGTTCAGAATGAGATTTCAGGAGCATAACCTCACTAAAAAAAGGTGCAATTAAAAATAAATCCACATTTGACAAGCATTTAAAAGTTAGCAAACATGTAAAACCTGTATTAGAGTCATTCCAAATATTGCATTGTGTACACAAGATTAAAAAATTAACTGTGCGGTGGGACGATCATGAAACACTCACAAGAAATAAGCCTTAATGGCCAACTGATTACCTAATATCAGATGTTTCATGATTCAGTGATGACAATTTTTCAGAAAACATAGCTGACTGCTCTCATAGCTCCCCTCATCAAGACATTAACTTATTACTATGTCTTAAATTCTACATTTGACTTAAGAAAACATTTTTATATAACCTGGGTCTGTTTTGTATTGGAGCTGCAGTGAATATGTATTTCTGTCTTGTCTTTACTCCTGATGTCAATAGAAGGCACCATGTGTTAGATTTTTTATTCCTTCTTTAGTTGTTTTTACATCTATTTTACTTCTATTGCATATTTTAAATCTATTTTGCATTTGCACTGACCTTACTTATCACTATATGTTTTACTTTATTCCTATTTAGTGTACCTGCACAGATGCTGCTAATCTATCTTTCATCTGCTGCATTGGTAGCTTCCTGCTACCTGTGTGTGCATATGCAGTCATGTTTTCATGGGCACTACAATTTGTATTTCAATATTTATGATTCAATACTAGAAGTGTGGCTCTGTCTTATAATAGCTGCCTGCCTTCCACAATGGTAAGAATTGTCTCTTCACAATTTCATTACAAATTTGGCTTTTCGTTGGTGGTCTATGGCGATATTTTTTAAAATTATTTTACTTTTGCATTCTAGGTGCATGCCAAAATTTTTGCTATTTATAACTAAAGTCTTAGCCACATTTCCTAAACATAAGTCATCTTTGACTCAGGTTTATTAATAGTATGTAAAACAATTTACCAAGGTAAGACCATACCTCTAATCTGCTTTTATGTATTTTTCTCATGTAGAAATTTTGAAGCTGTCTCAAAAAAGCAAAACGTATGAATAAAGCCCCTGCTGTCAATGTGATCTTGAATCTTTTTCTTAGTGAAATCACTTTTTGTTGCATTTAAATTGTAGATTCAAAAATTTTCAATATGCGTTGTACTTCACTTTCATTTTCAATTTGTCAGATATTTGAGAAGTTTGTCCTTCTGGAATGTTCTCATGCCAGAACAGAGTCTATAAGGGCCAAATGGATACCAGTTAGGTATCTTCTGTGTCAAAGATTTTACATACATACACTGTACGTCTTTTGTTAGATGACTCATAAGAAGTATTTTTTCCTGTGTTATTTATAAAAATGAATATTCTGTGAAATGTGTTTTCTAGAAAATATGAGCAGATGAAGAGTAAATAATGCAGTTATTGGCAATGAGTGTTTTATTTAGTACAATTAACAACTTGGGAACCTCTATAAATTAAGAACATGATAGCACCTTCAAATGAATCTTGAACCTCAAACATTAAAGATAAGTATTAGAATATTGTTATAATTCTTTCTTTCCAGTAAATCTTATTATGTGGCTTAATAGCTGTAAATAATGATAAAACAGAATAAATAGGTAATCCTAACACATGGGTATTGAGGCACTGTTAATCTACATCAAAACAATTAGAGGTTCAAAACAGATGAATGTTACAATAAATGTTGCTTATCTGGAAAGTGAGTTTCTATAAGTTCTAGCATGGGAATTACCCAAGGAATTTTTTTTATTTTTTATTTATTTATTTATTTTTTGTTACTGACACCTGTAAATTCTTACCTGCAATATATTGCTGAAAGTGTGTTGTGTGTTGTTTACACCTTCATCTGCTTGAGGCTCATCTATTTCTAATTAAAGCAACAGATGAAACTTCGTCTTCATATACAGCACAAAACATCAGACAAAGTTATATGCCTGTTTCTGCTATTACCTGTTGTCACTCTACATCTCTCTATACTCTTTTCCTTCCTTAATTTATCCATATATTTGCTAGCCCTATCTAATTCAGCTTGAGGCTGTAATTTTTCCCTCCTGTTCCACTATTTTACCATCTCTATTGTATATCCTACAAAACCACTGAAGAACCTCATTTCCTTCCTCAATTCCCATGGCACTGAAGACCCCCAATAGAAAAAAAACTACAGCTTCCATGAGACTGTACAGCAGAACTTACAATTCTGAAGGAAATCAGACACTTTTCATTCATATTAAACTAATAATTTAGTAAGAAGAAGTCAGTAAAATTAGCAATAAATAAAAATACACATTTTCAAAAATGTTACCTATACTCTACTGTATGTAAACAGTATGAGCCTGCTTCACCATGTTGCCAGTGAATTGCTGTAAATGTTTGTGGTTGTGGTGGCAACTGGCTGGGTACTATTCCTCATACAACTGTCGAGCTTCATGGGCATTACCGTCAGCTAGTCCACAAACAAAAACCATATCTCGTTGTTCTTCAAACAAATACTGTGCCGCCATGCTTACTGTATGACTGAATCACAGGTGACGTGTGTGTGGTCCGAAGTGAGGCTTACATGTGAATGCCTCTGATGTGAGGTGGAGACAAACAGCAAGACCTATTCGACATGTGTGCATATCGTGTTGGGGCAGTGATGATGCAACGTAAATTTGTATGTTGAACTGACAATCATAACGCTGCTCGTCAACCAATGAATGGCGACAGGGCAATCACATGGCCATTCGAAACATGTGGCGCCAAATTTCTGTGGTTTAAAAATTCTGCATTGTCAACGTACACAACATTAGTGATTTTGGTTCCCTCAGCTATCTGGGGTTAAAATTTCGTGACACAATTTTGCTCCACCCTGTATAAGTTGATTAAATGCTCCCAATCCCTGGTCCCCAAGTCACATCAAAATGTCATTCAAAAGTGAGAGAAGACTACTTAATATCGTGCAATACTGATAATGACAGTATTAAACCAAATTACAAATTGCACTCTTAAAGTCTAGACAAAGCTAGTACTGCATCTGCTGTATGTCAGTAATGTATATGTAAAAATAATCTCTTCCTGTAGGAAGATAAAAGTTGATCAAACTGAAGACATTTCTAATAACGTTTTTCTGTCTATTAGAGATCATCTATGTTTCAGTATTTCCTTAGTGGAAAATGGAGTTTTAGAAGGAAAGCTGTTCCAAAGCAAGAGTAAAAACCTCCAACCACATGCGACACATCCAAAAGAAGTTTGAAATCTTATTGACTCTCATAATAATAACTACTCACATAGTCCCAATTATAGTAATGTAGTATAGAATTATTGTTTATATGGGCATACACTAAGTTACTTATGTAATTAATTTTCCAATGATATATTTAAATATGCTATTGTCAAGTCACTCTGCAAGACAGGAGATAAAACAACAGGGAAGAATTATAGCTCATCTCATGACCTCTAGCATTTAAAAATTTTTTTGAGTGGATAGTAAACTAAATAATTAAAAGATTGGTACAGGAAAACATTCTCAGTAGAAAACAGTTTTAATTTCAAACAGACGTGTTTGGATCAAGGAGCAGTCAGAATTGTAGTTGTAAATTGTTGTAGTTGTGCTGGGAAAGTCCTTGAGCTTCAGGTACAGAAAGCTGACTAAAGCCTGAAATAAGTTCTGCAGAAATTTTTATGAAGTCTCAGACAGTGTTCAGGAAAGATAGATTAGGCAGAATTGGTGGTGGAGTGTTTGTGTCTGTCAGTAGTGGTTTATCTTGTAGTGAAGTTGAAGTAGATACTCCGTGCGAATTGGTATGGGTGGAGGTTATACTTAACAGCCAAACTAAGTTAATAACTGGCTCCTTCTACCGACCCCCAGACTCCGATGATATAGTTGCTGAACAGTTCAGAGAAAATTTGAGTCTCGTAACAAATAAATACCCCACTCATACGGTTATAGTTGGTGGGGACTTCAACCTTCCCTCGATATGTTGGCAAAAATACTTGTTCAGAACCAGTGGTAGGCAGAAAACATCTTCCGAGATTGTCCTAAATGCTTTCTCCGAAAATTATTTCAAGCAGTTAGTCTACGAACCCACGCGAATTATAAATGGTTGCGAAAACACACTTGACCTCTTAGCCACAAACAATCCAGAGCTAATAGAGAGCATCATGACTGATACAGGGGTTAGTGATCACAAGGTCGTTGCAGCTAGGCTCAATACCATTTCTTCCAAATCCACCAGAAACAAACGCAAAATAATTTTATTTAAAAAGGTCGATAAAGTGTCACTAGAAGCCCTCCTAAGAGACAATCTCCATTCCTTCCGAACTGACTATGTAAATGTAGATGAGATGTGGCTCAAATTCAAAGATATAGTAGCAACAGCAATTGAGAGATTCATAACTCATAAACTGGTAAGAGATGGAACTGATCCCCCATGGTACACAAAACAGGTCTGAACGCTGTTGTAGAGGCAACAGAAAAAGCATGTGAAGTTCAGAAGAGCTTGAAATCCTGAAGATTGGCTAAAATTTACAGATGCGCGAAATTTGGCACGGACTCCAATGCAAGATGCCTTTAATAGGTTCCACAACGAACCATTGTCTCGAAATTTGGCAGAAAATTCAAAGAAATTCTGGTCGTATGTAAAGTACACAAGCGGCAAGACGCAGTCAACACGTTCGCTGCGCAGTGCCGATGGTACTATTACCGACGACTGCGCCGCTAAAGCAGAGTTACTGAACGCAGTTTTCTGAAATTCCTTCACCAGGGAAGACGAATGGAATATTCCAGAATTTGAAACATGAACAGCTGCTAGCAGAAGTTTCTTAGAAGCAGATGCCTTAGGGGTTGCGAAGCAACTCAAGTCACTTGATACGGGCAAGTCTTCAGGTCCAGATTGTATACCAATTAGGTTCCTTTCAGATTACCCTGATACAATAGCTCCATACTTAGCAATCATATACAACTGCTCACTCACCAATAGATCTGTACCTACAGACTGGAAAATTGTGCAGGTCGCACCAGTGTTTAAGAAGGGTAGTAGGAGTAATCCATCAAACTACAGACCTATTTCATTGACGTCAGTTTGCAGTAGGGTTTTGGAGCATATACTGCATTCAAACATTATGGTTCACCTCAAAGGGAATGATCTATTGATACATAATCAGCATGGTTTCAGAAAACATCGTTCTTGTGCAACGCAGCTAGCTCTTTATTCGCACGAAGTAATGGCCGCTATCGACAGGGGATCTCAAGTTGATTCCATATTTCTAGATTTCCGGAAAGCTTTTGACACTGTTCCTCACAAGCGACTTCTAATCAATCTGCGGGCCTATGGGGTATCATCTCAGTTGTGTGACTGGATTCGTGATTTCCTGTCAGGAAGGTCGCAGTTCGTAGTAATAGACGGCAAATCATCGAGTAAAACTAAACTGATATCAGGTGTTCCCCAGGGAAGCGTCCTGGGACCTCTGCTGTTCCTGATCTATATAAATGACCTGGGTGACAATCTGAGCAGTTCTCTTAGGATGTTCGCAGATGATGCTGTAATTGACTGTCTAGTAAGGTCATCCAAAGACCAGTATCAGTCGCAAAGCGATTTAGAAAAGATTGCTGTATGGTGTGGTAGGTGGCAGTTGATGCTAAATAACGAAAACTGTGAGGTGATCCACATGAGTTCCAGAAGAAATCCGTTGGAATTCGATTACTCGATAAATAGTACAATTCTCAAGGCTGTCAATTCAACTAAGTACCTGGGTGTTAAAATTATGAACAACTTCAGTTGGAAAGACCACATAGATAATATTGTGGGGAAGGCGTGCCAAAGGTTGCGTTTCATAGGCAGGACACTTAGAAGATGCAACAAGTCCACTAAAGAGACAGCTTACACTACACTCGTTCGTCCTCTGTTAGAATATTGCTGCGTGGTGTGGGATCCTTACCAGGTGGGATTGACGGAGGACATCGAAAGGGTGCAAAAAAGGGCAGCTCGATTTGTATTATCACATAATAGGGGAGAGAGTGTGGCAGATATGATATGCGAGTTGGGATGGAAATCATTAGAGCAAAAACGTTTTTCGTCGCGGCGAGATCTATTTACGAAATTTCAGTCACCAACTTTCTCTTCAGAATGTGAAAATATTTTGTTGAGCCCAACCTACATAGGTAGGAATGATCATCAAAATAAAATAAGAGAAATCAGAGCTCGAACAGAAATGTTTAGGTGTTCGTTTTTCCCGTGCATTGTTCGAGAGTGGAATGGTAGAGAGAGAGTATGATTGTGGTTTGATGAACCCTCTGCCAAGCACTTAAATGTGAATTGCAGAGTAATCATGTAGATGTAGATGTAGAGCTGTCAACTGAACAGGGGATACTTACCATAACATATAAACTAGAGTCAGTATTTCAGAATTTATTACAATGGGAATATTTCATGGGTTACTAAGCTTTTGGAAACATGATACCTGAAGTCAACACTTATTCATATTTATTAATTGTTATGGAATATGAGGCAAATTTAATAATCTGTAATTATTATATTGAGACCAAAAGATTACATTAGAAAGTGGCATGATAACAAAATAGTTAGTTGAATAATATTTATAATAATAGGAATTTATATATTTTGCACCAAAAAACGTGATAATGGAGAGGGTAGTCAAATAAAAGAAATGGAGAGTAAACTGGGCAGTCACATATCACCACCAAAACGTGAACTGGATTATCAGGTAGCGGAAACAAATACAAAATTAATGAAACAAAAAGTGATCTGGTATATCAAATACCAAAACTGATGAGTTAGTAAGTGAACTGAGTAGTCAGGTAGTAGAGACAAGTGACAAAATTTCACAAGTAACCAGCAAACTAAAAAATTAACTTCAAAACAATAACATACAGTATGTATAAATCACAGCATAAATCAGTAATTTAATGGCTACTGTCAAATCAGGGCAGAAACAGTCAAATGCTTGAGTGAAATGTGGCTTGGGAGTTGAACAAAATGATGTTGCTAAATTTAAAATATTGATGTACTTGATGTAATTAAGATTGTTGAAAGATTGTTGATGATGTAAGTAATTCATGTAATGATCATGTAAAAGTCAATGTTTTGGGTAGAATAGATGACACTGATGAGGAGATAAAATGTTTTCTGTTTTTGAAAGCTGAATATTTGTTTGAGGAAAGTTAAAATGTTATATCTGGGATGTCAAAAGTAGACAAATTTTCAACATAAAGGCAGAAAGCTATTCAAAACCTATTGTACATAAAGAATCTGTTTGGCAAAGAGTATTTAAATTTTGTAAATAAATACAGCTTGATTAGCAATTGAAGTATCAGAATGAATTTTGTAATCAGTTTAAAAATAATTGAAAACAATTTGGTGTTAAAATCATAACTGATTTTGATTTGAGTGAAATATTTAATTCTGATAAGAAATTTTGACCAGTAATAGAAAAGAGTAACTAAAGCATGTGAAAGTAAAATTATGAGGTCTATTCAAAAATTCTGGAATGTTTGTAATGCCGTGCCAATGGTGTGTTGGACTGAAATGTGGTTGGTATCCCTGCACATGTCAGTGTTTAATGTGTAACTTCTGAAAGTTTCATTGTTGTATATTTGTTACTTATTGCTCTATGCTGTATTGAGTAGAACTTTGTGTCACACAGTTTGCAAATTTCGAGATGGTGGAGTTAGAGGAGCAATGCGTCTGCATTAAATTTTGCATGAATCTCAAGAAAACCTTTTCAGAGCCGCATCAAATGATGCTGACAAAGATGAGCGCTTAAGGCATACTCAGTATTACAAATAGTTCACATGGTTTAAAAATGACCGAATGGAAGTTAAAGATTACCCTTGTTCAGAACACCCTTCAGTGTTTACCAATTATGCTCATGTCAAGAACATCAATGAAATTTTGCATGCCAATTGAAGACTGACTGTCCGAGAGACTGCAGAAGAACGTAACATTTCAGTTGGATCGTATCATGAAATCCTGAAGCAGTGTCTTGGAATGCATTGTGTTGCTGCCAAGTTCGTCCAACAGCTCGTGAGTCAAGATCAGAAAGACCTTCACCTCACAGTCTGTGAAGAGCTTTAGGTTCACACAAATAAGAATGATGAGTTCCTTAAGAGAGTCATAACTGGTGATGAGATGCAGGCCTACAGTTATGATGGCGAGACCAAGGTTCAACCTTCACAACGCGTTGGAAAAGATTCTCCAAGACCAAAGAAGCTCTTCAGGTCAGGTCAAATGTCAAAGCCATGCAGATAGTTTTCTTTGACTTTGAAGGATTAGTTCATCATGTATTTGTGCCACAGGGACGAACTGTTAATCAGTGGTACTATTGGGACATGTTGTGATGCCTGGAAGAAAATGTGAGATGTAAACAACCTGAAATGTGGCAAAACAATTCTTGGCTCTTGCATCGCAATAATGCACCCACACATTCATCCCCGTTGGTGCGTGATTATTGCACAAAAAATGAAATCACCATGCATCTCATCCTCCTGCGCTCCAGACCTGGTCTCTGTGTACTTTTTTTTTTATTTCCAAAGTTGAAGACCCCATTCAAAGGACAAAGATTTGCAATCATAGACAAGATAAAAGAAAATTCTGAGATGACACTTCACACAATCCAGCAAGAAGTGTACCAAGACTGCTTCTGGAAGTGGAAACAGCATTGGAAGTGGTATATCAATTGTGGAGGAGAGTATTTTGAAGGAGACTGTACACAGTAAATAAAAAGTAAGCATAGAAAAATTTTGTTGACAAAGTTCCAGAATTTTTTGAACAGATCTTGTATGTTTGTTTCTGTTCAAAAGTTGCAGAGTTCTGATCTGATGGTCAGTTTAAGGAAAAGACTAGCTGTAAAATTTACAAGCAGGGTTGTATAAGGTTATGAGGCTGTAATGGAAAAAGTATCACAAGATGTGTTAATTATGAGTTGAAAAACCACCATATAGACTATTATGTAGTAGACAAGCCAGCAATTTACACACATTTTTGTCCAAGTATATAGTGAGTATGTGATGGTTGTTGCACCTAGTCACCTGCATGGAATTTCTGCACTGCTGACTCATCACAAGCATACCATTTTGTGAGCACTTAGGCAACATGCATTGTTGTGTTCCCATCAAACAGTGAACAGTATTGCTAGAGAAAGTTTATTGGGACCTTCCTCTCACACAAATATTGTTTGTACTGGGTTACAAAGAGCAACAAATGATATGTAGCATTTTATTTATGTGGTGAAGAGTATAAGGTTATGAGGCTGTGATGGAAAAAGTATCACATGATGTGTTAATTATGAGTTGAAAAACCAGCGATTAAATTTCTCCTCCCACTCAAGTGAAACACCATATGGAACATGTGCAACAAAGTAATGTGGCACAGTCCTCAGACCTTACTGGCTTCATTATGGAAGGGGATCAATGTACACCATTATAAATTCTGGGCCTCAATCAGATTTTCGTGTCAAAGTGCATCATCATGACCACATCCCATATGCTTACTTTCATGTTTCCAGGCTGCAAATTGAGCAGATGAACCCATTCCTCACCCATTAAGGAAGCCAACCACACTTGAAGAATTACAGTTAATGTACCATCAAACAATAAAAACTCTAGGTAGGAATATCAATATTGGCACTCCGACCTGAGATGCTGGAGTTGGCAGTCATGTGCACGTGAGGCATGCTTGCTTGTGTGTGTGAATGATTAAAAGCTTTATGTAAGTGTCTTTTAACTGTGCCTGTCTGCAACCTATCTGTCTCCTTTACAGTAAGTAATTTATCTATTATACCATGCACAGTCAGTGGGGTTCCATATGGTGAGTTCCCCATATCACATTATTTGGTGCCATACGGACATGATTTCAGTGATGAGCATACATCATGGCATGCATAATGTAAATGCCTTTATTTCAGCCTGAACACATGCAGATTTAGTTCTCCATTGCTGCAACTGTTCTGTCTACCCACAGTGTTATTGACAACATGGTGGAATATTGTACTTTGTTGTATAATATTGGAGACTCTGTATCTGTCATTAGTGATATCGTTCTGTCACCCCCAACCACTTGCAAGTTTGAAACAGCAAAGGCAGCTTTACTGTGGCAGTTATGCAAATCACTGCAGAAACAAATTCATCACACGATTTAGACAGAAAAGTTAAGCAGCAGGAACCTTCCCAGTTCTGATGGCTTCTAAGGGAATTAGTGGACACTGATCTTACACCTGGGGGTGCACTGTGGGTGATGCAAACAAGCAAGTTACTTCCTTGAATCCAAATTTCCTTGATTACTAATGAGGATGACATGTGCAATAACAAGTTACAGATCACTGACTGGATTTCTGCCTTGCAAGATCAACACCCTACTACCCTGGTGCCACCTACCACAGAGGCAAGCATATTGCACTGTGATACAGTGACTGGTAGTCAAAACAAACCAAACCTATCCAGAGAAACGTAACTTGTTTACCAGACGTCAATGCCAGCTGACTCTCGAGATTCCTTACAAACAGCTGTGTGCAGTGATCTATTCCCTGACTGACATCACTCAGAATTCCAGCAACAACTGACAGAGTGGGTGCTGACGTTGGTTTCATTTGCATTTCAGAGTAGCCACTCACAAGTGAACCACACCGTGCTCACCCCAAACACTGATAGTGACCTCCAGTAGCCATCACAGTTTGTGCTAATAACAGTGTACACCTAAACATTATGCATGTAAGCCAAATCAGTTTTCTTCAAGGTTCCATACATAGCGGACATTAATATGTTCTTGACAGAAGTTCAGACAAGTTTCTTATTGTTGACCCAGGTAGTCCTGTACAATGCTCTGGGATCTCTTACACAGCTCCAGTCAGCAAATGGTACACCTATTAAGCTGTGTAATGCTACCACCTATACCATTGACTCTGATTTGGACACTATTTAGGTGGACATTCATGTTGGCGGGTGTAAACAAGTCATTGTTGGGCACTGATTTTCAGCATCATTTCCACCTGTGCCCAGTTTAATGGAGGAAATATTTCACAACAGAGAGACCAGAGGTTCCATTCCTGGCATTATTGGCAAGTCAACAGTTCCTAGTCCTCCAATGTTGGCAGATTCCTCCATCACACTGACAAAAGAACTTCAAGACTTAATCTATCCACTAACTTAACAGCTGGTTACGGTGTGGCAGATGCACACAGACATGAAAATGGAACATTCAGAATTAGAGGACAAAAATTTAGATTAATACAAAACTTTTCAGACAAACACAATGAGGTGAGGTCAAGCATCATCTGCCATTGTTAAGTATTGATGTAATTTCTGACACCAAGCATCCTCTGCCTTACAATCCCTATCTTCATGCCACCTTACAAGCTGTTGAGAAGATTATGACAAACAACTTTTGTGGCTCTTCCAAGGAAGATAATCTAAGTGCCTGAATGAGAAACCAAGTCAAACCTTGTTTGAGTTGGATGTTGTGAACACTGTAAATAACAAGAATGTGAAATGGTTATGTAAAGAAGTGATATGTAATATTTATAACTGTATCACCCAGTTAGATTTGTCAGTGACTACATCTGTTCTCCCCAACCATGATTTAAAGAAACAACCATATAGCATTTACGAGTCAGTGACTGTGACATCAGTGAATCACCTCACCCTCCCAGTGTTACTAGTGTTTTATCTAGCGTTTCCACTTTCCCTACACACCATGTCATTAAGCACATTAGCCACAGTACTGTCTACCACACATCTGAAGAACGTCCAATTTCCCCTAAAGCTGAACACATAGCTCTAGCTAAACTACATTTCTCTAAAGCAACTGTTGAAAAACCATTGAATGAAGCTATCATACAACCATCAGATTGTACATGCCATCCACTTACTTCCTAAAAAGGACAAAACATACAGGTTGCATTGGGGTCACAAAGCACTGACTGATCGAATGTTACCAAACAGATATGCAGTCCCTAATATCCAGGACACTGCTCATTAATTGGTTAGTACTTCAGTATTTAGTTCTACTAACTGTGAGGAGGCATACCTGCCTATCCCAGTGACATTAAAAGACATTTCCAAGGCCACCATCATTACTCTTTCCAGATTATATGAATCTTGTACTTGCCCTTTTGGTTGCTGCCCAAATTTGGCAGCATTGTATCGATAGTGCTTTTCATCTCCTTCCATTCTGTTTACTGTACCTAGAAAATATACTGATTTTTCCTCTCTTTGCTTGAACAACAAGAATAACTCCTGTATCTAGTCTTCTGTGCATTGGAAAAATTTGGAATTATAGTAAACAAGGACAAATGCCAGTTGTGGAGGAAGGAAATTACATTCTTTGGACACTTGGTGATATGGAAAGGAATCAGACCAACACAAGAATGTACAGATCTCATCAAACAGACATCACACTCTATCATATTCCATGACATTTGAAGATTTCTGTGAGTGGTTAACATTAATAGGCATCACATCACTCATGCCACAAAAATTCAGGCCCTCTTAGGTGATGCCTTGATGGTTAAAAATACTCACAGTAAACAGCCTCTGCAGTGGACCTTGGATATGTGTCTGACACTATGCAAAATTTCCACCAAAGACAACCGCGAATCTTCTTCATAGGCGGTTCACAATGTTATCACTTTGGCACACCTGTAAGCTTTTGTGCAACTGTCAATCTTGACAGGTGCCAGTCAAACAGCATTTGGGGCAGTTTTACAATAAACTATAAATGATTGACAACAATAACTACGTTTCTTTTCCTGAAGCCTTACTGAGTCATAACAACTATGGTTGGCTTACAACTGGAAATATTTAGCCCTGTATGAATCTGTTAAGTATTTCCAGGAGGATACTGGCGGATGTCCGCTTACCATATTCACTGACCACCAATGCTTAATACAAGCAATCAGCAACCCCAGTAAGAATTTATCTTGTCACCGCTTCTGCCATCTGGATTACATTGGATAATTCACTACTCACATTTGCCTTGCCAAAGGGCAGACAGTGTGGATAATAACTATCTGTTGTGCATTAGTGCACTTAGTGCCCTCCAGATGTCAGAGAAATGGAAAAGAAGCTAAGGAAGTCAACAGAAAACAGTGCTCTTAGCAGACAGCACTACTGGCTTAACAGTGGACCTGATTCCTGGCATGGCCTTGCACCAATGGTGCAATACTTCACAAGGCAAATTACATCCACTGGTCCCAGTTAAATTCCACAGAGCTATTTTCAGGAACCTGTGTAACTTGTAACACCCTGCTACCCACCCAACCATAAAGCTAGTGACAAAACATTTTGTGTGGCCCTGTGCTAAGGCCGACTGCAGGAAGTGGATACATTCTTGCCTCAACTGCCAGTATAGCAAGATCTGGAGCCACATCTGCAACGTGGTAAATTTGACCTTTCAAATGGGAGACTACAGCACACCACTTGGATCTGGTGGGACAACTGCTGGAACTGCGTGGTTTCTGTTGCATATTATCAGTTATTGCTAGAGAGACAGACTGGGTGGAGCAGATTCACTAATAGACATGATGGCCAAATTAACTTATCTTTCCTTCATACACTGTGGGTTGCAAGTTTCAGCTGCCCAACAACCAGGGCTGACAGTTCAAGTGCCATCTGTTTGAAGAATTGTGCAGACTGTGTGGCATCCAACGTTTTTGAGCTAAGATGTATCACCCAGAAAGTAATTGACTAGTTGAACATTGGCACCATGCACTTTTCAGGCTGCTCTGATATGACTTTCTGCTAACAGGACTGAAACCCTGCCATGCATATTGTTTGGTGTAGGTACCGCCTATGAAGAAGATTCGCGGTTGTCTTTAGTGGAAATTTTGCATAGTGAATACATGTTACTTTCCAATGATTTTCTGCTGCCCTCTCCATGTTCAGCAGATTCAGTTACCAGCTTTAGTAACCAGGGTGAAACAACATATTACTCATGTCTGTACACCCCTCCTCAGTTGCACAGTATGCAGTGGGTACTTGTACACAAGCTGTTGAAAAATTGTAGTCATGTAATGCTGTATGATGATACTATCCAGATAGACCTACAACTAACATATTCCAGACCTATCAATAAGGTTTCACATCTACTGTTTATATGACCCCCCCCCCCCCCCCAATGGTCTTTAGCCTTACTCTCCTCCAAAGGGTGGAGAAAATGATGTGCTGATGGCATCATTTCAAGGTGATGCCAGCGCCCTTCACCCAGATGGAGAGAATGATGCACTGATGCTGTCACTTCAAAATGACAACCCTCCCCACTCTCACTATGATCTGCTCCTATGCTCACTGCCCTTCATGCATGAGTATGTTTGAAAGCAATTGTGTCTCCACCTTTACTAATTGTGGTGCACCACAGTGGAGGGGGGAGCTCTTGGGCATTACAACCTGCAAAGGTTGATATAGAATCCAAAATTGATACCAAGCAACATAATGTTTATCTTGGTATCTTTGTCTTCAAGCTCTTTGGACAGTGCCTTCATGGTATGTGACTTTAACATATGTGTATTGCAATGTCTTGTATTTATACAAAGAAAATGGAACAATTTCATTATAACAGAATGCAAGTGTTATTGCATTTACTTATGAATCAAACAATGGAAAATCCAGGTTGGAATGTAATTGTTATTGGGCCATAATGGCCAAAAGCTATAATTGGGTGAATCTTTTTGTTGTGCCTATCGCAACTCAGCATCTCCGCTGTATTGTTGCACTTACTTATGTACGAACAAATTCTCTCGCATACTTTGTATGTTATGCATGTGTCAAGCACAAGTCCTTGAGCTGTTATAGAACAGTTTCTCTTTTCTTTCCCTGTGTTGCATCTTTCTTTTGCACTTTTTCTGTTTTCTTCTTCTACCCTGTCATTCTAATAAGCTATCTCTTACTGTCATTGCTACCAATTCTTTGTTAGTCAGTAATCATCAGAGCAATTATTTGGCAATTTACATGGTTTAATACAGTAATATCTGTCAGTTATTACACAATCAAATATGTTATGTTAAATGAATTATTTTTGTATTAAGTATTTGAAAAGGGAAAGTTTTGTGCAAAGTGAGAACTGTAAGGTAATGAAGAATTGGTCCACTTATGTTCTGAAGAATTCAACTCGGTTGTTGTGCTGTACTTTCTTTCTTTGTCTGACTGTGCCCTGAAGCCAATTAGTAGGATTTTGACATGATTTTGCAGGATTTTAGATAACACTTCTTATAGTGTTTCCTGTGATTTATCTATCTTTTTCCAGAGTTCAACTAATCATTTGTGCTGCACTCAAGGACCATGTTACAGGTTTTCTTAGTTTCCTGGAAACAGTGCAGAAGAAGTGATATTTGAGGGGAGAAACAGAACAGAGGCAAATTCAGCAGCAAGACAGCAGAGTTATAATAATGTTACTAAAATAGGTTCAATAAACAAAACAATATGCAACAATGGCATGGCTGGAGCAGTAACTAAGCCAAGGGTGGTTACAGTAATTAAAGTTTTCCAGTATTCATTTGTCTGTTTTACTTTTTAAAACTTGTAGTTCCCAAAATCACTGCATTTTGATCAGTCACCATTGTTTCCTGGAGTACCAGTATTTGTATTTTTTGTTTGTTTAGGTATTTCTCAAGTTCATACAACTTTAGCATATAATGTTTTCCTTTCTTTCTTTTCTTTTTTGGAAATCTTACACCAAAGCTCTGCAATGGATAATGGTAACATCTTGTCCTCTCTCTGCTCTCAACATGTCATTACTTAGTCAGTGTAAAAATCTAATAATTTTACTGATTTACATTTTACATGTTTAATTAATTCTAAAATTAGCCCTTGATTTTATTAGGATTCCAAAGAAGTTCATTAGAAAAGAACCATTTCATTGTTAGTTGTTTCTGTAAATTATTTTTGATTTAATGTTCTTTGTTTTGATCTTAGTATGACTATGTCTTTACTGATGTACTGGAACGATGTCAATTGGGTGTGGGTGAGTGTTGTGTTAGCTGGTGGGAAGGAAGGAATGAGGAATGCAAAGTTTTTCTGTTGTGCTCAGTTATTGGGCAATTCGTATATTTGAGTTGTGTAACAATGGAACGGATTTCGCTGAGTGAACATTGTAATTGATTGCAGCAAGGCATCTAGAATTATTAAATATGAAAATTACATATGAATCAGTTTGTCATCTATGTTATTCAAGAAACACATCAACCTATCAGGTTTCCAGACCTACAAGAGAATCTGGTTTCAGACAGAAGAAATTCAAGCAACGGATTGTAGGAGTTCCTCAAAAAACAAGATGAGTGTTTTTCTTTAAAACTACCACTAGACCCAGCCAAAATATTTTTTTGCTCCATGAACATTTATTACAATTAACATTTATCCAATTGTGTGTACCAAGGAGGTTGTTAAACTAGTGCCGTCGTGACTAGGGTACTTGTACATTTTGATTTTTGACAGTATTTATGTTTCAGGTGACCAAAAAGCATAAAACTGTGTTGCAAAGTGGACTGATTTTCAATCAAATATATTTTGACACTGCATTGATAGTTTACAAACAAATTTACAAAAAATGGATCATGATCAGAACAATGAAATAAATATGCCGAACCTACCAGCTTCAACTAGTGACTGTAAACAGGGTGAGGGAAAAGTTTGGGTTAGTTACACCAAACAACCCCCGTTTAGCAGTAGTTCATTTATTCACCCAAACACAAGCAAGGCTCACAAAGAACTGGACATGGCGGAAAAGGCCAAAGATAATCTTAGCTTAGTTCAAAGATGGATGCATCGATGTTGGCATCAATTTCATCGGCACCACATAGCCCCCCCGCCCCCTCCCCCCGTAGTAAGGAGTACTCTTGAGAGGCCGAGGGGGGGGGGGGGTGACTATGGCGTTGGCAGGAGTGATCCACAGGAGCTGGACCATGGTCAGCTCAACAGCGGAGCGATGGTGGAGAGGTCGAAGGGACTGGCGAAGGGCCCAGCGAGGAGGGCGTGATCCTAGGTAAGCTCAACGTGGGGAGCATGTGGTCACTCGAAGGAGTGCGTGAGACGGGAGTAGAGGGCAAGGTCGGAGTAGAGCTCAACGATTGGAGCTGGAAGTCACTTGACCGAGTGTTTACGTGCAATGTGGAGGGAGTGGTCAGAGCGTCATGAGCCACGACAGTGAGTGGCGTGGTCGTGGCCGGAAGGGGGGTAGAAGAAGGCTTGACATGAGCATCCTTAAGTCTGTTGAGAGAGACTGTAACAGCTGAATCTTTCATCTGGATGTCATAAGTGTTGGCTGAGCGCTGGAGAACTCGCTACTGGCCGGTATATGAAGGTTGGAGGGGAGTACAGACAGTGTCATCTCGGAGCATGATGTACTCGCAATTGTCCAGAGATTTCGGGACGTGAACCTTAGGGCGGGAGTGGCTGGCGGGTGGAGGGATATTGAGGTTAATGAAGTGGTGTCTGACGTGGTCCACGAAGGAAGGTAAGTCAGACTGAGGGAGAGAAGTGGAAGGGCTCACAAGTTTGCCAGGGAGAACAATGTTCTGGCCGTATACAAACTCGGCTATTGTGCCTTTGAGGTCTCCCTTATGGGTCACACGAATGCCGAGTAGCACAAGGGGAAGGGCCTCCATCCATAGAGAGTCATGGCATCGAAGAGCCGCCTTGAAAGTGCAGTGCCAGCGCTCAACTAACCCGTTACTTTGCAGGTGATATGCTGTGGTATGGATGCCCCAGATGTCGCAAATGTTACAAATCTCGTTGAACAGGGCCGACTCTAATTGTCTGCCCTGGTCAATTGTGTGTGATAGCTGGACATCTGAAACGCAATACCCATGACTTGACAAAAGCTTGAGCAACTGTTTCTGCCGTAATATTGGGGAGGGGGACAGCCTCGACCCAGCAAGTTGTTTGGTCGATAGACGAAAGAACATAACAAAAGCCGTTAGAGGGGGGAGAGGGCCGATAATGTCAATATGAATATGCTGGGAACGCCCAGGAGGGATCGAAAAGGCGCTGAGGAGGGGGGGGGGGGGGTGAAGTGTACTGTCTACTTTGCAGCATTGGCACGCGACGCAGGAACGTGCCCATTGCTGGCAGTCCTTGGTGACATTTCTCCACACAAAGTGCTTTGCTACGAGGCGAGTGGATGCACAAACACTGGGGTGGGCTAAATTATGCAATGCGTTGAAGACAGCTTGACAGAGCATGATTGGGATGAGGGGCGTAATGTGCCCGTACTGTTGTCCGTTGTGCATTGGTGAGCTTGCACGAGAAGAACTGCAGAGACGAAGTTTGGCCATTGATAGTCTGGCTAATGACAGCGTCGATGGCAGTATCGCTCATGTCTGTGGTGATGAAAAGCTGCCCATAGGGGTGAGGATGTGCGATGGTGCAGGCCTCGGTAAGAAGATTTTTGAGGGCAGTGAAAGAGTCAGTCATAGCAGGGGTCCATGGAACAGGCCGAGATCCAGAAGTGTTGGTGCCTGCCAAGGCGACCGTCAGTGGAGCCTGAATCTTCACAGCCTGAGGTAGATGTCAGTAATAATAATTAACTGTCCCCAGAGAGCACCGGAGCTCTCTGAATGACGAAGGTCTGGGTAGGTTTAGTATTGTTTGTACTTTCTCAGGGGGCGGTGAAATGCTGTCAGCAGAGACCCAAAAACCAAGAAAAGTGACAGCGGGTTGATGTAGCTGCAATTTGTCCTGGTTGTTCTCGATGCCTGCTGTCGCAAGAGTGTTCATAACAGTTTGCACGTGTCGAATGTTGTCCTCAACAGAGGAGCTGAACACAAGAATGTCATCAAGATATGCAAAGCAGAATTTTAGGTCGAATAGCACTTTGTAAATGAAGCGTTGCCAGGTCTGGGTTACGTTTTTCAGACCGAAGGGCATGAATCGAAAGTGAAATGACCCGATCAGGGTGGTGACTGCTGTCTTCTTGATGTCTTCAGGTGCCATGGGGATCTGGTGGTAGGCCCATATGCAATCAATGACGGAGAACGTGCTCCCACCTGCGAGGGAACTGGTAAAGTCGACAATGTTGGATATGGGGTAGGTGCCCATAATTGTTCGTGCATTTAGTCAACAGTAGTCTCCGCACATGCGCCAGGACCAGTCTATCTTGGGTGTCATATCTATGGGCATAGACCAGCTACTGGTAGAGGGTTCAATGACGCCGGAGCTTAGAAGTTCAGAAATCTGATTTTTAAGGTCGGAGAGGCGCTCGGGATAAAGTCAATGTGGTTTACTGGAGATGGGGGGACCTGACATAAAGCGGAGCTTGTAAACCGTGCTGTTGGTGATGACGGAAATGTTGCCAGTGGCACGGGAGGCAGTTTGTTTATAATGTGTGGTGGACGGGGCAGGCAAGGCATGGTCGTGGTGTTCGGAGCCACTCGGCGGATCCGACGGGAGCCGAGGCAGCAAATTGTCCCAGGAGTCAACGCGACAAGATGGCCGCCAGCCCGAAGCAGTGGCATCGTGATCGGGTGAGCTTGGTAGAGCTCATGAGCCATTAGTGAGTCCATTGTCCAAGGGTGCGGCCTGTGGCAGCATGGTCGCGGTCGAAACGCTTGGCGCGAGTGCACTGTTTGTGTTGTCAGTGGCAGTCACATGGCAGCACGCAGGAGCCAAAGTTGCATAGTTTGAGGTGCTGTCCGCGAGGGGCGGGGTAGGAGCCATCAGTTTGGGAACACGTGACGCTCGTCACGCATGTGCACTTGTGTCTGGCCGAGTGTCAAACACTGCTGTGTTAGGAGGGTGTGGCCCTGCGGAGCCATCAGTACACGTTATGGCTGTCTTGATAGCACAGTTGCAAGGGGTAGCGGGAGGTAAACACACAGAGGTTCGATTGCTGGGATTGCAAGCAGATTCGGTGCACTCACTGACCTTGCTTTGTCCTTGCTGTAGTGTCTGTAATTCCTTTGCTGCATTGGAGAGCTGGAGCTGAGTTTCACGGGGCTGGAGGGAGAGCTCGAAGTTTTCCTTGCATAGGCAAGCGACATTTTCAAGCTCGATAAGGCACTTGTGTGTTGTTTCTTGTAACATCGTCGACAGAGACGAGCATGTACGGATGAGATGAGCCCGGACCGATGTGTCATGGGGGGGTTTGCTCGATGGAGCACAGGGGAAGTGAGTCTTGAACGGGTGATGAAACACGGTGTTTCGCACTAGGTCCGGTGAAAGTTTGTGGTGTCGCAAGAAGTCAATGCCTAGAATAGGTTTGTCAATTTCGCACACTAAAAAAGTCCACACGAGTTTGCAGTTTGCAGAGAGTGAGATGGCGTGGGAAGTTGAACCCGAGCATTGAAGTTTAGTTGAATTCACAGCCTGCAGTGAAGTATGATGAGGGCGGATGTTCGACGGCACTAAGGATATAGGTAGCAGCAAAACATCGGCAACTGTGTCCACTAGGAAAAGGTATCCCAATGAAATGTCTTTAATGTAAAGTCGTCCGCAATTATCCAGTCATTCCCAGACAGAATGGAGCACTGGGAGGGTGCCTGTCATGTTGTGTGCAGGAGGTGGCACCCAGACGTACCTGCGATTGGCATTTGGGAAGTAACAGGGTGGTCTGCATTTCCATGCCGCCTCACCAAACCTTGTGTGAAAGTAACAGCATGGGTAGTGCGGTTGCATTTCCTGCAGAACGTCTGTTGCCAGAGGTGGTGGCCGAGGTTCGGTGGCCGCAGCGGGCTCAGTTGCAGGAGGGGGCGTGACTGTGAGTGGAGCCGGTAGTGTCCCAGTTGCTTGTTTACTGCTTCCCGGAGCAAGTTGAATGGTCGGCACAGTACGGTCCCGGCCAGCAGTGATTGGCGAAATAGGGCAGTGATGCATCATGTAGCTTGTCAGAAATTGTCATTCTTTTCTTGACAGGTTCAGGAGAACTATGAGCCAGAGCAAACTGGATGTGAGGATATAGTTTATCTGACCAGATGGCGAGCAGAGCTGTGTCAGGAACAGGTCGGCGCTGACCGGGGCATGTAGTCGTCTCCAGAGCTGGGAAGGTTTGTCATTGCCTAGTTGCTTGACGTGGAGTACTTGCCGTATTGCTGCCTCAGTTGAGCATGCAAGGTGACATAGAACTGTCTGTTTAGCTAGAGTGTACCGGGTAGATGAGTCGGGGGCTTTGACCAGGTCAGCAATCAAGTCCTCCTGGTCATGCAGGTGGGTGATGAGGCACAGAAACCTGGTTGACTTGTCAAGTTTGTGACGGTCGAACACTTCATCTACAATTTTGAACCAGGTTGCTGCTCTGTTGGGATTAAACGGCGGCAGCATTGGTAAACATTGTAGAATGTTGAGAAGAACAGGTTGAGTTGAGTTTGTCGGGGCACTGCCTGCATCGAGCTGTTGTTGCTGTAGTATTCCAGGAGAGTGTGCCTCCAGGGGCTGAGGCAACGACTGCTGTTCGGGTGGCAGCATGAAGGCGACACATTGTGGTTGAGCATGATCCATCGTAACGCGGAAAGCCGACACAGGTGAGACACCATAACGTGTTGATTGCAGTTGTGGAAGCTTAACACGTTGAGGATGTGTTCGGAATGACGCATCACGGATGACCAACGCAGATGAGGCACCGAGAGGTGCCGAGAACGGTAGCAGAAGCTCAACTGGAGCCGGTGCAGGGGTAACAAGTGAGAAAAAGTTCAAAGTTTGAGAATGCATGTTAGTCCACGGAAAGCTCAACGTATAATCAGAGCTGGGGCCACCTGTGTTGCAGGGAGGCTGTGGAGGTGCGGGCTTTCCAGAAGTACAGTGTGGGAAATGATGTCGAACGTGGGACAGAATGTGTGAATGTTCACTGTTCATAGTCACTCCACTCAAAATGGTGTGCAGATAAGGTGAATTTTGTGGCACAAATCACTGAGGCATAGCAGTGGGACGGAGATGTAGGCATAGCAATGAGACGGAGATGGAAGTCAGGCACAGATAACAAGTTATTGTTCCTGTTACAGGCCGAGGTATCAAAGTAGGAAGGCATGTGTTGATGCTGGACCGAGGCAGGCATGGGTGTGGTCAGATGCTGAGGAGGTAGACCTGTGAACAAAGCAGTTCCAGCCATGTGGCAGGTATCCGCATGGTACTGCATGGATTGCGGCGTGGCAAATCGCTGTCCTAGTGGTAGTAGGTTGTCCGACAAAGGATTTGCACTGCACAGAGACCCGTAAGAGGTAACTGCACAGTTTATGAGGGAGGGCACATGTGGCGGGAGCAAAGGCATTTGATAGCCAGAGTCATGCGCACTCCTAACCTCACTTATTGTTGCAGGCTTGAAAACGTCTGCCGAAATCGGCGTAATCGTTGAGTGAGAGGCATCATGTTGCAGTCCTGGCAGGTGTAAATCACCGGCAACATGGTGCATATCGATCACAAAATCCAGTATTAGGCGCTGGGCTGAAGTCATTGTTCGAATGCTGTGTCGATGTAATACATGTGAAAATAACCGACGCGGAGGTCGCGGACACAGTAAAACGGCGAAAATGGAAAATGTCACAACTTGGGGTCACCAGTGAGGGAAAAGTTTGGGTTAGTTACACCAAACATCCACCATTTAGCAGTAGTTCATTTATTCACCCAAACACAAGCAAGGATCACAAACAACTGGACATGGCGGAAGAGGCCAAAGGTAATCTTAACTGGCTTAGTTCAAAGATGGATGCATCGATGTTAGTGTAAATTTCATCGGCGCCATAAGGGCATAGCCAATAAAGAGATGTTTCAGGACGTATTAGACAATAGTCAACGAAAACAGTCAAATGAAATCAGCACAGACTCAGGATTTTTAGACGGTAGCATGTTACATTTGAGTCCTGAGCGTAAGAAACAAGTAAAGTCGCATGTAAGTAAAACAATGCTGAGTGGAAAGCCCAAACAGTTAAATTTACAAGACATGTTTACTGCATTAATGTCATCAATGGAAAAAAATAGTGAAAAACTTGAAAATATCTGTCAAAAGTAGTGAAAAACTTGCAAAAAATGGTCAAAAATAGTGAAAAACTTGAAGATCCAATAGTCTCAAAATGTAATCTCATTAGAGCAGAGCTTAATGTGCAAATTTCAAATTTAAAAAATGACTTAGTTTCTGTGTTTTCTCAAGTGAATGCTGTAGATGAACGTGTGAAAAAAGTAGTGGGGGAAAGGGGGGGGGGGGGTAGAGGTTTCATAATTCAAATTACTATCATTAGAGACAAAAATTAGGGAAGTAGATAAGTATCTCAGATCTGAGATAGGTGCTGTTGAAGTAAGGTGTAAAGATGCTGTTGGAGACACTAGTAAACAAGTTGTAACCTTCAAAAATAAGTTAAATGAAAACATAGACAGTGTTGCCTCAGATGTAGATGAAAAAGTTTAGAAGATACTAAGATAACAGACTCAAATGTGTCAGACTTACATCCTGATGTCACTATTATCAAAAACCAACTAGAACAGTTACAAGATGGGACCTTGCACACTTAGACTAACCTTTTGATGAATTAACTCAAATAGATGCACTTAATAGAAGGCTACCAAATGCAAAATTCTACAAAGTACACAAAGTTACAGTGTTTTGTAGAATACAAGAAGACTCAGATGTTTGTAAATCATAGTGTCCAGAACAATTTATTGAAAAATTTGCTAGTCATTAAAGCTATGGACATTTTGATGCACAAAAATGTTTACAAAAATTACGTGAAAATGTTTATTATTATAGTACATCAAAACATATTAAGAAAATTATTGTTAGTTTTGACAAATGCCAAGACTAACCAAACTTTTCAAGGTTTGATGCATAATATTTTAGCTGAAAACCTTTAAGTCTCATGGCTGTCAATCTTTATGGACCCCTCCCCACATCAAAGAGATGATACAATTACATTATGGTGATGGTAGGCAGTTTCTCAAAATTTATTAAACTCTACCCTATTAGGAAAGCCACTAGCCATGCAATTGCATTAATAGTTGAAAACAAGTATATCCCCACAGTAGGTAAACCTGAAGCCATCTTATCAGATAATGGGTAACAATTCATTGAAAATAACTGGAGATATAAGATTCAAAGATCAAAAATTAAACACATTTTAGTATCTGTCTATAATCCATCCAGTAACCCAGCAGAAAGAAGAATGTGAGAGATTGGGAGATTGTGTAGAACATACTGTAGCCATAAACTTACATCCTGGATTGAACACATTGCAGATTTTGAAGATGTTAAAATAGTTTACAACACTCAGCTACAGGTTTTTTCCCCTTTCAAAGTTACGTTTAATAGGAAGCCAACAAATTTCATAAATGAATCCATAGAGTTCCAAACTTGTACACCCATTTCGACCCAGGAAAGAGAAGAAATTGTTAGAAACATAATGAAGAATCTAGGTGATGCTAGGCAAAAGAGACATGACAAAAAGTAAAAGTCACTCACATAAATCTTGATGATTTTGTACTTGTTAAGACTCACAAACAGTCAAAATTACTCACTTCTGAACTTAAGAAATTCTTCCATATTTACATTGGACCCTTTGAAGTAGTTGAAATCAGCCACCTCAATGTATAAAGACTGGTATACCCTAAGTCCATAAAACTCCTAGGTTTGAGATGTATTACTTACTGCCTTGAAACATTATGTCCAAAAAAACTTAGTTTTCAAAATTTGTAGAAGACTAAGTAAGGGGTCCCGAGATCTGTCTGTAACACTTCAGTGGCAATGTCACTGACTCTTTTTCTATCCTGTCATTAATTTGTAAAATGTTAGGTAGTAGCTTCAACGGTCCTACATTCTGAGTAATGTATGGTTGACATTTTGAGAGAGTAACACATATATTTTGAGTAGAAACATTGGTGAACAGTCATTTTTGACAGTAAACAGAAACATAAAACCTATACAACACTGATTATGTAAAATTCAGAAAGTTAACATCTATTTGATTATTTTCTGAGTACAAAAGTAATGCAAGAGGATGTTTTTCTGTTTGTAGTGGAAAAGAAAAAGTTTTTTGATTATACCAAAAAGGTAAGGCAATGGAATTTTACAAAATGTACAAGCATATCAAATTATGTTGAACACCATGAATACCAGTAAACATGAAAATGTAAAAGGTTGTAGGACTTCAGGAGTAATGAGATTAGTACACAGTGTACACACCATTTTTGGTAAATATTGAGGAAGTATTTGGTATATATTGCTATTAGTAGAAGAGTACACCTGAGATACTTAGTGTCATGGACTAGTTTTCAAAGTGTTTGTATAATGCAACAAGTGAAAGTACAGTTGCCTAGTGAAGCGTATTTGAAAGTATTGAAGAGATTGTGGGGAGTGTTGCCTTTCTGACCCTTAAGTTGAAGAAATATGTTTATATACAGTAATGAGCTGTACAAGCAATGCAATGATTACATACAGTAAAGTAATAAAAGATGTAAATAATGTAATGTCTGTTTCTATTGTTAGAGGAAAAGCTAAAACAGTTGTGAGGTCTGCTGCTATGTGGTGCTATTTTGTGAGGTTGATCAATTGTGTAGTACGAAGCAGGTGATTTTTCTTAGGTTATTATTATTATGGAGTATTTAGTGGAGTAATGAGGTGATATTATGAGGATATGAGGTGAAGTTATTATGTTGATGCAATCAGGATATATTAAATGAAGTATTGATGTATTACTGATGTAATGTGGAGAATGATGTTAGGTAGGGACTGGTTAGGAAACCTGTCTTTTGTTATTGTGGAGAAAGTTTATGAAAGACACACATAGTCAGCAAGGTTTGTAATGCAAGTTGTATTTGATGTGAAGTAACAGATTCAAGTAAATACTCAGTTATACTTATGCAGAAATGTTGATTCTATGTGAAGTGTGACATCTTTTGTAATTAGGCAACATGTCTGTAATCTATACACTGACAAGTGATTAATCATTTTGTTGGTAGTTAATGTGAAGAATATGACACTTGAAAATAGGAAGAAAACTGGAGAATGTTTTTAGTGAATTAACAACTATACCTGTACACCACTACATACTTGTACACTGTTGTAAGGTAATGAGATGTGAAAACTGTTTATTTCCAAACTTATGAAATTTTTATGCTTACACTGAACCATATAAAGTAAGTCAGGATGACACATCTGAACACTTGATGTTTGATGTATTTCAGTACTCAAAAGGCTACATAAATTGAACTACTTATTGTATCGCCGGCCGCTGGTGGCCGAGCGGTTCTGGCGTTACAGCCTGGAACCGTGCGACTGCTACGGTCGCAGGTTCGAATCCTGCCTCGGGCATGGATGTGTGTGTTGTCCTTAGGTTAGTTAGGTTTAAGTAGTTCTAAGTTCTAGGGGACTTATGACCTCAGCAGTTGAGTCCCATAGTGCTCAGAGCCATTTTTTGAACTTATTGCATCAGACTATACACTTGAGACATATAACTGTTTCATTACTGTTTCTGAAAAGCTGATCAGAGGTTGGAGTTATTTTGTTACTTTTCTGACAACATGATGAGGTATATACCAGTTTTAGAAACATTTTACCCCATATGGGAGACTCTATACTGGATTTGTCTTGTGCTTGATGTGCACTAAGTGTTAGATTCTTGAAAGATACTAACAGGTACAAAGATTACTTTGCCATTGAATACTATACCCACATCCCATTAGCACTGCCTAACATTTTATCATTTTTGTAAATGACTTGAAGATACTGTCTGATAACTAGTAATATATATATATATATATACTATTCTTTGTCTTTGAACTACCTGTAAACAGCGCAGAATGCACCATGCCATTTTACATAGATGTCTGTGACACAGAACTCCGAAACAAACAAATCCTATATTTATGGAAGTGTGTCAAAGATATCAAGAGAGTTATTAAAATCTGTGGGCACTTGTTACATGTGTTACGTGCAATAAGCTGTTTGGACCATGTAATTCTCAAATTTATGCTCTTATCCTTTTTTTGGTCCTATTTGAAATGTTTTAAACTCTGACTGTATAGCAGTACACATCAAAAAAGTATTCCATCACCCCAGTTCCCAGAACTTCTGAAGATAGATAGATGTTGACTGTGGATATTGTATCACAGCCACAGTCCCTTTGACAGTTCGGAGATGTCACTAAACCCACCCAAGGATATAAACAATGATGCATGAGCAGCACTTATTAGATGGAGGGGGTCCAACAGTCAATCAGTTCCAGTCATTCCACCATGAAAGAGATACATGGCTTGTGTTGTCTGTAGTTCAGCCATGCGTAGACATTGTGCCAGGAAAGGCTCTCAAAAGGGAAGTGACCAGGCATCTTGGAATTGAACCAAAGTGATGTTGTTTAGACATGGAGGAGATACAGAAGGACAGGAACTGTTGATGACATGCCTCGCTCAGGCTGCCCAAGGGCTACTACTGCAGTGGATGACTGCTACCTATGGGTTATGGCTTGGAGGAACCCTGGCAGCAATGCCACCATGTTGAATAATGCTTTTCATGCAGCCACAGGATGTCGCGTTATGACTCAAACTGTGCGCAATAGGCTGCATGATGCGCAACTTCACTCCTGAAGTCCTTGGTGAGGTCCATCTTTGCAACCACAACACCACGCAGCATGGTACAAATGGACCCAACAATATGCTGAATGGACCGCTCAGGATTGGCATCACATTCTCTTCACTGATGAGTGTCACATATGCCTTCAGCCAGACAATCATCAGAGACGTGTTTGGAGGCAACCCGGTCAGACTGAATGCCTTAGACACACTGTCCAGTGAGGGCGGCAAGGTGGAGATTCTTTGATGTTTTGGGGTGGCATTATGTGGGGCTGACATATGCTGCTGGTGGTCATGTTTTAGAGTTTATTATTTTTTTCACAAATAGCTCCAATTTTATGAAATACTATTTACAACTCCACCTGGAGATCTACAAGGTGCTTCTGATCTGCTGAAAGCTGTTAGCAAGTGCTTTTTTTGGAATCACTCAAAGCACCATGGTCACACATTGTTGGGTATCCACAATGTCTGTGAATGTTCATGAACAATAGATCTTACATTGTCTTTGCTTAGTTTCAACTCTTTCACTCTCATTCTTGAAGACAGTCACTGATCGCCCAAAAGCATCCACCGCACTTATGTCACTGTAAAATTCAGCAAAGTGTTAACAACAAGTCTTGCTTCTGGTTAGGGAAAATGGTGACAGAGACTCATAGAATATTAGTGAATGTGTATGGAGTTGATGCAGTGAGTAAAATGTGTATGTATGAGTGTTTAAATGCTTTAGAGACAAGAAGGACGGTGTTGAGGATGAGCCATGTCCAAGTCAAAAAACACACAAATAGTTAGTTTGTTACATGTTCCATGGATCATTTTGCATGATAGGTCATAATTATGTGGAATGAGTCATTTTAAATTCACATTACAAATTAATTTGTACATATGGTTACATTGTGAAATTTCTAAGTTTCTTTCCACCTAAAGGAAAAAGATACACACTTTTTTATCAAATTTTACTTTGATGTCTGCCAGACATTTTATGACACTGTGTAAATGATCAAAAATTTCTATTGCAGCATTGTGCACCCCTTTCTGTACTAAAGACAAGCTTAATGTGGAGTAATGAATATCATTTCTCCTTCTGGTATTGTAATTATGTACCTCATTGTTCCTTTTGAACTGTAGTGGATTATTTACAAGAAACTTCATGGGGGAAGAAATATACTGTAAAGCAGTAGTCAGAAGGCCCAGCTCCTTAAACAGATATCTACAAGATGATTGTGGGTGAGCACCTTTTATTATTCTTACAGCTCGTTTTTTCACAATGAAGACTTTCTTTCTTAAAGATGAGTTACCTCAGAACATTATTCCATATGATATTATTGAATGAAAATATGCAAAATATGTCAGCTTACTGATTTGTCTCACCCCAAGATTCACAATGATTCTAAGCACAAATGTGTCTGAACTAAGTTGCTTTAGGAGTTCTAAAATGTGTTTTTTTCCAGTTTAAATCCCCATAAATTTGAAGTTTCCACTCTGTTTGTTATCTCCTTCCTACGTGTTACACTTATCATTGGTGTAGTACCTCTAGATGTGCCGAACTGAATGTGTTGTGTCTTCTTATAATTGAAGGTGAGACCATTCATGGAAAACCAGTCAATGACACCTTGTTGACCATTTCTTCTGTTTCTGTGGATGTACCTTGATTGATTACAATACTAGTATCACCTGCGAAAAGAACTAATTCTGCTTATTGTATACTAGATGAAAGATCACTTACATATCTGAGGAATAGTGGAACTAAGATGGAACCTTGGGGAACCCCATACATGATTTCTCCTGTCAGAATTATGGCCCTGAACTATATTGCTTTAATTACTAAGGACAACTTCCTGGATTATTTTGATTAGATATGAAATTATCCATTGGTTGGCTATACCATCAATCCCATAAAACATAAATTTATCTAGGAAAATACTGCTTCACACAGTCAAATGCTTTAGAGAGGTCAAAGAACATATCAGCCATCACTGTTTTATTACTTAATGCTTGTAAAATCTGGTGAGTGAACATGTAAAAGGTATTCTCAGTTGAGTAACTTTTCTGAAACCCGAACTGTGATTTGCAATGGATGCTACTGTTGCTAACACAAGTTACAGTGAAACCTCCTATAACGATTACCAATACAACAACAAACCCGGGTACAGTGATAATTTAATATGGCCCTGGCTTATTTTTTATATTTCCTGTGTTAATTCTCCCTCATTACAGCACTGGAGTAAATTTAGCAACACCCTGTTATAACAAAGAGAAAATTTTGAGGAATTTACTTTTTCCTACTTTTAAGAAGCTCACTATAGCGGTAGGTATTGTTTATTTGTCTACTAGACTGTCGGCACTTCATTTCCAGAAGCTTCACCACATACTACAATACTTTATTTATTCTAGCACTAAACAGAATAGTGTACAGCTGTGGGCATGCTGTGCTAAGCAGCAAACATCAGAGAGCTTCTTTGTTTGAACGAGTGTTTAGTTTGTCCATTGCTGACCTTCAATAGCAGACAGAAGCGTTTTGTTGGGCTCATACACAGCATATCTCTGTGACTTTTCCAAACTGTGAATGTCTGATGTAACCGCTTTGGATTTTGCTAAGATTTGGATAATGGCTGGAACTCAGAAACAAATAAGGTTGGAGACAAAAATGGAGGTTTTCAAAGACATTGATAACAGAATGAAACAAGTAGTTGTGGCGGGGAAGTATGGAATTGCACAATCAATGTTTGCTACATTCTTTTAAAAATGAAAAGAAATTTAAGAAAGTTTTGTTGGCGGCAAAGTTAACCCTTCAAGAAAAGAATAAAGACAGCTGCTGCTGACGATGTGGACAGTGCTACACTGCGATGATTTAAGAAGATTGGTGGTGGTAAGTTTCTGTGGGACCAAACTGCTCAGGTCATCAGTCCCTAGGCTTACACACTACTTAATCTAACTTAAACTAACTTGCACTAAGGACAACACACACACCCATGCACGAGGGAGGACTTGAACCTCCATGCACAGAATGTACCAATTAATGGCCTGTTGATATGTCAAAAAACCTTAGATTTTGCTAAGTTGCTTGGTGATTCTGATTTTAAGGCAAGTAATGGATGGTTGCAAAGATTTAAGGACATTCATGGGATCACTTTTTAAGTGATTTCACGACAAGAAAAATTGTCACACTTAGGTGAAACAGAATTTTGGAAGAAAATCATCACATGTAAACTGTTAGAAAAATACAGTCTTGAAAACATCTACAACACAGATGAGACAGGATTGTATTAGCAACTGATGCAAGAGAAGACGATGGTCTTTAGAGGAGAAAATTGTAAAATAGGGAAGCAGTCTAAAGTACACCTAACTGTTATTCTCTGCAGCAACGTGTCAGGAACACATACATAAATTGACATCACTGGTGATGATCAGCAAACCCATGGTGCTTCAAAAATGTAAGAAGCTTACCACATAAGAGGGTGCATACATTTTATTTTACCTTCCTTCAATTTATAAGTTAATTCAGTGAAGTATAGCTTCATCTGTAATGTTTTGATACAGTTGTATGGGAAATGTGATTTTTTTTATTGCAGTCAATTACAAGGCAAATCGAAAAGCATGGATGATGTCTACTCCTTTTAGTGAGTGACTGCATTCTCTTGATAAAGAGATATCAATGAAGGTAAGAAAATTGCATTGTTGGTGAATAATTGTAGCATGCATAACAACATGTCAGCATTGAAGAACGTTGAACTATGCTACTTCCCCCCCAAACTGCACTTCAATTCTTCAGCCACTAGATATGGGGATAATTAAGAACTTTAATAGAAAATACAGTACACGTTTAGTTCAACATATGATCAGAAACATTCAGAGAAAAGTGAGCAGTCCCTACAGTTTCAATGTGATGCAGGCTTGTGACATGATTGCTAGTTCCTGGTGCAGTGTACAGCCAAATGTGATTGTGAACTACTGGAAAAATGCAAGAATTTCCAAAAGTGAAGATGTTGGTGAGAATGTAATGCTGGATGAAATAATGCAGGATGATATCCAAGGAGATTTATTCAGCAGCTACTGGTAAAAACATAGATGCTTCAGTAGTTGAATACTTGTCAGTGGTTGATGAGGCGTTGGTGTTTGAAGCATATTCCGCTGAATATATCATCGAGGAGTTAAAGGGTAATTCACCTGTTGAAGATTCTGATGATGACAGTGATGTGATAAGTGTGAATCCCTCTCCTCTGATAGAGCTAATTGGTCAGTTGGAAATCATCTAGCAAGTAGCAACTTCAATCCCCAGTGTTTCAGCACAGCTATTGATTTCGTTAGAGGAGATTAAGACAATATTCACAAGAGAATCTTTAAGAAAAAAGAAACAAAGGAAAATAAGTGAATTTTTCTATACACAAAAGTAGGATATTCTACAGGTACAGTATTAATACATGAAGTGAACAATTTGAACAAAATGTGTTTCATTATTTGTCTTTTAATATTATTTTTCATCAGAAAAGTACTACAGTAATGTACTTCTCAGCCACAAAAACATGCCTCCTTGCTCCGAGTCATGATAGCAAAATCTCATTATAACAATAACCATGATACAACAATATAATTTTCATGGTCCCATGAAATTTGTCGTATCAAGGTTTGGCTCTACTATTCTAGAATAGATCACCTTCTCAAAAATTTTGGAAAATGATGTCAGTAGTGAAAATGGTTGATAGTTAGTGACATCTCTCTTATCACCTTTCTTAAAGATGGGTTTAATGATAGCATATTTCAGTATCTCTGGAAAAATGCCTTGAATTAGTGAAGCACTACATATTTCAGAAAAGAGAAACACCATCAACACCAGATGAGCTTTTATTTTTGAGGGACTCTATAATTTTCTTAATTTCAGAAGGAGAAGTTGGTGATACATTCATATGACTGAATTTAATGAAAGTTACTTTTTCAACACAGTGCCGTGATTTTGCTCATGAACTGTTTGTCCTTACGCTTTCTACTACATTTAAGAAATGATTATTATAAGCATTTGCTACTTGTGACTCATCATTTACAGCCCTTCCTTTCAGTTCAACAGTGATGTTGCCTTGTTCTGTGGCTCGGTGTCATGTCTCTCGTTTCACTATGTTTCATATAGCCTTAAGTCTGTTGTCGGTAGTACTGATTTCTGATATTATGTACAAGTTCCTTGATTTTTTAATCAACTTTCTCAGTAATTTTGAGTAATTTTTGTAGTGTAGAACTACTGCAGGATCCCTACTTTTTCTTGCCAAAAGACACATTACCCATTTACCTTTCACAAGGTACTTCAATATCTAGTGATCCATGTTATTTATCCTAACTGTGCATCAGTCCCAAACAACATCAAATGAGTGCTATGGATGCTTGTGGATAATTGACAGCTGTCTTTGAGAATGAGGGCAGAAGCATTGAAGATAATCAAAGTTAGTGTAAGCACTGCTGTTCATGAACATTTGCAGATGTTGTGGATACACAACAATGTGTGATCACATTACAATTCCACAATAGGTGTTTGCTGGCGGTTTTTAACAGATTTACAACTGATGTCAGAGGTTTATTGTAGCCAACTGTAATTACTTTTAATGCCAGTAAGGCATTTCATTTATTATCTGAGACCATTCACTGCTTTCTTCCTGCCACATAATTACAGTGCTCTCCACATTCTGAGTTACACAACTAAATGCTCCAGTAAAAGCTAACATTTACCTTCAAAACTCATTACAGTATCTTTAACAAATATTAGAGTAGACTGATATTAGTCCATCAAACCAAAATGTTCTCAGATCACATTCTAATAATCAAGATGGTATTGACAGGAGACATACAAAAAGTAAATGATGCTTGTAAACTTGAAAATTGGTTTTATCACAAGTTTTAGAAAACTTTGTAGGTAGCTGCTAATTTATCATAGTTTTCTATAACTTCATGATTTAATATTTGCCTCTGTCTACAGTGAGTGATACCTACACCTATAATTGATATCACACACGAAAACCTGCTCAACAATAATTTCAGTGTTACATTTTCATTCGATCACAGTAGAGTTATTGCTTCATCAACATTATGTTTTGCTGCTCTTAAAAATGTAAAAAGGTTCTGCACATTTACGGTATTCTCCATATTCAGTCTTGCACAACTACATCTTCCAGTAAAAACTAGCATTTGCCTTAGAAATGCATTTCAGTATCTTTAATAAATATTAGAGTAGATTGATATCAGTTCATCAAACTAAGATGTTGTCAGGACACATGTTAATGATCAGTGTCATATTAACAGGAGATCTAAGAAAAGTAAATTTTGCTTGTAAACTTGAAAATTCATTTTGTCACAAGTTTTAGAAAACTTTTTCTGTAGCTGCTAATTTTTCAGTTTTGTACAACTTCATCATTTAACATTTGCCTCTGCCTGCAGTGAGTGATACTTACATTTATTATTGATGTAACACAAACAAACATACTCAATAAAAATTTTAGTGCATACATATTCCTCAAATCTTACCAGTGTAAATGCTTCATTAACATCATGTTTCCTTGCCCTTAAAAATGCAAGAAGAAATGTGTCATCAGTCCTTGGGTACAATTCAGGCTCATCTGTAAACATAATAAAACATTTTTTGTATACAAAGGTCACATTTTTACACCATACATCATGTCATTATATTGCTTTTTTTTTTTGTTGTTTTTTTTGTTTTTTTTTTTTTTTTTTTTTTTTTTTAACTATTATTTCATTACAGGTTCTCTTTCATTTTACCTGATTTATTCCAAACAGCTTTAAAATATGTGGAAATAACTTTCATACATAATTATTTCAGTTACAGTTAGTTTCATATTCCATGGATCATAACTGTAATTATGTGGAATGAGTCATTTTACATTCACATCAGAAATTAATTTATAAATGTGGCTACATGCTGACCATTTACAGATGTTGTTGTTGCTTATTTTTTTAATGCAGATTTTAGTTAATAATTCCTAATCACCATTTTTTACACATTACAATGAATAAAAGGACTTATCAAGGAGAAACTTTTTCAGTTTGTAATCAAGTTTTACTTTGTTGTCTTCCAGATATTTTCCATGACTGATCAAAATTTTGGTTGCAGCATTGTGCACCCATTTTGTGCTTTAAGATGGTCTTTATGTGGAGTAACGTTATTGTAATTATGTACATTATTGTTAGATTATTTTTAAAAAAACTTTGTGAAGGAATAAATATACTGTGAATCAGTAGTGAAACTGTATAACTCCTTAACAAGACATCTACAAGATAACCATGGACCATCACCAGGTATTATTCTTACAGCTTGTTTTTGAGCAATGAAGCCTTTATTTTTAAAGATGAATTACCAGTACATCAGAACATTATTCCATATGACATTAATAAATAAATAAATAAATAAATAAATAAGTGCAAATGTGTCTGAATTAAGTTGTTTTAGAAGTTCCAAGATATGTTTTTTCCTGTTTAAATTCTCATCAATATGGACACCTAAAAACACTGAAGTTGCCACCCTATTTATTATTTCCTCCCTGTGTTACACTTATCACTGTGTCATACCCCAGAATGTGAAGGACTGAATATGTTGTGTCCTTCTGAAATTGAGAGTGAGACCATTTGTAAAAACTAGCCAATAGTACTTTTAAGAATAGTGTTTAGCACTTCTTCTTTTGTTGTATGTGTGCTTCAACTGATTACAATACTACTGTCATCCATAAAAAGTATTAATTTTTCTAGCTGTGCATTAATTAGATGGAAAATCATTTAGATGTTTAAAGGACACTAACAGAACTAAGATTGAGCCTTGGAGGACTCCATTCATGATTTCTCCTCGATCAAAAGAATCTCCCCTGATTATAATCGTTGAATTACGAAGTACAAGTTCTGTAATCTTTTTGTTAGATATGACATTATCCATCAGTTGGCTATATCATAAGTTCCATACAACCTCAGTTTATCTGGGAGAATACTGTGAGTCACACAGTCAAATACATTAGACAGGTTGCAGAAAATACCAACCAATGTTATTTTGTTACTTAAGGCTTGTAAAACTTCGTGAGTGAATGCGTAAAAGACGTTCTCGATTGAGTAAGTGTTCTGAAATCCAAATTGTGATTTACTAAGGATATTATTGTTGCTCAACTGGGAAACTGTTCTATAATGCATCACGTTCTCTAAACTTTTGTAAAACAGTGTCAGTAGTGAAATGGGTCAGTAGTTATTGACATCTCTCCTATCACCATTTTCAAATTCTCAAGAAAAGTCCATTTAAAGCACTTCCATTTAATTCAGTAGTGATATGCTCCTGTTCTTTGGCCTGTTGTCCCGTGTCTTGTTACACTACATACCATATAGGCTTAAGTCTGCTGTTCGAATTATTTATTTCTGACATAATGTGCATGTCCATTGATTTTTAATAACTTTTCTTAGTGATTTTGAATTGTATTTGTAGTGAGCAACTAAGCAGGACCTTTATTTGTTTTTGTCAACAGATACATTTCCTTTTTTCTTTCATGGGATACTTTAATCCCTCTAATGATTCATGTTTTTTTACATGGATGTTTAATGTTCTTTCTGATTACCTTATGCAGAAAGCTATTTCCAAATAATTATATGAATTTATCATGGAACAGATTAAATTTTATGGAAACATCTCATTCATTATAAATTTCATCCCAGGTCATCTCTTGCAAAGTATTCTTAAAAGCATTTATTCTTGAATTATTAATTATTCTAACTGATTTTCGCTGAGGAGTATCTCTGCTGTAAGGCTCTATCTTACCCTAGCTAACTGCACATCACATTCAGAGAAAGACTTTAAAAACTGGTTGCTTTGAGCATCATCAAAAGGAATATTATAAATTACAGTGCAATAAAGTCAGTATGTGAAAATATCTCATTCACTTTACAATTCATAGGAAGTGAGACAGTAAAAGTAGTAGACAAGTTTTGCTATTTGTGGAGCAAAACACCTGATGATGGCCATAGTTGAGAGGGGCTATAAAACTGGCAATAGCATGAAAAGTATTTGTAAAAAAGAGAATCTATTAACACCAAATATGAATTTATTCCTTAAGAAGTGTTTCCTAAAGGTGTTTATCTGGAGTGCAGCCTTGTACAGATGTGAAACATTCACAATAAGCTATTCAGAAAATAAGAGAATAGAAACTTTTGAAATATGGTGCTGTAAAAGAAAGCTGAAGACTGGATAGGTAGGTTGAATCACTGATGAGGAATTGCTGACTCAATATAGGGAAAAGAGATATTTATGGCAGAATTTGACCAAAAGAGGGGATCAATTCCTAGGACACATCCTGAGACATCAAGGAATACTCAGTTTGGTAAAGGAGGGAAGTATATGAGGAGGGAGTGTTAAAACTGTTGAGGGAAGGCTAGACATGAATACAGTAAGCAAGTTCAAATGGTTGGAGGTTGCATTACTTCTTCAGAAATGACAAGGCTTGCACAGGATAGACAAGCATGGCAAGCTGCATCAAACCAGACTTTGGACTGAAGTCTATAACAACAACTCCAAATAGTCCAGTTTTTTTTACTTTTCCCGTTATGAACAAGATTTTGTAGGTGTTAATTTCACTATCACTGATTTCATTAATATTAGTACACATCTCTACAGAAACACTTCTTTAATCAGCTTACAGTTTTTAAGTTTTAATGACAAAACAAAGTAGACAGTAGAACCACAGCTCTCAGTAATATTTCTTTTTATTAAGGAGCAATAATATTTATTTTTATTAAGGGGACGGTACACCAGTACGGAGCACAAGTGTAAACACTTCCACCCCTCTTCCTAATATGCCATCTACTTAAGAGAGTCTTTTTCCTTTCTTTACTTCTGTTTGTCCTTTTATATATTACTACCTCTATTATATTTGACACAGAACAATAATTGCCTCAATTTGTAAACCATTTTTACTGGTCTCTCTTTTACATACTGTGGGGTGTGTGAAGTTCCAGCAGCTTCTACATAGCCATTACACACTTTTATGAAAGCATAGTTTTGAAGAATTGGATATGAATGATGTTAAAAGCTATGCAGTACAGTACATCTAAGAGATTTACTGGTTGTAACTATGATGTGTGCTCATTTGTTATGTATTATGTGGTTGTTAGGCCCTTTCATGTAGAGGGCGTGGAATTTCTGATGTGTCATATAGGCTTCCTGGTGTTTGTTGCAGATCAAAAACAATTGCTAATAAATGCCAGTTATCAATTTATATCTGGACTTCATCCTGGACCCCAAGAGTCAGTTAAGCCCCCCCTCCCTCCCTTCCCATGACATGTGCAATAGCTCAAAATGGCACTGTAATGCCACATCTTTGTGGCAGTGATGAGAGCTCTGATTGCTGTGCACAAAGCTGGTGGGCAGAAGAACCTGGCTAGTCTTCTGACACAGCTAATCACAATATTACATCATTTGGTGAGTGAGCAACTTAAGCACAGCAGCTTATCATAACAATGTGAAGTCAACATTAGTTAGAAAATTTAACAGTGACTGATTAGAAAGTGATTGTGAAACAGTTTCATAGTAGGGCATTATTGTACAACAAACAGTATCAATGATGAGTGATTGTGGAAAAGTGTAATTGGTATCAAGTGGTATGAACACAATATATGTAAGTGTAGGTTGTGGGTTGTATAATAATGAATATGAACTGATGGTAGACTATGTTAATAGTGCTGTACACAGTTAAGCAATGATGCCACCAAAGAGACAATGTGACACAGTCATAGGAGACAATGTGGTCATGTAGAATATTAGTAATGACTTATTATTAAGAACATTAGGTAGTATAGAAATAACTTATCACAAGTAGAAGGAAAATACACAGAAAGTGCATGAAATAAATAACTGAAATTATGACTGAATTAATGGGATACAATAAAGAAAATAGTTGGGGACATATGCCAAGAATTTCAGAATGATGTTGTTGTTGTTGTGGTCTTCAGTCCTGAGGCTGGTTTGATGCAGCACTCCATGCTACTCTATCCTGTGCAAGCTTCTTCATCTCCCAGCACCTACTGCAGCCTACATCCTTCTGAATCTGCTTAGTGTATTCATCTCTTGGTCTCCCTCTACGATTTTTATCCTCCACGCTGCCCTCCAGTACTAAATTGGTGATCCCTTGATGCCTCAGAACATGTCCTGCCAACCGATCCCTTCTTCTGGTCAAGTTGCGCGACAAACTCCTCTTCTCCCCAATTCTATTCAATACCTCCTCATTAGTTATGTGATCTACCCATATAATCTCCAGCATTCTTCTGTACTGCTTGCTCAATATACAGATTGAATAGCATCGGGGAGAGGCTACAACCCTGTCTCACTCCCTTCCCAACCACTGCTTCCCTTTCATGACCCTCAACTCTTATAACTGCCATCTGCTTTCTGTACAAATTGTAAATAGCCTTTCCCTCCCTGTATTTTACCCCTGTCACCTTCAGAATTTGAAAGAGAGTATTCCAGTCAACATTGTCAAAAGCTTTCTCTAAGTCTACAGATGCTAGAAATGTAGATTTGCCTTTCCTTAATCTTTCTTCTAAGATAAGTCATAGAGTCAGTATTGCCTCACGCGTTCCAACATTTCTACGGAATCCAAACTGATCTTCCCCGAGGTCGGCTTCTACCAGTTTTTCCATTCGTCTGTAAAGAATTCGCGTTAGTATTTTGCAGCTGTGACTTATAAAACTGATAGTTCAGTAATTTTCACATCTGTCAACACCTGCTTTCTTTGGGATTGGAATTATTATATTCTTCTTGAGGTCCAGATGGTAGAGTGTTGTTGGGACTGGCTCTCCCAAGGCTGTCAGTAGCTCTAGTGGAATGTTGTCTACTCCCGGGGCCTTGTTTCGACTTAGGTCTTTCAGTGCTCTGTCAAACTCTTCACGCAGTATCATATCTCCCATTTCATCTTCATCTACCTCCTCTTCCATTTCCACAATATTGTCCTCAAGAACATTGCCCCTGTATAGACCCTCTATATACTCCTCCCACCTTTCTGCTTTCCTTTCTTTGCTTAGAACTGGGTTTCCATCTGAGCTCTTGATATTCATGCAAGTGGTTCTCTTTTCTCCAAAGGTCTCTTTAAAGATAGCCAACAAATTGGAATGAAAATATAGAATATCAGAGATGAATCTGCACCAGAAAAAAAAATCATGAAATTTATACTGAATTAAATTATTAAAATTAATGAGCAGAACTGTGTCATTTTATCTGGAAAAAGTATGTGTCAGGCTAACAAGGAAAACATATTTAAAGCTATTGGAAGTACACTAGAAGAATGATAAGATCTACAATATAAAATAATAGAATTTCTGCACATCATAAAACAATAAGTAAATTCACATGGCAGCATGACTGAAGGAAAGTTGTGAAAAGTTATACAAAAGAACGTGGAAGAAAGAAAGCAAGAGTTCATCAATACATCTGCTAATGCCATAAATGATACTTATCGAAGGGTCCAATAATTTCAGCATTTCAACTCTATCAGTGACATACATACAGCAGTGAGATTTTGAACTAACTTGTGTGAAAAGAAGAAGATTAACTTCTACATGTGATACATGCAGTGAAGAGCACATATGTGGAGTAGCCAAATGATTTATATCTGTGAAAGCTACCACCAATTTGAAGGCATGATCCTATAAAAGTACTGGTCACTTTGGACATTATCAAACAGCAGGAGAAACTATTGGGGATATTAAAGTAGAAACTGATGAGCATGATTCACAACAAGCTGTTGTTGATGCAGTACAATGGTATTGACAACTTGTGCTTCTTATTGGACTGTATCAAATCACTTGAAGAGAAACATCAGTATAAGAAAATCATAACACTAACTACCAGAACTGTAGGTTCAAGTTGTGAGGTCCTACAAATAGAAGCAATTAGGTGGTACAATACCGGCCAAGCAATAAACTTTGTCTGTAGGTGTTGTTTTCAGACACCCAGTTGTCAGTCATGTAGTTTTATTCTATATGACAACCACTTGCTTTGCATGGACAGAGCTATACAATGAAGGGCACTGTAATAGGTGGACCATGTCGCATATTGTCACATAGAATAAGGTGTAATTAGATGAATGATGAACACTAACTTCACTTAACAAAGTGTTTCCATTACATCCTGATGATGTGGATGACGACTACATCGGCCAGGTGTTAACCAGAGCTGAGTAAGCTCGGCAGTCAGCTCGACTCTGCACGCTGCAGGCTCCAGAGATAGGCAACAAAGAGAAAGGTGATGATGGTATGCGGCCATACCATGAAAAGGTGTGATCTATAACGGAATTTCGTATTCCTAGATGTATTAGAGATGTGAGTAGCTTCCTTGGACTATTCTCTTATTACAGTCATTTTATCAAAGACTTTTGTATCAAAGCCAGGCCACTCCAAGAATTGTTAAAAGCTGATGCTAAATTTATCTGGGGTGGTGCTCAACAAGATTCTTTCGATGTGCTACAAAAAGCTCTGACAACTGTGACAAGGTGCTGTGTGACAACATCCAGGGCATCACCAAGGTGTCCAAATATTTTGATTTCTTTTGCTCCAAAGACACACTTTCTTGGATCAAATTTCAGTCCACCTTGTTGGAGACACTTAAGAACAGCCCTCAGTCTTTTTATACGTTCATCAAATGTCTCTGAGAAGACCATAATGTCATCTAAATAACAAAGGCACATTGTCCACTTCAAGTGTTTTAGAAGATTATCCATCATCTGTTCAAAAGTTGCTGGTGCATTACACAAACCAAATGGCACCCCTCAGGGATGATGAATTCAGTTTTCTCACGATCAGACACAACTTCTTTTATTTGCCAGTATCCAGAGTACATGTCCATGGTTGAGAAAAACTTAGCCCCCTTCAGACAATCAGCGTATCGTCAATTTGTGGAAGAGGGTTAACATCCTTTTTAGTTATCTCATTAAGCTTCCTGTAATCAACACAAAAGTGCCAACTGCCATCCTTCTTCCTGATGAGTACCATGGGTGATGACCATGGGCTCAGCAACGAAACACTGTCACACAGAAGAAGGTGTATTTAGATGAATTATGAACCCTACCTTCACATAATGAAGGTTTATTCAGCACTTGCACATACAAGAGCGCAGGGCGAAATGCCTCTGGCCAGAACACATACAGTATATATACAGCTACAGAACATTCCAGTTCAATGATTCTTGACATTTGTGGATATTTCTAAAATGTACCTGAACCGAATACAGAAATTAAAATTTTGAACTCACGACCCTTCATGCAACAGTTCAGTATCATAACCACTACACCATGGTGCTACTCGGCTGCTTCTGTGCCATTGCTCCCTCCTTAAGAGAACAGTGTCTGGGTGTTACAGCCTCCTAACCCAGGAACGAGTCATCGATCCTGCATACACTGACTCCCAATGACTGATTCTCACCCTGGTGGTGATCTTCTTCAAAATTCTTTTGCTGCTAAGCTCTTTGCCACCTTTCTATGTGTTGCCTGTTACTGGAGCTTCAAACTTACCCTGGGTTGCAGGAACCTTATAGGGCTTCTTTCAAAGGACGTGGACCATATCTCTGATCTTTCATCATCTTGTGTCAAGGGTTGAAATTTTCAACTTCATTAGTAACATTAGACAACTGTCTTACAACGTTAAAAGGTTCAAAGTAGTGCCCGAGGAGCTTCTCAGAGAGACCAATCTTCCAAACAGAAGTGAAGATCCAGACGAGGTCACCAGGCTGGTAGACAACAGGGCGGTGGCTCATGTCATACCATAGGCGATTGTTTTCTTGACCCTGCAGTGTGCGGAGTTGAGCTAACTGCTGAGCTTCCTCAGCTCTGGTTAACACCTGGCCAATGCAGTCATTGTCCACGTCATCAGGATGTAACGGAAACACAGTGCCCATCATCATAGTCGCCTCACACCCATGCACCAGGAAAAATGGCATAAATTCTGTGGTGTATTATTTGGCGGTGTTGTAGGCAAACTTCAAGAAAGGTAGCATCTCATCCCAGTTGCTCTGATCAACATTGATGAACATTAATAGCATGTCAGCCTAGGTCTTATTAAGGCATTCGGTAAGCCCGTTAGTTTGCAGATGGTAGGCAGTCATCATGTGATGAGTAATGTTGCACCGACAGTTTATCTCTGTAGCAAGATTTGATTGATGCATTTGGCTACCTCAGATGCTTCAGCTGTTTTCAAGGCTTTTGTAATGGCATAGTGTGTCAGATAATCAGTGCAAACAATAATCCATCTATTGCCACTAGCAGATGTTGTAAATCATCTGAGGAGGTCAATCCCAACGTGCTGTAAAGGCGTTTCAGCTGGTGGAATTGGTATGAGTTGGCCAGTTGGTTTCTGAGGAACTGCCTTTCTCTTCTGGCACTCTTGACAGGGCGACACATAGTGAGGGACACTCCTAAATAAACCTGGCCAGAAAAATCTCTTGCGGATTGTATCATATGTCTTAATAAATCCTAAATGTTGGCCTCAGGTGTGTCATGGAATTTCTGTAGAACATCTAAGTGCATGTCTTAGGAATCACTGGTAGCCACCTCTTTCCAAACGGATCAAAGTTTTTCTTGCAAAGTAATCCATTAACTACCTTAAATTGTCCTTTCACATCCTCTGACCAATTTAAGGCAAGCATAATTTGAGATATCTTGGTGTCCTTCTTTTGCTCAGCAGAGAGATCCTGGAGTGCAGTGAGACAGTTACTAACTTCATCAAAGTCTTGATGGTCTTGCACAGGGTTTCTTGAGAGGCAGTCGCCATCTTAGTGTTTTCTTCCACTTTTGTACACTATGGTAATGTCATTCTCTTGAAGACATAATGTCCACCTGGCGAGTCGTCCTGTTAGATCCTTAAGATCTGTCAACCAACAAAGTGAATGATGGTCTGTAACAACTGTGAATGCCATTCCATAGAGATACTATCGAAATTTGCACATGGCCCAGATCACAGCAAGACATTCTCTTTCTGTAGTTGAGTAGTTTCTCTTGGCTTTTGAAAGTGTAGCATGCGCTATAACCTTCCCTTTTCCATCTGAAGTTTGCACCAGAACAGCACCGATCCCAGACATGCTAGCATCTGTGTGTAGTTCTGTAGGTGCTCTCTCATCATACAGATCAAGTACAGGGTCATTGTCAGAGCTTTCCGCAGCACATCAAAAGAATCTTGTTGAGCACCACCACAGATAGATTTAGCATCAGCTTTTAACAACTCTTGGAGTGGCCTGGCTTTGATACAAAATTCTTTGATAAAACGACAGTAATAAGAACATGATCCAGGGAAGCTTCTCACATCTCTAATACTTTTAGGAATAGGAAATTTCGTTATAGATCTCACCTTTTCTGGGTCTGGCCACACAACTTCATTTGATGCAAGGTGTCCAAGTATTTTGATGTCTTTTGCTCCAAAGACACACTTTCGTGGATTAAGTTTCAGTCTGCCTTGTTGGAGACACTTAAGAATGGCCCGCAGTCTTTTTATCTTTTTATATGTTCATAAAATGTCTCTGAGAACACTATAATGTCATCTAAATAACAAAGACACATCGTCCAGTTCAGGTGACTTAGAAGATTGTCCACCATCCGTTCAAAAGTGGCTGGTGCATTACACAAACCAAACGGCGTTACCTGAAACTCATACAGGCCCTCAGGGGTGATGAATGCAGTTTTCTCATGATCAGTCTCATCTACTTCGATTTGTCAGTATCCCAAGTACATGTCCATTGTTGAGAAAAACTTAGCCCCCTTCAGACAGTCTAGTGTATCGTCTATTTGTGGAGGAGGGTAAACGTCCTTTTTAGTTATCTTATTAAGCTTCCTGTAATCAACAAAAAAGTGTGAACTGCCAGCCTTCTTCCTGATGAGGACCACAGGTGATGACCATGGGCTCTGTGAAGGCTGAATGATGTCTTTCTTCATCATTTTCTCTACCTTGACACTCTGTTGCTGACACACAGTATGCTTATGCTCTCTAGGTTATTGGTTGATGGTCTCCAGTGCTAATTGAGTGGTTCACCATCGATTTGTCTAATTTGCTCCTCACCTGTGGATTGAAGCATACAGAGAACTTTTGAAGAATGGCAAGTAGCTTCATTTGTTGTTCCTTGGTGAGATCTGGTGATAGTTGAGCTAGAAGATCTTGTCTCGTAGTGGTAGTGCTAATTTCGTCCACAGACTCAGCATGGGAGGTTTCTATGATGCTCAGCTGTTCTTCAATTAATGGCTCAGCATTTGCTATGCACATGTGTCTTGGAAGGTTCTGTGGTTCTTGGTGACAGTAACTATACATAATTCACCAAATCTGTTCTTAAACGAGACGACAGAAACTGGGATGACCAAGTTATTCTTCAGTGGCATGCTTCTCTTCCATTCCACTACAAGATCCATGGGTTGATGCATGGCATGACACATGACAGTTACCTTTTTAGTGATGACTATAGGAATGATCACTTCATCCAGCACACATAGTCTGAGAAGCTTTCAAAAAGTGCCATCCAAGAATGATGTCAAGGCTACAACGAATTCTAAGGACTGTGTATGGCCAATTATACCCACACGAATGGTACATCCTCCAGTAGGTTTTACATATTTCCCATTAGCCACCTTCAGCAGAGATGTTTTGCTGTCAACAAATATGGTTTTCTTCAATTGGTGATGGTACTTCTCCGAAATGACTGAATATGATGCTCCAGAGTCCACAAGAGCTTGGGCTCCTCAGCCATCCATGAGGATACTGACATAGTTTCCTATCATTTTTGTAGTGATCAATGGTGGAGGATTTTTCTCTTCAGTGGCACCCTTTAGTTTTTCGGGTTGCGGCAGCTAGGTGATTGGCTGGAGCTTCTAAATGGTGATGGAGACCTTGATCAGCATGTTGGGGAGTGTCCTCTCCCATATCTTCTTATTCATCTACGTTGTCCCAGAGTTGGCGTCCGCTAAGATCAGTCTGCTGTCTTCTGGCATCAAATATCCACCACCTTTCTCTACAATAGTGCACCACATGTCCCGGTCATCTGCAGTGGAAACATACTGGTTTGTTATCCTGGGTCCTCCAGACGTCAGTCTTCCTTGGTGCCCAAATACGTTCCTCATGCGCCATTGTAGGAATGTAACTCCGCCTGTGCCTCAACTTTTTCACCATTTTAAAGGAAATGAAGGATGAGAGATTGGGTTCAATGTCTGTTCCACTTCCACCCTTAAGACATCTTGAAGCATCTTGGTTTTTTGCTCACTGTGCAATCCAAGTGCCTTCCAAACTTCGTCTCTCACTATCTGACGAAGGACACTTGTGAAATCAGTTGCTTCCTCCATCATAGACATCAGTATGACATTTGGGAGCCATTCAAACTTCTTGCATGTAATTCTTTTTTAATGCATTGTCTTGATATACTGGCACCATTTGATGAAGTCGTCTGCTGCCGAAACCCTCTTCAGGAGTAGGGCTTGATACATGTCCTCAACAACACCCTTCATGAGATGTGCAACCTTATCTTCCTCCTTCATTCTAGGATCCACTATTTTACACAGCTCCAAGATGTCTTGAATGTAGGATGCTGTATTTTCTCCTGGACGCTGTGCCCTGCACTTTAGTTTATCTTCAGCCTTGCACTTCTGTCATTGTGTGTCGCCAAAATACTTGCGCTGTTCCACCTGGAATACTTCCCAGCTCGTGAACTTCTCCTTGTTGTTCTCATACCATTGTTTGGCAGTGCCCTCCAAGTAGAAAAATACGTTAGCCAAACACATGATGTCATTCCATTTGTTAAATTTGGCTATATGCTCATATACCTTCAGCCACTTGTTCGGATCTTGGCCATCCTCAGCAGAGAACCCGGAAGGATGTCTCATGTGGTGGCACACAGTTGCTGTCATTGTAACATCCTCTTCTTCTTCTGTCTCTGATATATTGCAATATGTTGAATATGGCTTGAACTCAGGTTTCTCACCATGTAAACAGCGGCTCTGTCATGCCTGATGGGAGCCACTGTGTCGTCGATAACGTGCACTATCACAAGTTCCAATACCTGGTGCCTCCACCAGAATAATGTCACATAAAAGAAGGTGTAATTACATGAACGACGAACACTAACTTCACTTAACGAAGGTTTATTCAGCACTTGCACATGCAAGAGCGTGGAGCGAACTGCCTCTGGCCAGAACATATACAGCTACAGAACATACCAGTACAATGATTCTTGACATTTGTGGATAGTTCTAGAATGATCACAGAAAATTAAAATTGTACAGTCCAAGTGAGTTTCGAACTCATGACCCTTCATGCAACAATTTAGTATCATAACCAATACACCATCTTTCTTCCCCCCCCCCCCCTTCCTCCCCCAACCGGGACTCGAACCCGGGATCTCCTCCTTATATGTGAGACGCTCTATCCATCTTCTTCTTGAAAACAAATACTCCATTTATACTAGTTTCTCCTTCCAGTCGTCATGCGACTTGTAGTTAAAGACCAGTTCTTACAGGAGTGCCTGAAGTGTCTCGCCTACATCAGGCCAGCTCGTCCAAACGTGTCTTCTCATTGCGTAGGTGTGGGTTCTGGGTAGTAGATCTATTCATTTCGGTTTGGTTAATACAGTTTTCAGCTTCTCAGGGATTGGATATTCCAGCTACGAGGTGGGTCATCGAAGGTGCTCCGTAAGAAATTGGAAAAATATTGCTTATAGCCTGTGTTACGGATCAGGACGCAGTGTCGTTCGTTGAGATAAGTCCAATATCCTAGCGTAGACTTGTCACCAGAAGTAAAAAGATAGTGAATCATGTGGCCACAGATCCAATTCACAGAGTGAGTTTTGGCAGAGGAGTAGAAAGTCTTATCGGGGTACAAAAGCATGTGGACATCGATCTGAGCTGGTGTCTGTCGAGTAAGAAACGCCAAAATTCGCCACGCAAGTGTCCAGACATTGAACGCTGTGCCACAGTGGAACCGGTGGACATCTGTGTCATCCACTCCACAGTGGGTGCAGAGGGATGAATCGGTGAGATGGATGCGGTGTAGGCGATCTTGGTTAACTTGTTTGCCATTTACGGTGATGTACCAAGCTGATTGAAGTCTGATTCGAGAAAACGCGCATGGATCACTTTCCATATGTGTCACCACATGTACTGTGGATACTTACATTCAATGGGGTTGGACGGGCGGCACTGTTGTAACAATTCGGAGACTGTTTTCGTGAGGTACAAACGTGTAAGTGGTAAGGACCGGTGGACATAGCTGAACTCGAGGAAAAATCATTGGATGTAATAAAAGGGGGTTGGAATGGTCGATACCAGTACTGGGGTAGACAAGGAGGCCGGCACAAAGTTGTGAAGCAGGAGGCTAGTAAGGCTCTGCGGGCAACAATGCCAAAGTGTTAGTTGGCAGCTGACGTAAAGTGCCTTGACACGAGTCGGCATGTGGATGAGTCCCACCCTGCCATGATCTCGTGGCAGTGTAAGGGACTCATATTAAACCTTGAATAACATCCCCAAGCTGACAAAGGAGCCGAAAGCCATCAACTGTCGTCAGGCCAGGAGATTTGGGTCTGGTAGTACTTGAGCCACGTGTGGTATACGGGAAGCATGATACATGTTCACATATTGCGCGCGTTGGATAACGTCAAGAGCTCATAGCCGATGATTTGCGAGATTTGCTTTGATTGTTTGTAGCAAGCGTCTACCATTGATAGTCGCTGAGCGCCACAGATGTGCTGTGAAATCAAGTCCAAGACACCGTATGGTGGTGGCGACACTAAGGGGGGCAACGCATCTCTCCAGCAAGCCCTCACCAATGAGCAGGACCTTGGATTTTACACATTGAGGCAGCTCCCCAACGCTTCGCCGTAAGTCACCACCCATGTCAGTGCTGCTCGTACTTCATCTTCACTGCGCAGATATAGTACTACATCATCTGCGTAGGCTGTACAACAAAAACGGTGGCTGTGCACAGCCATACCTTCCAAACGTTGGCGCATGCCGTGGAGCAGGGGTTCCAAGGCGAAAGCATACAAAATTGTGGAAAGGGGGCAGCCTTGTCGTACAGATCATGCGATGACCAGGGGTGGTGTGAAGCGACCATTGTACATGATTTTAGAGGTTGCACTACTCAACAGGCGCATAACCACTGTGACAATACCGCCAGGAAATCCCATATGCTGAAGAACTGTCCGTAAATAGAAGTGGTCAACACGGTCGAAAGCCTGGCTAAAGTCCAGTGAAGCCAAGGCACCAGGGAGACGTTGATAATGCGCCAATGCTATCATGTCTCTGTAACGGCAAAGGGTTGTACGGATGTTGTTGTCGCCTCCTAGGGAAGTCTGGTCGCAGGATGTGATGTAACGTGCGACCTTCTTTAGTCGCGATGCCAATAGCTGTGTGAATATTTTCATGTTGCTGTTGAGCAAGGTAATTGGTCGATAGTCCTGGACCCTTGATAAACCGTGCGGTTTATGTACGGGGATAATAATGCCATCTATAAAGGCGCTCGGAACCACTGTCATCGGTGACATCAGCTCTTGTGCGATTGCCATCCACGTGGAAGCCAACAAATAGTGAAAACTTTTATAAAATTCGATGGGTATACCGTCAGGTCCAGGAGATCTGTTATTGGTATCCACCTTGATAGCATCTACCACTTCATCTGTGGTTACATCATCTTGGAGGTCATGCACTGCATCCTCCGGAAGAGTGTTCGTAGTAAACTGAGCGACTTCTGTGATCAGTGCTGCAGAATGTGGTACGGCTGCGTATAGCCCAGCAAAATGAGCATGGAGAGCACGACCGATGCTTTGTTGGGTGTAGTGCCAGCGCCCTTCCACATCAGTGAGTACTTGGATCAGAGCTCATCGTCGTCGTCATCGTTCCTGAGGGAGGTGGTACATCGACGGATGTTCTTGAGGGATACGATTTGAAGCACGAGAACGGACTACGGTTCCTTCCAAGTAATGCTGCATTGCACAGGAGAGCCACCATGATAAGGTGGAGTCATAGGCTTCTCGACGATGGCGGCAGTGTTCCCACGCTTCTTCAACCATATGGCAACAGTCTGAGGAAGTCACGTGTGCGACATTGAGTTTCCACAGACCACGACTATGCCACACTCGCTGTCTGGCGAGAGTGACGTCACAGAGGTACGCACCATGGTCTGAAAAGGCCAAGGGCCAGACTTACGCATGACATGTGCCAACTGCAAGGGCGCGGGTAACGTAGATGCGATCTATGCGGCTTGACGAGTGAGAGGTGTAGAATTTATAGCCCAGCTGAATTCCGTGGAGCTTCTTCCAAGTGCCAACAAGTCGTAGACGGTCGATGACCACTGAGAGAGATGCACAAGGTGAATGTCGCGGGAGTTGGTCCGCGGGCACTTGTGTCGAGTTAAAATCCCCACCGAGTACCAAATTGTCTGGCGGACCTGTGAAGAGGGGTGTGATGCTTTAGGCAAAAAAAGTTTGTCGGTCATGATGGCGGCCAGTTCCGGATGGAGCATAGACATTAATAATATGCACGCCGAACAGTGTGAGGGCCATACCTTGTGCAGTGGGGAGGTAGATGACGTCCTCTGCAGGGAGTCCGTCACATAGCAGGATGGTGACGCTGCTACCGGTGTCGGATGCAGGGGAAGCATGGGCGTTGTATCTGGTGGGAACTAGGAAGTCAGCCACAAACACCTCTTGTAAGAGTGCTATATCAATACCCGCAGAGTAAATAGTGTCTCGGAACATGGTCAGTTTGTGGGGGGCACGAATGGTTGCAAGATTCATCGTGGCGAAATGATATTGCTGTGTACGGCCATCCTCAGTATTTACCGAATGTGCGGTAGAAGTAGCTGGCAGGTGGAGACCCACCGGTGGTTCTGCAATGGTGATAATTACTGGCGGGGCGCCAGCCCCAGTGTCGCCGTGGTGGACTCCTGTGCAGACACACTGGCCGTCTGTTCCACTTCTTCTTCAACATCATCATCCCAGGAAGCTGACGACGTGGACATGTGACAGTCACGTACTTCTGGAATGGGTGTTGCGGATTCCGCATCATGAGTGGCAGGGGGACCGCCGTAATCATTCTTTGACAACGGCGAGGACACGTCCTTGGCTGGGAGAGGAGGCGTCACAGGAGGGGTGCCTGTTGCTGCCACATCGCGTGACTGGACGCAGTGTGGGAGATCACCATCAGACATCAGGTCGACATCTCGCGGGGCCGTCTGAGAAAGGGCATCATCGGAAGGCGTTCGTCATCATTTCCTGTGTTTGCGAGGTGACCGCTGTTTTCTGATGTGGCCTTCTGAATCAGAATGTGGTCGCCCGTCATCTGATGCCGAACCTGTCTGGACAAAGGCAGACGTCGGCACGACACCAAGGTCGACATCCATGGTTCCAACACGAACATCGGTTTTGGTCTGCAAACTGGACGGTCCTGAAGCGAGCACTGGAGGCACCACCGTGCTAGTCTCGTTGGCATGTTGTGCTGCGGCGGGTGGCGTTGACGATGCTGCTGGCGCAATCGGGAGTGGCACGGCGGGGTCCTGTGCAACCTTGGCATAGGTGATGGGTAAGGACATGACTGTCGAAGCCTGGGTCTCTTCATGTAACGGCGTCTGTATTAAACGGCAGTGTAAGCATTTGGAACGTACATGTCCCTCCTGCCCACATCCTGCACATGTTCATGGCTGTCCATCATACAAGACGATGGCCCTCACACCGCCAATCAGCAGGTACGATGGGACATATTTCGTCAGCTCAATTTTTATTTGCCGGACGCCATTTAGTACGGGATAGGTGGTAAATGTTTGCCACTTCTCCTCCACGACGTGACCCAAGACGGTGCCATATGGTTGGAAAGTGGCAATGAATACATCCTGGGTCACCTAGAAAGGGAGCTCAAACACCCGCAATGTCCGGAGACCAAATCCAGCATGGGCACCCGTATGTCCATTGGAGTGTTTAAAGTTTAATCCTGTGGCATGACGGTGAATTATGTCAGTGCAAATTTCCTCCGTCGACATCTTGATGTAGACAACACTTCCAGGGATGGAAAAGTGTATGCCGATTACGTCCTGAGGGTTCAAACATAGATCCTCTCAGATGAAGTGTTCGACTTCAAAAGCCCTGGGTCGTGGATGTTCGGCCTGAAATGTTACTTTTATCGTTGCACGGCGGTACGAGTGCACCATGGAGTACGTTAGTACCGGACTCGATAGACACAAACACCGCGATGCGTAAGTAAACATCACCGAGAGCGGAGCGTCGGACAGTGCGCAGAGCAGCTCCGCACACTATCATGGCTGTGAGCCGCCTGTACACCACAGTGCTACTGGGTTTCTTCTGTGACAATATAATGAATTATATGATACCACATTCTATCAGTACCAGATTTTGTATATTTTTTAAATCATCAGGAACTTTAAAAGTCAGCAGTTTATTTAGTTGGCACAGTCAAGTTTGAAATTATGTATGCAAATTATTTCCAATTGTGCTAGCAGAAACTAACTATATGGTAATGAATCCAATGTCTGCAGGCACAGTCAGTTGGTTGTTGTGGGTAAATCAGAATTTGGTTATATTCCATGTCAGCATAATTCCTTTTTTATCATTTATTTTCAAAGCTACCAGTATGTGAAACTACATTGTGTTTTGAGCCAAAAATTGAATGTAATAAATATCAGAAAGAGTTAATTGCAAGCCTGGTGTTGTCTACATTGTTTAGAGAGCTAATTTCACACATAGGATTGTTTCAAGCATCAAGCAGCAAGTAAGACACTAGAGATTATCGTGGAGGGCAATGCTGTAAATCAGATGAGTATTTACAATTACAGCTTAAAAGGTTATTCTGTCTTCTAAATTTTACTACTTCCTGATATGCGCCACCAAAAAGAGGTTTATCACTTGAGTTTCATACTTTAAATTTTGAGTTGATTATTAGTCACATAACAAACAGAATATCACTGCATGTTTTCAACTACAGAGAAACAGAGTGCCATGGAAATGTTCTGATGACTTGAGGTTGGGCTCCTTAGTTGCTGTCAGTCAGTTTCTGAAACATATTACTTCACGCTGATACTTTTAATTTGGTGCTGAGACAGTGTTTGCGGTATGTTCAAGATCTGCCTATGGTGGTTCCAAGATATTTAACCATAAAGCAGTGTTCCAACTCAGGGCTCTTTCAATTAAATTTTGTTGTTTTATGTGCCAGTCTGTTTAAGAGCTAAAAGGCACATATGTGCATTTTCTAAGGATTAAGTTTCAGGTGGTTCTCATGTTAATACTCTGTACTGTTGTAAGAACTTGTCTTGTCAAACTTCTTTGCTAGGATTCATAAAGTGAAATCATATATCTATAAGGCTTTTACAAGTGTTAGGCCATGGTTGGTTATGGTGTGTATATTAAAGTGTGTAGGAAACAAAACACTTACACAGGCCAAGCTATTCTTTTGGTTTCTCCGATGACTTAGCTTCCTTGAAACTTGACAAAGAACCTTTGTCTTTCAATAAAATACCAATTATTTCCTTGAAGCTATAATTGTGTGTTGTGCTGTAGATCTTCTGGAGCATTATGTTACGTTGAATAGTATCCTAGATTGGCACAAGCTCACAGCATCACCTGGATCATAGAGAGAGGTAGTATCGTGAAAGATGCAAGGAAGAATGGATCAAATATTTGAGGAGGTCCCAATAGAAACCAATAATTGGGATAGGTTAATATATAATGTTCATGCAAATGAACTATGGATGACTTAATCCAGGAAGAACAACAGATCATGAAAAAACATCATGAAGCTAATCTTGGCAACTGAAATATGTAGGATAAAACTCAAAATTTTAGTGGATAGTGGCGTGGAGATTAGTGCATTAATATCCACTCTGTTTCAGAAGTTGATGGAAAAAGTAAAAATACCATGTAACCCTATAATAACATCGCTAAATCTGATGAAGAAGGTGCTTTGACTAAGTTTTGTGTCAGAGTCCACAAGTTAGAATATGTTATTGTCATTATAGATAGATTTAGTAAGAGTTTTATCTTAGATGGTGACTTGCTCAACAAGTTGGGAGCAGACTTAGATTATACAGAGATTTTGATTCAGGCTGTTTCATTTGTAAGGTGCTGATAAGGATTCTATCTTTCCATTCCAAAGGCAGATAGATGGATGAGAGGAACATGGTTAGTGTACTGTTTGATGGGCATATTATTTAATGAAGAATTCTAGAGCTGAGACCATGAGTGATAATGAGAATAATAAACCTTACTTACCTGAAGAAAAATGCTTTGATGCCACCTAGAGGCAAGTTCACAAGAAGATCATGACACTTCAGGAACTTTGGGAGCCATAGAAGTAGGTCGCAGAAATATTGTGAGTAATGGGACAGAAGTTACAGAGAAGCCAGGAAGGATGCTTGTGGGTGTAAGCCATTTTGAAATGAATTAACATGAGCCATTTTGCAGTACATTTTACCTGATACCATCTACCAGAGGATCTGCTGTGAAAGCTGAACTACAACATGCACTACAGCATGATATGATTGACAAACAAACTACTAAATTTCATCAGTACTTTAAAGAATGATATTAGACCAACAAAATTGTGGATCCTTGTGCTTTGGAGGTATCTTATGTACAAAATGGAAAACTTTACAATATGTAGACAATTTAAAGCCCAAAACTGCAGAAGGCAGGAGATTGGTCAACTAAGATGAAGTTAATGATTAGTTAATGTAATTTTTTGTGTGGGCATTATACAAGGAAGTGTTTTTGTTCATGTGGGTTATAATTAGTGTATGAAATGCTGCTAATGGCATGACATGATGGTTTGCTGAAATGTTTCTGTGTGCTAACCACAGGCTTTTCAGTAAATGTGGAGTGACAGTGCGTATTTTTGTGTGTACACGCAATAGATTTGTGTGAAATCGATACTGAAAAATTTTTGTCTTTATTTTGCTTGTTGCATTGAGCTGATAAATAAGAGGTTCTCTGTGTTACTACTGGGATCAAGACATGTTATGTGGCATCACAAGCAAGACTCCACTTCTTGTAGTCATGCAGCTGCGATACACAACAGCGATGTATAGTTAGGAAGAAGGCAATATCTTAGCAGGGCAAATAGTTCGGGTTGTGCAAGCCACACCTACATATCCCAACAATTAGTCGTAATCCACAGGAAGCAGTCATCATTGTATTCATCCTCCCCATTATTTCATTCCAGCAGCCAGCATGCTGTGTCCACAATTGCCATTATTCTGTTTATATGCGAAAGTGTTTCAAGTGTTTTGGAATGCAGTACCACATAAATAATTCTTAGTATATTCATGTTTCATTAGTCTTTATAATTTTTAGATGATGTATCGACTGTTTCTGTCTTGTTGCTTGTGCCACACCATGACAACACAGTACACTGCATTTGAATATAATATGTTTAATAGTTGCTGTTATTTTCATTGTAATGAGGAATATTGTATATGATTAATTAAGTGCAGACAATGATGTTTACAAAATGTAAGTGAATGCACCTTAGAAAAGACAGTTTATCAAGGATACTGAAGATAATAAGCACACTGTTTATGTTATCATCTGATTTTCATTTATTTATGTAACACCTTTTCTGAACAAAGAATGTTTGAAACAATCTTTCATGGCCACAGAAGCATCTTTCAACATTCACAGCTACACCTATACATTAGGCAGATGGCTCTGACACATTATATTACTTTATTATTTATGTAGGGACAATACAGTAAATTTTCAGAACATAATTTTAAGAATTTCATACTATGTAACATATCTTGCATACCTCAGATTTACTTGTATAGTGTTTATTGAAATGAGTTTGGTTTAGAAGACTGGACATCACAGCATTTTCACTTTGACAAAGAGTAATTACAAGATATTACGTATGTTATTAACGGAACCTTATGGACTGACAATAGTATAGATCATTTAAAGAGACACAACCCATTCTCAATTATGTTTCTTGAACTTTTCTTTGCTGAGTGCAAAATTAATTTTCTGGCAGTGGCAAAATGTAAGGTTCCAGTGGTTCTCACATTGCCATTATCCAGATTAATAAAGGCATAATTTTGAATAAATATTAAAAGTGTGGCATTGTTGTGGGCAGCAAAGTGATAATGTAACTGGAAGCTACAGAGAGTCAGTGAGAGGATGTTGGAATGAAAGGTGATAGCTGCAATGTACATCCATGCACTGTTACGTGACCATTAGGACCTTTCATGTAGATACAGGGAAATACCTAATGCTGTGGCATCGACTAATAGTTACGTCATTCAAATTTAATGACATATAGGAACTGCATTTTCCTTGTTTTAATGGCAGACCAGAAATATTATAAATAAATGTCAGTTATTAATTTACATCTAGAGTCAACAATTTTAGAATTTAATAATCTGGATCCCATAGCAAGATTTAATTAATTCCTTTGTTGTGACACATGTAATAGCTAAAAATAGCATTGTAATGTCACAAGTGGCTGGGCACAATGGTTAAATACCTACTGGACACTGTAATCAGGACACTACCACATAGTACCACCAGAAGGGTTTAAACATAAGCCAACAAGAAAATCACAAATCAATCTACAACCTTAGGTTTCAGGCTAATAGCCAACCAACCCATTTACAAATTCAGCCACAGGGTTCATATCTTCATATTGATATAGTCCTTATTTTCTATATTATCAAGTTATTCAGAACATGATGGATAGCTTATATTCCTCAACTCTCATCCATGAGATTTCTGCTAAGAAAACAGGCTTATATCCGTACACATTTAAAGTTGTTCATAAACTGATACAAACTGACCATGATAAATGCCTAACATACAGCTATTGATTTCAACAATTTATCACTGAGAGTGCAGGAATATCACAGTTTATGTGGTGCAGTAATGAGGTTCAAAATGGTTCAAATGGCTCTGAGCACTATGAGACTTAACTTCTGAGGTCATCAGTCCCCTAGAACTTAGAACTACTTAAACCTAACTAACCTAAGGACATCACACACATCCATGCCCGAGGCAGGATTTGAACCTGCGACCGTAGCAGTCACGCGCGGTTCCAGACTGTAGCGCCTAGAAATGCTCGGCCACCCCGGCCAGCAGTAATGAGGTGTAGTTCCACTTGTCATCATGTGTGAACTCAACAAAATAAATGTTTATAGAGTAGTGACAGCCATCACTGAGGAACCCCTTTATTTACAAAAGTTGGGCATGTTCTGTGCCTCATCACAGTGGCACTTCATCAGGACAAATTCTTTTGAAACTACTGTAGTCAATGATTGTACCAAGTATTGTTTCATGAAACTGTGAACCAGTTCAATGACGAGGAACAGACACTTGGCTGGTGCCAGCAAGATGGGGCAACATGCCTCAAGTAAGTACCAGTGCATTTGCGGTGGATTCATTTTTCCTTGACAGGGTTATTTCAAAATTGTTATGCCTCCAATGTCACCTGACATGAACCCCCCACCCCTTCCTGACTTTTTTTCTGTGGAGTCACCGTAAAGGTAATAAGTGCAAAAACAAACCACACATCATCAGATAGTTACATAAGAACATCTGCCACAAAATCCAGATATTCATGCCCAGTACTCTTCGTGCAATGTTCGTGAACATGAAGCATATGCTGAACAGTGTATATCAGATGGGGGAGCTCATGCACAAATTTGTTTCATGTCCTCTTTTGTTAAGATTTTATAGTACTTTTGCCAGTGTGATATGGGTAATTTATTGTAGAGCACACTGCCCATATATCTTAACCCTGCTATGTTCCTGGTCAGTCTTTGCCTCAAAGCTGAATGTTTGTGCTAAAACATGAATTATAATTGTGAACAGATTTATTAGTCTCAAACAAATGCAAATTTTTGTTAACAAAGGTCACAGACTCTAACATATAAATACAGGGAAAAGGCAGTATTTTTAATCTGCTGAACAGTGCTTTATTGGATAATTTTTGGTAGATGACCCTCAATCTAAACTGTACAATATCCTTGATTCTGGATAATTCCCTCATCGTATGAGGTTAGAATATGAGTCCTTGTCTGGATTATTTGTATTTGTATTGTATTTCTTTATTCATCCTGTAAATCATGATTAATTACATAGTTTGTACAAATGATATAGGATAAGTCATGTTTGATTTAGTATATTCAGTACTTGTTGAATATTGGTAACATAATTATAAAAATAATAATATAATTGAAAGAATAGTATGATTAAGAATAATTATGTTATCAATTACACCATATTTTCTTGGTGCTCCAGAAACTCAGAAACAGAATAGAAGCAGTGGTCAGGCAAGTAGTCATTTAGTTTCACTTTAAACTTAGTTAAACTTTGTATCTGTTTCAGATAGGGTGCACATGGTTATACAACAAATGGCAGTATGATGCACTCCTTCCCTACAAATATTTGTACTCACAGTATTGACATGCAGGTAATGCTTTTGCTACTATCATGAGAATGGAAATCACAATTACGCTTGAGATATATTCTTCTTTTAATGTGCTTACTTTTATAAAGACTAATGTTTCATAGATATATAAACAAGGAAGGAGCAGTACACTGAGACTTTTAAATATCGGTCTACAGGAGTCTCTCTGTTTAGCATGTGCTATCTTTTTTGTAGTCTAAATGTTTTTCTGTTACATAGAGAATTCCCCTAAAAGATAATTTCATATATCAATAGTGAATGGATACTGCCATGGTACATTGTGACCAATGAGGCATGGCCTGTCTTTCGTGTGAGGAGTCTCACAGCATATGTATATTTAACTTTTTATTTATATATAAAAAAAAAGATGAGGTGACTTACCGAACGAAAGCGCTGGCAGGTCAATAGACACACAAACAAACACAAACATACACACAAAATTCAAGCTTTCGCAACAAACTGTTGCCTCATCAGGAAAGAGGGAAGGAGAGGGAAAGACGGAAGGAAGTGGGTTTTAAGGGTGAGGGTAAGGAGTCATTCCAATCCCGGGAGCGGAAAGACTTACCTTAGGGGGAAAAAAGGACAGGTATACACTCGCACACACACACACATATCCATCCACACATACAGACACAAGCAGACATTTTATTTGCGTTACTCTGGTATGTCTCTCATTTCAGGTTATCCTGGATATGTATGCCAAAAAATTTTGTCACATTCATGAATGACACAGTTTTTCCATCAATGCTAAACATCGGTGTTTCTGAGTGGAATTTCTGTGAGGTGTGAAAACTGACCGACACCGTTTTTTTTTTTTTTTTTTTTTTTTTTTTTTTTTTTTTTTTTTTTTTTTTTTTTTTTTTTTTCAGAATTTAATATTAGCTTATTTGTTTTCAGCCATTGTGTCAAAACTTGAATTTCATTTGCAGATGTTTTTGTAGTCTGTCTTCATCATGTGACTTATTAGGGTATTTTTGTCTACTGCAAAAAGTACTGTTGTCCCTTTGGTTAATTTTTCTGATAGATTATTAACATAAAAAAAGAAGAGGACTGACTCTTGGGAGACCATATCTAATTTTTTGTGCCTTACTATAAAAATTAGAAATTTTTTGCAATTTTATATCTTGGTATGTTATTTGAGTGCTCTGTTAACAATCTTATAGGTAAGAATGGATCCATCCATTTTGTAGGCCTCGTATTCCATAATAATTTCTGCAACAGGATATCACGATCACTTACATCGAATGTCGTACTAAGGTCAAGTTATACGCCAGAAATATGTTGCTTTTATCCGTTGCAGTCATAATTTCATCTAGGAAGGTAAAAATAATTAACTGAGTCGATCTGCCAGTTCTGAATCCATGTAGTGAATCACTTATTACCATGTCTTTACTTAGGAAGGTGGCTAGTCTCCTAATAAACAATTTTTCAAGAATCTTGCCATAGCCTGACTATAATGATACAGGTCTATAGTTTGCAGCCTCACATTTATCTCCTTTCTTGTACAGTGGTGTTACTTTTGCTGCTTTCAGATTTGTCAGAAATACACCGCTCATGAGTGATGATTTGAAAAATATCTATTAAAAGGTTCTATGATAAATACTGCACTTTCTTTGATGATAATATCTAGTATTTCATCAACACCTGCTTAATATTTATTGGGTAATCTTTTTACAATCATAAAGAATTTGTCAGGTGTTGTAGGAGACATGAATAGAGTTCTTGTACAAATATTTGAATCTGAATGTAATGTATTGCTGAATGTTTGTGAGCTGTAAGGTTTGGTTATCAAGTGTTGTGCTATATTTGAAAATTAATTGTTAAATTTACTAGCCATTACTGTAGGGTCAGTTATTTTATTGCTATTTTAATGAAACCCTATGTTGTTGTGGTCTGATGATGTTGTATCTGTTATTTATTTAGTCCTTTTCTAATCCTATATTTTATGGTTAAGTCTTTACAACATAAAATACAATTTGTATTGCATTCCTAGGGACTAGATATTTCAGTAAATTAGTAAATAACCATATATACAATGAACATTAGAGACAAAATACAAAGCAGAATATTCATAGTGCATGTTTATTTTTGTCGTTTGGTTTCTAGGTACTCTATCAGACTGTAAAAGCAATGATCATTTAAATATGCCTTTAGTTCAGCCATGAACATACTGAGTTTACTTACTGATTTTATATGGTTAGGCAGATTATTGTAAATTTTTATCCCAATATGCAGAGTGCCTCTTTGGCACAATGATGTTCTCACCTGCTTCATATGAAGGTCATATTTTTGCCTTGTATTGTACTCATGTACATTCTCATTTTTAATAAGATACCTGGGTGCCTATCAATATATTGTTTTATGAAAACTGACGTTTTGCAGATAAAAATACAATAAAGTGGAAGAATTGTCATTTTTTTAAATGTGGGTATGCATGATTTACTATTGTTTACCCCTTCAATTATTGTTAATATTCTTTTTTGAATCCTGAAAAGTTCAATATTTGTTGTTGAATTGCCACAATAGATTATGCCGTATTTAATTACAGAATGCACATGGGAGTAGTATATATTTCACAAGCTGGCTTTGCTACAACAACTTTTAAAGACCCTCATCATGTAGCAGATTTTGATTAGTCTTCTTTGCAGATATTCAATGTGTACCTCTCATTTTGTGTTGTTCTGGAACCAAAGTCCCAGAAATTTTGTGCTGTCAACATTTTCAAGAACTCTGTCCCTTAGTTTTATTTGTATATTTGAGTGGTGCCTTCCTTTTAGATTGTAGAAGTTCAGCACTACTGTCTTTTATTTGTTTGTAATTAGCTTGTTATAGCTGAATTATTGTTCTACACTGTTCATTGTTTAGTTTTGTTTTTTAGTTTTTCTTCTGTTTTCTCACTGATAAGGAAGCTTGTATTGGCTGAGAATTGGAGGATAGTTTCACAATACTTGTTGTATATAAGGCCATTGATACAGAGGAGAAACAGAAGTGGTTCTAATACTAATCCTTGAGGGACGCTGTATTTCACATTTTCATATCCTGAATAATAGTAACTGATTTTGTTATGGTCAGTGTATTGCACTTCAATTACCTGCATGCATCCACATAAATATATCCTGATCCAATTGTTGGATATAACTCTAATTTCTAATTGGTCAAGCTTCTGCAGTAGGGCATTATGGTCAATGATGTCAAAAGCTTTGGTTAACTCAAGACATATGCCTGTCACAAAGTCACTCCCATCCAGTTTAGCATAGATTTCATTGAGAAATTCAAATATTGCACTCTCAATTGAACAGCCTTTCCTGAAACCAAACCACGTTGTGAGGGAGAGAGAATTTTATGATTATTTAGAAAATCAGACAATCTCTTATAAATTTTTTTTAATTTTTGAAAATATCACCTTTATGGCTATTTTTGATGATATTCTAGGTTGATTCCTCTTGTTCCTGGAATTTTCAATTTGTTTGTCATTTTTCATTTTCTTTGCTTTTGATATAACTTGTCTAAGAATTTGTTTATATTAATATAATGGAAGGAAACATTCCACGTGGGAAAAATTATATATAAAAACAAAGATGAGGTGACTTACCGAACAAAAGTGCTGGCAGGTCGATAGACACACAAACAAACACAAACACACACACAAAATTCAAGCTTTCGCAACAAACTGTTGCCTCATCAGGAAAGAGGGAAGGAGAGGGGAAGACGAAAGGAAGTGGGTTTTAAGGGAGAGGGTAAGGAGTCATTCCAATCCCGGGAGCGGAAAGACTTACCTTAGGGGGAAAAAAGGACAGGTATACACTCGCACACACGCACATATCCATCCACACATACAGACACAAGCAGACATATTTAAAGACAAAGAGTTTGGGCAGAGATGTCAGTCAAGGCAGAAGTGTAGAGGCAAAGAAGTTGTTGAAAGACAGGTGAGGTATGAGTGGCGGCAACTTGAAATTAGCGGAGATTGAGGCCTGGCGGATGACGAGAAGAGATGATATACTGAAGGGCAAGTTCCCATCTCCGGAGTTCGGATAGGTTGGTGTTGGTGGGAAGTATCCAGATAACCCGGATGGTGTAACACTGTGCCAAGATGTGCTGGCTGTGCACCAAGGCATGTTTAGCCACAGGGTGATCCTCATTACCAACAAACACTGTCTGCCTGTGTCCATTCATGCGAATGGACAGTTTGTTGCTGGTCATTCCCACATAGAATGCATCACAGTGTAGGCAGGTCAGTTGGTAAATCACGTGGGTGCTTTCACACGTGGCTCTGCCTCTGATCGTGTACACCTTCCGGGTTACAGGACTGGAGTAGGTGGTGGTGGGAGGGTGCATGGGACAGGTTTTGCATCGGGGGCGGTTACAAGGATAGGAGCCAGAGGGTAGGGAAGGTGGTTTGGGGATTTCATAGGGATGAACTAACAGGTTACGAAGGTTAGGTGGACGGCGGAAAGACACTCTTGGCGGAGTGGGGAGGATTTCATGAAGGATGGATCTCATTTCAGGGCAGGATTTGAGGAAGTCGTATCCCTGCTGGAGAGCCACATTCAGAGTCTGGTCCAGTCCCGGAAAGTATCCTGTCACAAGTGGGGCACTTTTGTGGTTCTTCTGTGGGGGATTCTGGGTTTGAGGGGACGAGGAAGTGGCTCTGGTTATTTGCTTCTGTACCAGGTCGGGAGGGTAGTTGCGGGATGTGAAAGCTGTTTTCAGGTTGTTGGTGTAATGATTCACACGCACCTTTCACCTGACTCCATCAACCTCCTGACCCCACCGACACCCCGCACCCCTACCTTCTACCTTCTTCCTAAAATCCACAAACCCAATCATCCCGGCCGCCCCATTGTAGCTGGTTACCAAGCCCCCACAGAACGTATCTCTGCCTACGTAGATCAACACCTTCAACCCATTACATGCAGTCTCCCATCCTTCATCAAGGACACCAACCACTTCCTTGAACGCCTGGAATCCTTACCCAATCTGTTACCCCTGGAAACCATCCTTGTAACCATTGATGCCACGTCCTTATACACAAATATTCCGCACGTCCAGGGCCTCGCTGCGATGGAGCATTTCCTTTCACGCCGATCACCTGCCACCCTACCTAAAACCTCTTTCCTCATCACCTTAGCCAGCTTCATCCTGACCCACAACTTCTTCACTTTTGAGGGCCAGACATACCAACAATTAAAGGGAACAGCCATGGGCACCAGGATGGCCCCCTCGTACGCCAACCTATTCATGGGTCGCTTAGAGGAAGCCTTCTTGGTTACCCAAGTCTGCCAACCCAAAGTTTGGTACAGATTTATTGATGACATCTTCATGATCTGGACTCACAGTGAAGAAGAACTCCAGAACTTCCTCTCCAACCTCAACTCCTTTGGTTCCATCAGTTTCACCTGGTCCTACTCCAAATCCCATGCCACTTTCCTTGACGTTGACCTCCACCTGTCCAATGGCCAACTTCACACATCCGTCCACATCAAACCCACCAACAAGCAACAGTACCTCCATTATGACAGCTGCCACCCATTCCACATCAAACGGTCCCTTCCCTACAGCCTAGGTCTTCGTGGCAAACGAATCTGCTCCAGTCCGGAATCCCTGAATCATTACACCAACAACCTGAAAACAGCTTTCGCATCCCGCAACTACCCTCCTGACCTGGTACAGAAGCAAATAACCAGAGCCACTTCCTCGTCCCCTCAAACCCAGAATCCCCCACAGAAGAACCACAAAAGTGCCCCACTTGTGACAGGATACTTTCTGGGACTGGACCAGACTCTGAATGTGGCTCTCCAGCAGGGATACGACTTCCTCAAATCCTGCCCTGAAATGAGATCCATCCTTCATGAAATCCTCCCCACTCCGCCAAGAGTGTCTTTCCGCCGTCCACCTAACCTTCGTAACCTGTTAGTTCATCCCTATGAAATCCCCAAACCACCTTCCCTACCCTCTGGCTCCTATCCTTGTAACCGCCCCCGATGCAAAACCTGTCCCATGCACCCTCCCACCACCACCTACTCCAGTCCTGTAACCCGGAAGGTGTACACGATCAGAGGCAGAGCCACGTGTGAAAGCACCCACGTGATTTACCAACTGACCTGCCTACACTGTGATGCATTCTATGTGGGAATGACCAGCAACAAACTGTCCATTCACATGAATGGACACAGGCAGACAGTGTTTGTTGGTAATGAGGATCACCCTGTGGCTAAACATGCCTTGGTGCACAGCCAGCACATCTTGGCACAGTGTTACACCGTCCGGGTTATCTGGATACTTCCCACCAACACCAACCTATCCGAACTCCGGAGATGGGAACTTGCCCTTCAGTATATCCTCTCTTCTCGTCATCCGCCAGGCCTCAATCTCCGCTAATTTCAAGTTGCCGCCACTCATACCTCACCTGTCTTTCAACAACTTCTTTGCCTCTACACTTCTGCCTCGACTGACATCTCTGCCCAAACTCTTTGTCTTTAAATATGTCTGCTTGTGTCTGTATGTGTGGATGGATATGTGCGTGTGTGCGAGTGTATACCTGTCCTTTTTTCCCCCTAAGGTAAGTCTTTCCGCTCCCGGGATTGGAATGACTCCTTACCCTCTCCCTTAAAACCCACTTCCTTTCGTCTTCCCCTCTCCTTCCCTCTTTCCTGATGAGGCAACAGTTTGTTGCGAAAGCTTGAATTTTGTGTGTGTGTTTGTGTTTGTTTGTGTGTCTATCGACCTGCCAGCACTTTTGTTCGGTAAGTCACCTCATCTTTGTTTTTATATATAATTTGTTTATATTGTTTAAAATAAATAAAAAACAGGATTTGTGGTTTGCTTTGAGCATTCATATAATTTCCTTTCATTCTGGCATATTTTTATTCCTGCTGTGACTCATTTATTTGGATTTATTGATGTTTGTTGAGGAAAAATTATTTCAAAAATGTTTGCATGTGGCCATAAATTTATCAAATGTGTCATCTGTTTGTTTAAACTGCAAAGATCATTCCAGTTTGTTCTTTTCAAGGGAGAGTAAAATCACTGAACTTCCTGACAGTAGCTCTAGTTTTTTGGGATTCTGTGTGTCCTGGAATAGCTGTTGTTAGTATTTGGGCATGGTTATCATTAAAATCAGTGTTAACAGTTTGTGTGTTGCAGGTATGTTCACCTATATTTTCAAAAACCTGTTCAGTGGTCATTGCAGAGGTACCAGTTATTCAAGTTGCATTAGTTGCAGTTGGGTGTAAGTTGAAGGATTTCAGTAGATCTTTTATTTCATCTTTAAATTTTTTGGGTTAGGAGAAATCAGCACTGAGGTCTTCACACATGAAAATATTTTTCTTGAGGGTGTTGAAATTCTCTAACAGCTTCTACATATTATTATAAAAAAAAACTTTTCTATCACCATCTGGTGACCTATATACGCTGATGATTACTAAATTTTGATTTGGCAATTCTACTGTTGACAGATCTATGTCTCTTTCTCTGGATAAGTTTTCAGATTTGGTTATATTATTGAATTCTGTATTTTCTTGGACATATATGGAACTACCACCATGCCTGAGTATTTTTCTAGAAAATTTGCCTGCTAATTTGAACTGAGATAGGTGTGTCAGTTCTAACATGTCTTTATTCACATTCAGATTCTTTGTTAGTCATTTAGCATTATTACCTGTTAATTTTATACAATACATTTTTACATATGTAAGTTGATGTTGGGCATTTCTAAAAATTCTTCTAATGAATAGAATGGTTTAGTTAGCAAGAAGTTGTATAAATTTTCCTTAAATACTTTGATTGGCATGCTTGAGGCATGTTTAGACAATTTTTTAAATATTTTAATTGTGATGTACTTATGTGTTATAATTTTTTGCCAATTATTTTATGGCAAGTGTAGGAAAAGACAGATTCTTATGCTGTATATAGTTAACACTACCAAGAATATATAGATTAATAACTGTTAATATTCTGTATTTAATGAACAATGGTTTGCAATGTGTCCTATTATCTACCTCAGCCATTACTCTGATTGCATCCTTATGGATCACATGAATTTCATTTATCTTTTGCTGTTTCCCGCAAGTATTAATCCATACCTTAAAACAGATTGAAAAAAGGGGAAGTTCACTGTCCTTACATATTCAAATGACACACAGCACATCAGTCTCTTCAGCAGGTATATAACTCTTGACACCTTACCACTATGTGTTCAACATGAAAGTTCCATGTTAGTTTACTGTCAAGTATAATACCCAAAAATTTTGCTTTTTTTCAATTCTACAGTCTTTGATAGACTGCACTTTTTCATTTAACAGTAGACTATTCGCATTTAACCACAATATTGCATTTACTTTTGCCAATTTCATACTGCTAACAAGGTTATCAAATATATCACTTACAGACGGAAAACTTGTGTCATCTGCATATATATACATCTTTACCTATATATGTTTCCCTGTAAGTCATTTATATGAATAAGGAATAGAACTTATCCTAATTTAGATCCTTGTGGCACTCCATGTTGTACCTCTAGTGTGTTTGACAGATGACTTCCTGAACTCACCACGTGCATAATTTTATTAAGGTGTGATTTGACAAATTTTAAATTTTTGTCACATATTCCATAGTACTCAAGTTTAGAGAGCAAAACAGAGTGGTCAACACAGTCCAAAGCCTTTTCAGGTTACATATGGTTACGTGTATGCAGCTAAAATGTCTCTCACTAATAGTTCTATAGCATGTATAGTTGACTTTTCTTTTCTGTAATAAAACTGTGACGTACTCGACATGTCATTTACCTCTAGGTACTCATACATCTGCTAATACATTATGCCTTCAAAGAATTTGGATAGTACTGGAATTGGTGAAACTGGCCTGTAGTTTGCTGGATCAGATTCGCTACCCTTCTCAAAGACTGGAGTCACCTTGGATAGTTTGAGAGGATCATGAGAAACCCCTTCTATGAGACACAGGTTCATACAATATGTTAATGGTGCTGCAACACACTGTATTATTTCTTTCAGTAGATTGTTTGACATATTAAAAATATCTGTACTATATGAATTTTTCACTTCTTCGACAATTTCAAGAATTTATTCTTGGCATATGTCTTTGAAGTATTTCAGTGAAGGTCTGGCCTAATTATGATTTTGTTTTGTGCTCTTAAGATAATCTATATATGTTACATTTGGTTTACTGATCAACTTTTTGATTTCATCAGCACAGCTTACAAAATATTTGTTGAACATATCACCTGATATTGGTACTGTTTTGTCAAAATTTCTGATTTCACATTTAACAGTATTAATTACTGACCAGCCTGTTTTGCACTAGTTTTTATTATTTTTTATGAGAGTAGTGTTGTATCTTTGTTTAGCCAATTCTAGCACTTTCTTACACACTTTCAGAGTGGTTATTTGGAGGTCCATAATTTGCTTAGCATTATTTACTTTGCCAAAGCACTTTAACAACAGTAGCTTATTTTTTAAATTCTCCAACTCTTTTGTGCACCAAAATTTACCCTTTCTTGGTTTATGATATTTCTTTGGAACAAGATGGGCTTTTAACATACCTATTAAGTAGCTGTGGAATGTTTTATAAACTGTTTGGGCATTAGAATTGCAGCTTTGAAGTACTTTGTCCCAGTTAGTTATGCTCATCGGGTGTGTTAGTTTTTTGGCAATGTTCTCTGTTAGTATTAAGGTATTAGATATTGATAACTTTCATAAACCCTTGTTCCCATCCCCTTTTATAATATCTCTTAACTTTACTGTTAACATGGAGTGGTCTGTGAATTCAAATTATTTTACACTGGTGGAGTACATATCATGAGTGTAGTTAACAAAAGCGTTACCAAAGCACACTTTAGTCTTGTCAATTCTAAATTTACATGATGAAAATTGTGCTGTCGTAGCATATTCAGTAACCTATTTAAATCAGGTTTGTTACATGTTCCATCAAAGCTTGAATTAAACACTCCCGTAGTTATAGTTACATATTGTGTCCACTTTGTTATGTACCCGAGTACACTGTTTAAACTATCTGAGTTAGGGTAAATGTAAATACATACTATGATAAGTTTTTCTTTGCATCACATATGTTTCCAGTGATATAAGAATGTTTCTTTACATACGCCCAACTAAGATCTAGTGCTCTAAACACTATTTGATTTGAAACACAGATGACAATGCTACCATTACAGTACTGAGATCTGCAAAAGCTGTTTCCATGTTTATAACCTTCTGGTTGTGATGAAGTTAGCTGGGATATTTTTACTTCCCCTCTTGTTTCTCCATCTGCCTTCTTAAAATTCGTTTCTTCAGTTTTAACTAATTACCATTAACATACGTGAGTATAATCGGCATATCCACAAAAGAGAAATGTTGGCCCTCAGTTTTAAAGAATATAACACCAGATCTAATTTTCTGTGTAGTTTTATGTTTGTAACTGATTTTCTAATCTATTTCAACTATTCCTAGTTAGTATCTTTTGTTATAGGGTGAAATCAGTAACTGTTTTGTAACTTAAATTCTGTTGTTGACATATAAATAAATATAAATTATACACTAATTATAAACATTTGGAGGAACAACTAATAATAATCTTTAAGTATTTATCTGGCTCTATTCAAAAACATGTTAACAATGCCAGCCCCTAATTAATTCCAAAGTAAGTAACAGTTTTGTGTAACTATTTTTGTGAATTTCATGATTTAAACAAATAATTCAGCCTAACTCTTGTAGTAGAAGAAACACTGTTAAAAAGAACCAATTTTTCAATGTATTCAGTTATTTGAATCAGTTAAGTTTCAACTGTAATTTCTGTAAATTTAACTTCAAACAATGTGTAAGTTCAGTACCTGTTATTGTGAGGATATAAAAGGGCTCAATTTTTGGTCACGAGACAGTCAGTCGATGGCCGAGTTTCAGATGAGGAACATATGTTGGTTAGAATGACAACACTGCATCAGCTTAATAGTGAAATAAGTGTTACACCAATAGGGTGTGTGTTAAATCAGTGACAGTGTCTGCTCCATGCATAACTGATTATTCCAAAAGAACTGTGGACTATGTGGTTAGGTTTTTTACTACCCCTAGATGTTCAGCAGTAAACTATTGTAGCAGTATGTGGACGCTTATGGAAAGTTAAAACAATAGTGCACTGGCCATATTATTGTGTAATATTGGGGGGTTGTGAACAGTGAAAGTAAAAGACTGTGAAATGCAAATGTGCATCTGTCAGATATCTCATTTACAGTAGACAGTAGTTGTACTTCCACAACCCATTTTTCAGCCAGTGTAGCAGTCAGAACATCGACACTGAGGACAACAAATGAAAAAAAGACAGCAGGTGAGTGTCATCACATGGTATATAGCATTCTATTTGTCCTGGTTTAAGGGAATGTCCAGATAAACATCGGACAGAATACTTATTTTGTGACAATGGCTCCTCCAGTGTTTCAGCTTTACTTTCAAGGACCTGACTGTTTAAAAATTAGATGATACTGTGACTTATCTATGAGTTAAGAGGCTGATTTATCACATTTTTATTTTCTTCCTGGCTGGATCCATATAAAATTATCACTGAGTGACACAGATTTATTTTGCCTTTGGCTCCTCCTTAAGCTGTGCTGTACTGCTGCTCCATTTGGTTCTGCTGCTGCTACTGTTGTTGCTGCTGCATCTGCTGTTGCTGCTACTGCTTCTGATAATGATGACTATCCTGCTGCTGTTTCGCTTATTTCTGGTGTTTGCTCTTCCATAACTAATGTGCTTTGCTGTGAGCTGCTTGCATTTGAGATTTTCACTTGCATTAACAAAATCTCACATTTGTCTTGGAGGGGTGTAGCTTTGCTGACAGGAGATTTAACATTTAAGTCTCCAGGTAACAAGCCCCCATCCCCCACACAACCACTTCTTGTTCATGAGGGATATGACTTCTATATCACCACATTGCACATTTGAAATTTTATTTACTACATGTAAAATTTTTGTTACCATAACGGTTTTCCCAAGTTTATTAGGATGAAAACCATATGCTGTGTGGAACCTTTTCCCCAAATTGCTAATGTTCACCAATGTTACATTTTAAAACTGCCTACAAATATTTTGAATCTTTGTATTTGCTCTTTCAATTTCTTTGCTTACACAAGACCATTCTCTCAAATTGTAATGATGTGGCACTGAAAAAAACATTATGTTTGTTCCTTCTAGCTAATACAATTTGTGACGAAGCAAGCTGGGATATTTTTACTTCCCCTCTTGTTTTGCCATCTGCCTCCTTAAAATTCATTTTTTCATGTCTGACTAATTACCATACATGAGTATAATCTGCATTTTCATAAAAGATAAAAGTTGGCCCTCAGTCTTAAAGAATTTACCACCAGATCTAATTTTGTTCTTAGTTGTATATATGTAATTGATTTTCTAATTTATTTCGACTATGCCTAGTTAGTATCTTCCATTATAAAGTGCAGCCAGCTCTTAATTAATTCCAAAGTAATTAGCAGTTTTGTCAAAAGTATTGTTTTTGTAACTATATATATTAACTTCATGATTTAAACAAATAATACAGCTTAATCCTTGTAGTAGAAGAAACTGTTAAAAGGAACAAATTTTTTGATGTATTCAGTTAATGTAAGGAGTTGAGTTTTAATTGTAATTTCTGTAGATTAAACATGGAACAATGTGTAGTTTCAGTGCCTATTATTGTGATGATATATAAGGGTCCAATTTTTGGACCCCCAAGACAGACAGTCCACTGCCGAGATTCAGACAAGAAACCTGTGTTGACTAGAACAACAACAATGCATCAACCATGAAATAAGTGGTACACCAATAGGCCATGTGTTAAAGCAATGACAGTGTATGTTCAATTTATTTGAAAGACTGTGAAATGTGTGGTTAGGTTTTTACTGTTCATAGATGTTCAACAGTAAACTATTGTAGCAGTATGTTGATGTTTTCTTGCAAACTATTAATGAGGCTTATTGAAAGTTAAACAATAGTGCACTGGATGTATAACTGTGTATTATTGGGGGGTTGTGAACAGTGAAAGTAAAGAACTATGAAACACAAATGTGCACCTGTTGAGTACATCATATAAAGTAGTAAGTGTTGAACTTCCACCCCCATTTTTCAGCCAGTATAGCAATGCAGTACATTGACACTGAGGAAAATCAACTATGAAATAATGCAGGTGAACATCACATATGGTGCCTTTCCGGGTGAGGCCTATTTTATGTGGACACAATAAACTAGGACTTGCAAACTTTGACAGTGAACTCAAGAGCGGTTTACAGTACAGTTTTAATGAAGGAGATGCAACAGCCCATCAGCACATGGGTTTCATGGCTACAGTACGACAGCAGCCAATCAGTGAGTGCGTTCTATGGAAGCAGCCTTTGAGTACAGGAGCAGCCAATCAGCTCAGCCAACTGGAATAAACAAGATGCCTCACTGAGGAATTACAACTTGCAGCCGCTGTGCAGATGACGAATCGATATGACAACTGCAGCAGCAGCAGATGAATGATTAAAAACAAGGTAATTCATAGCAAAACCCATTTTATATTAAGTGATACATAATGAGAGGCCTTAACGAACAAGACATTGTGATGGGAGGCAATGGACAACAGGTAACTGGTTCTGTAGATGACGGTGGTTATTAATCAGACATTAATGTAACTTTGAATGATGGGAATGAAAATCTTATTGTAGATGAAATGATTAAAGCATCATCTACATTATGTGGTGATGTGACAAAATGGGCAAAAACAGTAGTGAAGTGGATGAGATCATTAAGGTTAAGGAGAAGGAATCTAGTAGCAAAAGTCAGCAAGGGCAAAGGTTTATGGCAGACGGAAAAGTGGAAGCGATGTTAAAGCAAATTATGAGTAGTTTGAGTAGTACGTGTATGAAATAAGACATTAGTAGGGTGGAAAATAGTACGAAAGAAGACATTAGTAGTATGAGAAAAGACATTAGTAGGGTGTAAAAGAAAACTAATAGCATTAGAACTGTCATGGTTAACTTAAAGGATGAACTGAAGAAAGAAATCAAAAAGGAGATTAAGATAATCAGCTCTAATCTTTCAGAATTAAATAACAAGTTTGAGGTAGTAGCTAAAGATTGTGATTAAAAGATAAAGACAGTAGTACATAACACTAATGAGAAATTAACATTGATGAGTAGTAAATGTGTAGAAAAGGGAAAGAAGCTTTGCGATGACTATAGTAGGAGGGCGGAGGATTCTGAAAAACAGTGTAAAGATGAAGTCACAGCTGCCAGGATATTATGTGCTGAAAACAGTGCTAAACTTGAGAACTAATATCAGATTAAAAATGATTTTGAAATGAAGGTAGGAACCAAGTGTGCTGTAGTGATTGAGGAAAAACTGGTAATAGTAACTAAAAATGTAGATTCAAAATTGGCTGAAATTGAGAAAAGAATGGAAGAGATGCAAAATCTAAAGCATAGAGTATGTAATGTCCCAAACAGTCCATCATTTGTTAGTTGTAAGAAATTTAATAATTTTGAACCGTATGGGGAAGTGCATCCATTGGATTTCATTATAGAATTTAATGATTGGTCTGAAAGGAGATGGAATGAAAAAGAGAAAATGTCATTTTTGAGAGGTTTTTTGAAAGGGGATGTTGATGGATGGGCAGCTCATGGAGCTGATAGTTGTTTTTGTGGCAAAGCTTTGAGGAAGCATTTTTAGATGAACATTGGCCCAAAGAGAAGCAGCAGAGAATTTAAAGTGAATCGTAGGGAGGAGAGACATTTGACTCTAGGAAGGGTACTGTGAAAAGTTTCTGTCAGCTTTGGATAAATGAACTGAAATATTTGAACAAAGTACCTAGGTAGTGAATCAATAATTATGGGTTTAGAAACTAAGTTGCCTCAGAAAATTAGAGATTTGCTTGTACCTGCCCCTAGGGGAAATACAGGGTGTACATAAAGTCCGGAAACACTTTCAGTTATTTATTGCACAAGAACCAAACATTGTACAGATATCATACATATGTCATTTTGAAGAGAAACCCTAAAAGTTTTGTTTTGTTTTTTTTTTTTTTTTTTTTCATGTATGCTGCCACAGTGTAGTTTGGTAATTTGCCGATAGTCAGCGCTAGTCCCAAACTTGGCGAGTTCAGGTGTGGAGCGAGCTTTCTGTGTGTTGGAGTTCAACAAAAACAAGTGTGCTACAGCTGTTCAACGGATGTTTGGAACCGAGTATGGTAAGAAGCCACCAACAAGGAAGGCAATTTACCACTGGCGCAACAAATCCATTACAACGGGTTGCTTGTGCCCGGCAAAGAGAATCGGACGTCCCAGTGTGAGTGAAATGAATGTGCAGCACATACAAGAGACATTCATAAGGAGTCCAAAGAAATCAGTGTGACGTGCATCCCGTGAACTTGAAATGGCTCCAATGATGTGTGGAAATTCCTGAAACAGAAGCTGTCTATGAAACCATTACAATTGGAGCTAGTGCAGAAGCTCAATGATACCGACAAGGAGAAGCGTTTTGAGTTTTGTTTGCAATTGCAACAACTGAATGAAGATGGGGATGGCATTGTTGATCACTTAATTTTTAGCAACGAAGTCACTTTTCACAATAATGGGAAAGTGGACAGGCATAATTGTCAAATCTGGAGTAGAAAGCATTCACACAAATTCAATGAATTTGAGCACGATTCCCCAAAGGTAAATGTTTTTGGTGCCTTGTCACTTCAAAAACTGTACGGGTCTTTCTTCTTCGCCGAGAGCACTGTCACTGGATATTCCTAATTAGACATGTTGCAGCAATGGCTGATGCCTCAAATGCAATCCGACTCTCCATCCATCTTTCAACAGGATGGGGCTCCACCGCATTTTCATTGTGAAGTTTGTGGGTATGTGAACATGGAGCTGGCACATTGATAGATCAGCCATGCTACAGGACAGCTGTTTCATTAAAAGGCCTCCCCGATCACCAGATCTCATTCCATGTGACTTTTTTCTGTGGGGACACATTAAAGATCTGGTGTATGTACCGCCTTTACCACGTGATGTAGCAGCGGTCCAGGAGAGAACGTGGGAAGTGACTGCCACAATCGATGATGCCATGCTGGGACGGGTATGGCAAGAATTTGATTACCCTCTTGACATCTGCTGGGTCACTCATGGTTCACATATCGAATGTTTGTAAAAAAACTTTCAGAGTTTCTCATCAAAATGCAATATGTATGACATGTGTACAATGTTAAGTTCTTGTGCAATAAATAATTGAAAGTGTTCCCAGACTTTATGTACACCTTGTATTAGTGATTTCTTGAATTATGTTGATAAAGTGGAGAGGGTGAAGCCCTCAGTGGAAGATTGTAGGAGGAATTTTGATGACAAGAATCAATCAGGGAGAGAATTTCAGGTAAATAGGATGAACTGGACTGATTACAGTAGAAATTCAAAGAATGGTTGGGTGGAGGATAGCTAGAATGGGCATAGAAATGGTGAGAGAAATTCAAGTAGAAGAAATGGAAGAGATGATTTTAAATTTGGATCAAACCATTTTAGCTAGATAATGCTCCAGTTTTGGCTCACACTAGAGCAGGTAGTGATGAAGAGCCACTTGTATATAAATGTGCTATAATCACAGGTAAGATTAATATAAATGATAGTAGTGAGACGAGTGTAATTCCTAATTTTAGTGAGATGTTGAACAATGGTGTGGGTAGCAATGGTTATACCATAAAAGGAGAGGAGGAACTTACTATAATGAGCATTGAACCAGAAGTAAGACCTACAAGCAAGTAGGGTGCTCAACACTTTGTGTCTTTTTTTTAAATTTATTTATTTATTCATCCGTGGAACAATAAGAATTGTATGGATGTCGTCAGTTTACAACACATGAGCACACATTTACATTTACAATGAAACAGGTTTTTGTGTAGTTTTTATAACTAGTCATACACACATTTATAATTACATAATATTTTGGTGATAATGTCATATGTTGCTAATAATCTACATCTATGTTAAATATTCTTTTACAGTATAACAACTTTTACTTACTAAAAGGGTTTTAAGCTTTTGTCTGAAAGTGAGGGGCTCATTTATTTCTTTAATTTCTTGTGGTAATTTGTTATACAGTTTTATCCCATTATAAAATATACTTTTCTGCGTCTTTGCCTCGTTCTTTCTATCTAGATGGAGGTGGTGACAAGCTCTTGTTTCATGGTCATGTATTAGGCTGTTTGTGTTGTACATGTTGAGATTTTTCTTAATGAACATTATGTTCTGAAAGATATACTCACAAGAAACAGTTAGAATTCCTAGCTTTCTAAATAATTCTAGACAGTGGGCACTGTTGTTGCTATTTGTTATTATCCTTTGTGGCTCTTTTTTGTACTTTGAACTCAGTTTGTATGTTACTGGCACTTGTTCCCCAAAACATGATCCCATAGCTGAGGACTGAGTGTAGATATCCATAAGATGTTATTTTAAGACAGGTATTATTGCATACCGGTGCAAGGATTCTAAGAGCATAGCATGCTGTGGATAATTTCTTTGCCAAAATGTTGACATGGTTTGTCCATTTCAGTTGGCTGTCTACATTCATCCCTAAGAATTTGGTACTTGTTACACATTCTAATTCATTATTATTAACTAACATTATTCTAGTGGCATTGTGTTTTTTGTTCAATTGGAAGTTAATATAGTTAGTTTTCTTTACATTTAGGGTTACTTTATTTTTTAATGACCAGTTGTGGACATCATTGAGAGCCTCGTTTGCTCTTTCTGACAGTTGTGTTGGATTTTCACCTGTTATCACTATGTTGCTGTCATCAGCAAAAAGTATTTTTTCGCCATGTCTGATACTTTGTGAGAAGTCGTTAATGTGTATAAGAAACAATATTGGGCCCAATACACTTCCCTGTGGGACGCCTATATTCACATTTTCTGGGTCAGACAGGTGTTTTATAAGGGAATTGTTTGAAACTTGTGATATCTCAACTCGTTGAACTCTGTTTTCCAAGTATGATTTGAACCACTTCTTTGTCACACCTCTTATTCCTATTTGCCCGAATTTATGAAGTAAGATTTTGTGGTCAACTGTATCAAAGGCCTTGGACAAGTCTAAAAAGATCCATTATGTGGTAATAATGCTTACCCCAGCTGTCTGTCTCATTTTACATGTTTCCTGAGGCAGTCAAGCTCTTCTCCTATCCTATCTGTAGTTTATAAGTAAATCAGAAACATTCTTTCTTTGACTGTCACTTGATTTGGTACAGCAGCATACTTTAGTATAGGAATATTTTGGAAAAAGTTTCTCCAGTGAATGTTGTTTTCGTTATAAGCAATAGAATCATAAGAGGATGGAATAAAATAAATTGGTACTATGTGTAAAGAATTTCTGTCAAACAAAGAGGTAAGGTAAACTGAAAATGAAAGGTGTCAGCATATGTGGAGGATGATTAACATCTGAAGTAATCATCTCATGGGTGTAGCAGCAGCATCAATATGCAGTATAAACCAATTGGAATACTAGATATTAATATTAACTGTGGTATAATAGAAGTGTTTGTGTTCAGTGCAGTCAGTATATGGAGATAACTATCTATCTGTGTCAAGGTACAGTCTTTTCTAACATTAAGGAATTCCAACTTTAGACATAGTTGCCTGGAGTAATGTGTGGAAAGAATAAGTAAAATCTGTATGTATATCGCCCTTCAGTCTAGAATCTTAAGCAATTTGATGGAAGACAGTGAAGTAATAGTTTTTCTAAGTGATAATTTTGTCTGATCAGTAATGAGGATTAAGTTTGCCTGTTACTATGGAGTGTTTTACAGTAGAATCAATTTTGCATTGGATAAACAGAGCAGGTGTTTATTTATTAGGTAATGAAACAATAATGAAATAATAAAATAATGAATAATGTTAGGGTCTTAATGGTTATGGAGCCTGTCTCTGTAGTACAGATGTTTTTTGAGAATGCACTCTGCTAGCTAACAAGATAAGAAAGGTAAGTAAGAGAATGGAGCTGACATACATGATTAATGAAAAATATGACTGTATACAAACAAATGTGGTGTAACTGTACTGATGAGCTAATTTTTGAACTAGCCAATATTGGGTACTGTGTGTATTGAGCAATTCGTGACACTGCAGCTGGGAATGGCAGATTATCAGAAACATAAAAGTTTTTATGTGGTAGATGTCATATAATGCTGTATTATTGGATCTGTAGGTTATCTGAAAGCTTCTGTTTATGTACTGAGGAATTATGAGCTTAAAGTGGCAATACTGGGATGAAGAAAAGTAATTTTGCTGATTAACTGATAACTGTGGTGCTAGACTAATGTGAATATTCTGACAGGTCAACTATTGGTAACTTTTTTGATTTTGTGAGAATTTAATTTTCGCGTTGAATGAGAGTAGTGCTCAGAGTTAAGTAGAGGAGTGGGGCAATGATTTTGTACAACTTCCATCCCTTTAATTTGGATTTGAGTGGTAATTAAGTTATGTGATGGTGGCTCTATTCTTTTTTTCACACCATAATGGTTAGTAAATCTATGCTACTGTGCATCTTGAGTTTTTGCTATTTTGCAAATGGGAAAGAGACCCAAATCTTTCAAGTTTAACCAGTTTCAGACAGAGTTATGGCCTGTGTAATGTATCTATTTCTGAAACGTTTTAATGTGAAACATTTTTTCTTAGACTTAAGTTAGAAGAAAAGGTAAGTGTACTAAAGTAGGGTGTTTTGTCTAAATTTTTCATGTACTGTGGCGAAGAAAAACCACTTCCATGGGAACTGATAGCAGTGCATTTCCTTACTAATTGCCACTTGGACCTGTTGAAGGCGTGGTCAGCTTGGTGAGAAAATGTGTAAAAGCTCATTGAAAAAGAGTGAAAGTGCTTGTGAAAAATACTAAATACTGAGCAAGTGAAATTTTCTGTCTAAAAAGTGAACTGCAATGGGCATTGTAATTTAACTTTTTGCAATCCGTGAGGATTTATTCTTTTAAGCAAGACAGAACTTGTATAAAGTGATACAGATTTTAGGCTGTAATCTTTGTTTACCCAAAAAGGATCACTTATGATGAAGATGCCTAATTTTTATTAAAAGTATAACTTGTGGATATTTTGTGCAAATGTACAATACACTGTAAATAAAAATTTTGTATGGGGATTTTCACATGGTCAGTTCATATAAGTGGGAATTTGAAAAACATATGCACTGTAGTTTTTGATAAGATTTCTTACATAATATTTTTTTGTGTGTAGATTTTTAACCCACTGTCCAGGGCACATGTGATCATTGAATTGCACAGTTAGCTATTTGCAATATCTATCTGATCAACTCAATGAGGGGGTGATGTGACAAATCAAGCTGGGATATTTTTACTCACTCTCTTGTTATGCCATCTGCCTCCTTAAAATTCATTTTTTCATGTCTGACTAATAGCTATTAACATATGTGAGTATAATCTGCATTTTCATAAAAGAGAAAGGTTGCAAGGTTGGCCCTCAGTCTTAAAGAATTTACCACCGGATCTAATTTTGTTCTTAGTTGTATGTATGTAATTGATTTTAGTTAGTATCTTCCATTATAGAGTGAAATCAGTAATTGTTTCTTAACTTAAATTCTATTATTGACTTATAAACAAATATAAATTCTGTACTAATTATAAATATTTGGGAGATGAAACAATAGCATTCTTGAAGTATTTACTTGGCTCTATTCGAAAACATGTTAGCAAAGCCAGCTCTTAATTAATTCCAAAGTAATTAGCAGTTTTGTCAAAAGTATTGTTTGTGTAACTATATATGTTAATTTCATGATTTAAACAAATAATACGCCTTGTAGAAGGAACTATTAAAAGTAACAAATTTTTTGATGTATTCAGTTAATGTAAAGAGTTAAGTTTTAATTGTAATTTCTGTAAATTAAACATCGAACAGTGTGTAGTTTCAGTGCCTATTATTGTGATGATATATAAGTGTCCAATTTTTGGTCCCAAGACAGTCAGTCCACTGCCGAGTTTCAGACAAGAAACCTGTGGTGGTTAGAACAACAACAATACATCATCTGTGAAATAAGTGGTACACCAATAGGCCATGTGTTAAAGCAATGACAGTGGCTGTTCAATTTATCTGAAAGACTGTGAAATGTGTGGTTATGTTTTTACTGCTCGTAGATGTTCAAAAGTAAACTATTGTAGCAGTATGTTGATGTTTGCCTGCAAACTATTAATGAGGCTTATTGAAAGTTAAACAGTAGTACACTGGCCATATAACTGTGTGTTATTGAGGAGCTGAGAACAGTGAAAGTAAAGAACTATGAAATGCTAATGGGCACCTGTTGAGTACATCATTTAAAGTAGTCAGTGCTGAACTTCCACCCCCATTTTTCAGCCACTATAGCAACACAGTATGTCAACGTTGAGGACAATCAACGATGAAATAAAGCAGGTGAACGTCACAATTTTTTTTTTTTTTTAATGAACTTATGAGATCCTTTTTTTCTTTCCTTGTTACATCACTTTGCCCCACTAGGAAGACAGAAAAGTCCTTTTTGCTCAATGAGGAAATTTTTTCCTGACTCATTGATGTAGCAGCACTGAATTTTGCTCCTGCAATTAAAATTCTGACTGCTTGTCCACCAAAATTCAGTGGCTATACTTCACCCTTGGCTGTCTGCATGCAGCTCAATTTTACACATACTTGCTGTTCAGGGCTTATTGATTTCATGCCTACCTTTGCTGTGCCTGATGTCTTGTTTGGTACTATTTATTTGGCTTTTTCGTCAACATAATTCGATAATGTCTTAGGTGAATAACTTATCAGTGGCAAATTTTTTGAGACCACTTTCACATAATTATGATCTTTTACATAACTGCAGCTACAATATTCCATGTTCTACCTCATTCACAATGTAGTTTTGTTTTCCGCATGATACACTTGAACTGTTAACAACACTATCACAATCTGTAATAGAAAGAACTTGAAAGTGATTCTTGTGCTCTACATTTATGTTCCCTTCACAGTTTCCTATAAGCTGCATTATTTGTCTGCACCTTTTGAACTTTATTTCCATCCAATTCTCTGACAAAGTCAAATTTCCATGCTACAATTTTGTCATGTTCAGTGCATGTTTTTATTCTTTAAGTTTCTTGATATACATCTTCAGTGAACTGATAATAAATGTAAGTAAGACGCATGTGAACTTTGTTATTTTGTCCTTATCGCTGTAACATTTTTTTTCTTTTTATCAGCATAAATGACATTATTTCATGGAGCCACACATCGAATTTTTAATTACAAGCTGCAAATAGAAAATTTTTATTTGGCACAGTAGGAAAGGTAGAAAGATGGTTAGACTATATTAAAAATGTGTTCAATTAAGGTATCCTGTATCCTAAGAAAGAGGACTATATGTTCTGTGTAGTTTTTGTTGTATCACATGTGGCACTATCTCATTTCTGTTACTGGAAATAAAAAAAATGCTTGCTTGCTCTTTGATGTTTACCAGTACCCCTCTTTCATGGTTAAGGCATTCTGTTCTCCTCTTTGTCCTTTATTTATCAACTAGACATATTCATCATCTAATTCCTGCAGGACCTCTTCATATGAAAAAATAATTAAAAAGTAAAAATAAAATGGTCACACTTCTTTCAGCTGAGATTTTACTTGTGGAAATGAGATAAAGTCAAATTAGGGAGTGCTCAAGAACTATGAAAACACCCAGAGGCAAATAGGCAGTATAAATTTTTGATCAGTGTAATGGACCATTCTTGTGTGGAAAGAGCGATCAGTCCAGAGTCAGTCAAGGATGATCTATAGGAGCACCTACTGTACAATGGGGTGAAGCTGAGCAGATTTTTAGGTTTTTAGTAAATTTACCCATTAATTTTGTTTCCATACTTTATGAAACTTTAAATATTTGATCTTCTAACAGTGTGTTGCATTACATTGGGTTCAAATTTTTTGAATATTGTTTATTGTAAGGTACTGTATAAAGAAGTTTGTTAGAGAACATTTTTGTGTTAAAATCAATACCTTTTTCTGAAAATAAGACAATTTTAATACACTACAACATGAAATAAATAATCTTACAAATCTAAATGTAGCTTTGCTGTACTGTTCATTTATAATTTTCACTGATCCGACATTCCTGGGCAGTGATCGGAAGAAAAATCCTCCTCTTCTGATGTATTGATACACATCAATTTTGCATACCATATTAGTGTATAGAACATCTCAGATGTCAGGTACTTGAGGGAAATGGAACACTGTCATTTTTTCCCTTCTCTTTTCCTTAGAGATTTGATACACAGTTTCTTCCAGTTTATCAAAACAGCCCTCCATGTTGCCATGGGTCTGAATACTGCAACATCCAGGGGCTGCGTAAGATGTGTAGAAGATATCTACATCGATCAAGAAAAGTTTTTACAGTCATCACTCTGAAGAGGAAATCCCCTCTCTCCACAGGTCAAAATTCCTACTACTATTAATTTTTCATACTCCTCACTTAAAACCTGCTGATCTCTATGTCTCCCTTTAAATTTTTCATTTGCCCTATCTGCCAGCATAGTTTTTGGAACACCTCAGCTAGTTTTCTGAAGCTTCTACCACCTCTCCTACACTCAACAATAGCATTTTGCATTGCATGTTTATCATATTTTAACAGCACACGCCACCTGCAGCTTTTTCATAGTTTCTGACTTGTCCCCCTTCACCCCTGAAAATGGCAAGTACATGACCAAATTAGTCTCATCAGTACATTAATGACAATAACTTCATGAAACCTTGTATACAACATAACCTCAATACTAAATCTCAGATGATAGGTTAAGCTGAAAATTGTATTAACATTCTTCAAAGTTTAGGAGCAAGATTGTAAACACATATTATAAATTAGCTTTTTCAGTTTGAAAGAAAAAATGCTCTTTGAATTATGTACCAACAAAATTAACTTCAAACACTATGTACCTGCTTTATAAAACTTTGATTCACACAACCAAGTGCAGAGATCACTTTCAGAGTGAGGCACTACATCTACGTCTACACCTACATCTATAATCCGCAAGCCACCTGACAGTGTTTGGCGGAGGGTATCTTGAGTACCTCTATCGGTTCTCCCTTTTATTCCAGTCTCATATTGTTCATGGAAAGAAAGATTGTCAGTATGCCTGTTTGTGGGCGCTAATTTCTCTGATTTTTTACTCATTGTCTCTTTGCGAGACATACATATGAGGGAGCAATATACTGCTTGACTCCTCGGTGAAGGTATGTTCTCGAAACTTCAACAAAAGCCCATACCGAGTTACTGAGCATCTCTCTTGCAGAGTCTTCCACTGGAGTCTATCTATCATCTCTGTAATGCTTTTACGATTGCTAAATGATCCTGTAATGAAGCGCACTGCTCTCCGTTGGATCTTCTCTATCCCTTCTGTCAACCCTATCTGGTACGGAATCCCACACCGGTGAGCAGTATTTCAGTAGTGGGTGAACAAGTGTACTGTAACCTACTTCCTTTGTTTTTGGACTGCATTTCTTTAGGATTCTTCCAACGATTCTCAATCTGGCATCTGCTTTACCAAAGATTAATTTTAAGTGGTCATTCCATTTTAAATCACTCCTAATGCCTACTCCCAGATAATTTATGGAATTAACTGCTTCCAGTTGCTGACCTGCTATATTGTGGCTAAATGATAAAGGATCTTTCTTTCTATGTATTTGCAGCACATTATACTTGTCTACATTGAGATTCAATTGCCATTCCCTGCACCATGCGCCAATTCGTTGCAGATCGTCCTGCATTTCAGTACAATTTTCCATTGTTACAACCTCTCGATATACTACAGCATCATCCGCAAAAAGCCTCAGTGAAGTTCCAATGTTATCCACAAGGTCATTTATATATATTGTGAATAGCAATGGTCCTACAACACTCCCCTGCGGCACACCTGAAATCACTGTTACTTCGGAAGACTTCTCTCCATTGAGAATGACATGCTACATTCTGTTATCTAGGGACTCTTCAATCCAGTCACACAATTGGTAGTCCATATGCTCTTACTTTGTTCATTAAATGACTGTGGGGATCTGTATCAAACACCTTTGGTAGTCAAGAAACACGGCATCCACCTGGGAACTCGTGTCTATGGCCCTCTGAGTTTCGTGGACGAATAGCGCAAGCTGGGTTTCACATGATTGTCTTTTTTGAAACCCATGCTGATTCCTACAGAGTAGATTTCTAGTCTCCAGAAAAGTCATTATACTTGAACATAATGCGTGTTTCAAAATTCTAAAACTGATCGACATTAGAGATATAGGTCTATAGTTCTCCACATCCATTCGATGTCCCTTCTTGCAAATGGGGATGACCTGTGCCCTTTTCCAATCTTTTGGAACGCTACACTCTTCTAGAGGCCTATGGTACAATGCTGCAAGAGGGTGGGGGGCAAGTTCCTTCATGTACTCTGTGTAAAGTTGAACTGGTATCCCATCAGGTCAAGTGGCCTTTCCTCTTTTGAGCGATTTTAATTGTTTTTCTATGCCTCTGTCATCTATTTCAATATCTACCATTCTGTCATCTGTGCGACAATCAGGAGAAGGAACTACAGTGCAATCTTCCTCTGTGAAACAGCTTTGGAAAAAGACATGTAGTATTTCAGCCTTTAGTCTGTCATCATCTGTTTCAGTACCATTTTGGTCGCAGAGTGTCTGGACATTTTGTTTTGATCCACCTACCGCTTTGACATAAGACCAAAATTTCTTAGTATTTTCTGCCAAGTCAGTATATAGAACTTTACTTTCGAATTCATTGACCACCTCTCGCATAGCCCTCCTCGCACTACATTTCGATTTGTGTAATTTTTGTTTGTCTGCAAAGCTTTGGCTATGTTTATGTTTGCTATGAAGTTCCCTTTGCTTCCAAAGCAGTTTTCTAACTCAGTAGTTGTACCACAGTGGCTCTTTCCCATCTCTTATGATCTTGCTTGGCACATACTCATCTAATGCATATTGTACGATGGTTTTGAACTTTGTCCACTGATCCTCAACACTATCTGTACTTGAGATAAAACTTTTGTGTTGTCCCATCAAGTACTCTGAAATCTGCTTTTTGTCACTTTTGCTAAACAGAAAAATCTTCCTACCTTTTTTAATATTTCTATTTATGGCTGAAATCATAAATGCTGTAACCGCTTTATGATCACTGATTCCCTGTTCTGCGTTAACTGTTTCAAATAGTTCGAGTCTGTTTGTCACCAGAAGGTCTAATATGTTATTGCCTCAAGTTGGTTCTCTGTTTAACTGCTCAAGGTAGTTTTCAGATAATGCATTTAAAAAAATTTCACTGGATTCTTTGTCCCTGCCCTATATCTGGTAAATTAAAATCTCCATCCAGAACTATAACATGGTCGGGAAATCTACTCAAAATATTTTCCAAATTTTCCTTCAAGTGTTCTGCCACAACAGCTGCTGAGTCAGGGGGCCAATAGAAACATCCAATTACCACGTTTTAACCGTGACCTTCACCCAAATTATTTCATATTTCAGATCTCCGTCAATTTCCTTCAATACTATTGCACTTTTTATCACTATAAACACGCCTCCCCCTTCACTGTCCAGCTGTCTCCGCGGTATGCATTCCAATCTGAGTTTAGAATTTCATTACTGTTTACATCTGGTTTCAGCCAACTTTCTGTCCCTAGTACTATATGAGCATTGTGACTATTTATTAATGAGAGCAGTTCTGGGACCTTTCTATAGATGCTCCTACAGTTTACTATTACCACATTAATATTGTCATTCCCTGTTGCGTTTTGCCTACTGCTACCTTGTCGCGTTTCAGGAGGCACCTTGTTGAGCCTAGGGATGGAATTCTCTTACCTAAAAAACCCACATGTGCACTCCACACATACTCTGCTACCCTTGTAGACACTTCCTGCATGTAGTGCACGCCTGACCTATTCAGGGGGACCCTACATTTCTCCACCTGATAGCAGAGGTCAAGAAATTTGCACCTCAGATCTCCGCAGAATTGTCTGAGCCTCTGGTTTAAGCCTTCCACTCGGCTCAAAACCAGAGGACTGCGATCGGTTCTGGGAACAACACTACATATAGTTAGCTCAGATTCCACCCTGTGAGAGAGGCTTTCTGACTTCACCAACTCCGCCAACCGCCTGTATGAACAGAGGATCACCTCTGAACCCAGACGGCAGGAGTCATTGGTGCCGACATGAGCAACAATTTGCAGTCGGGTGCACCCAGTGCTCTCTATCGCCACCGGCAGGGCCTCCTCCACATCTTGGATGAGACCCTCCCAGCAAGGAGACAGAGGTTCTTCTTCACTGACCTTTCCACTACTTCCCTAAGGGGTTCCATCACCCACCTAACATTGGAGCTCCCAATCACTAATAAACCCCTCTCACCATGTGCCTGCTCAGACCTTGCTGAAGGAGCAGCCACAGTTCACTCACAGGCAGAGTGGGTGATGCCACACGACCAGCCTTCACATTGACCCTCCATGCGACGCGAATGCCATTGAACCTGCCACTCCCCTTGGGGATGGGGTGGCCAATCCTTGTCTCAACAGCAAGAACCGTGGGTGAAGCATGTAACAGCTGGGGTGTACCATGTGACGCACCAGACTCCCCACTGCTGTTACACTCCGAGGCTGCAGCCTGAAGATGGCTGACCACGGCCATCAGTAAATTCAGTTGTTTGCAAAAAGTGGCCAGCTCCTCCTGCGTCCATATGCAGCAGTCACACATCCTATCCATCCTAAGAAATCAACAATTTACTGTACAGAGTTAAGTAATCAACTTTTAACTAGACTGCTAATTCACTAAAGGCGGCTGATAGCTGACTAAACTGTGGTGACTAGACACTTCTTGATGGAAACAATGAAAATAAGCACTACCTGTCTCTGGACTGTATTCAAAACAAACACGAAATCTATGGAACACTATTACTAGTACCCAAAAATTAAAACTTCCTAAAAGCAAAAACACATGGAAAAAGAAGTGGCAAGTAAGAAAAACACAGTTAATACTTAAATTTACATAGCTTGCTGCACAGGAGATGAGAAGCAGACAGCAGTTACGATGACACTGGCAGAGATGGCACTATAGCCCGACTTTCTAGATGTCAGCACCAAGAAAACAGCAAAGGTAATGTAATGTTCTACATCACCCCTGCATGTCCCATTTCACCCCATTCTATGGTATGTGACCTCAGGTATGAAATATTACATCTGCCATTTTCCTGCAATAGAGCTGAGCACTAAGGGAAACAGCCAATATTCTCATTTTTGTCATACTGAATGAGATGACTTAATGATTAAAGCAATGGATTCATGTGTTTTCCCTAATTCTGATGTGTTAGCAGTTTCCCACTGAAAATGCTTCCTTGTGATACCTCTACTTCTGCATACTATCTTATATGAGATACTCTAAACAGCTGTATGAACCAAAATTTCCCCCAATCAAGTCTTAGTAAGATAATGTCATCTCCCTCTCCCATTACTTTGTGCAAGGTATATGACTTCCCTATGCAGTGTAGATTGTCTAAATGATTCTGCAATTGCTGTAGCTAATAGTGGTAGTGTGTAAAAATATATGACTATCAGTCTGAGTTGCATGTGGACAATTCCTCAGTATCTTCAAATCTTCAACAAACCGATTAAATTTGCACTTGCTCAGATCTTTCTGCTTCTCTAGGACTTCATCTTTTGACAGCAGAATAAAACTTGTAGGATGATTACAGCAGGTTTAAAATAAACTGAACTCATTTCCGATCTTGTTGATGCACATGATGTTTTTAAATTCCCTTATGAACTTATAGATCACATATATGGCTTTGGTAGATACAGGTGTGAAAAGGAACCCATGTCTGGAGATGAATCATTTCATGTTACAGACATGCAAAATAATGTTCTTCACTTTCTTGTGTTATTTTCTGTGTGGACGAATTATGTAAATCTACTGTCCTTTTCATTGCTTCAACATATATAGCCAACTGATATGGTAACAAAATTCAGAGCTGAGGTACATATGAAACATGTTGTATTCACATGTCACAATACACATTTTACATCTACTTCCACTGACAGGTCTCCATCCTATCAGACTACTATAACACTTCTTATCAATGGACGGTATTACCACACTAGTTGAATGTTTGCAAATGTAGCAAGTGCCAGAATCACAGTTCTAGGTACATTGTTATCACTTTTTTATCCAGTAAACATTGGAGAGTTGAATACATTGTTTTATATATTCATTCTAGAGGGTACATACCTATAAAAGATGTAGGTCTCAAGACAAGGGATCAACTATTAGCTACCTAGCCCATGTACTAGTCCCAGAAGACTGAAGGAGGAATTTCCAAACACTCTCTAGTTTGAAGCAATTTGGCTGGAGAAGTCAGGCCTAGGATATGGTGCATACTTGGAAAGGTATAACTACAAACAAAATCTGATTGTAATGCATCCACCTGAAATATCACACAGTTAATCTTTTGTGATATGGTATTCTTCATTACCTATAGCCAGAGACACACACAAATCACTTTCAGTCAATAAATTTCCTCTGATCACAAACAACATTTCTATGTCCCTTGCTCATAAACTAAGACTATTATCTTTAGCACATTTGAATCACCTGCTGGCTGCTGAGAATGTCTTCACAAATTACACTGGTCAACATAAATTATGCTAGTTTGTTTGTTTGCAAATATGTTTTTAAATAAAACTACTCTTCTACTAACTCCTGCAAAGTTAAACTAATAAAAAATCAGAAGCATACCTCGAAGAAGGTTCTTCAGAGCTGAAATATTGTCCACAACTTTGTCAGGATCTTCCAGTACTTCATTTTGGGCACGTAACTTCCAGTTATTGTCTAGATATGCATAAGCAGAGGACATTTTCTTTTCCCTGAAAAGTAAAATGAGATAATACAGAACTACAGTCAAAATATATATAACGATAATTGGTGAAACACAGTAGGCCTCCTCAAGAAGGAGATATGAAGGTATGTGAAAACTGAAACTGAAAAGCTGATTCACAGATCTCCAGCATGCCTGAGATGAACTAAGACCAGAACTTTATCATACATACTGTATGATAAGGTATCTGCATTACCATTTGGATTATTTGATGTGGTTGTTCCATGCATGCATACTTAACTGTATTAATTCATTACAAAGATGGATGGTTTGAGAATGAACACAAGTGCAAAACTAGTCACCATCAATAAATAAAGGAGACTTCCTAATGCAACTTATGATGGTGCATGACCCATTTATTTCAGAATATCTGGTGGTTTTATACTTTGAAACAAGTAATTTCACATATAGTCAATTTCAATTTGGAGGAATGCCTTACTTCAACCACATAGGCTCTATTAGATAGGCAAAATATAATAATAATTTATGTAGGGCTGATGTCTTGGATGGGAAAGAAAAATATCACCCTGATGGAGGACCTAAAGAGGTCTCTGGAGTCCTGCAATTCTTTTTTGATGTGCACGTTCTGTCCCACAAATAAAAGAATATAAGTGAATTTTTCAGTGTATCTCAGTTTCCCTCACTAACCTAGGAACTGTCACATATACAGGGTGGAGAAAAATTGTGTCATGAAATTTTTAACCCTGGATAGCTGATGCCAGTAGAAACCAAAATTACTAATGTTGTGTAAGTCGACAATGCACCATTTTTAAACCATGGAAACTTGGTGCTATGCGCTCCGTTTAGCCATGGGATTGCCCTGTTGCCATTTGTCGGTTGACAGGCAGGGTTATGGTTGTCTGTTCACACATACATACATCCCTCGCCTCATCACTGCCCCAACGTGATATGCACACAGGTCTTGCTGTTTGTCTCCACCTCTCGTCAGAGGCATTCACACATAAGCTTCGCTTCAGAGCACACACTTCACCTGCAATTTAGTCATTAAGTAATCATGGTGGCACAGTATTTGTTTTAATAACAATGAGATATTGTTTTTGTTTATGGATTAGCCAATGGTAATGGATACGAAACTCGATGGTTGTATGAGGAACAGTACCCAGCAAGACGCTACCCACACTCGCAAATATTTACAGCAATTCACCGCTGACTTGGTGAAACAGGCTTGTTAGCGGGATTTCATGGTGAAGCTGGAACTTGTCAAACACAATGGGATGCTGCATTTGAAGAGACTGTTCTAGAGCACTTCAAGGAAGCACCTACGACAAGTACTTGAGCAGTTGGACATGATATGGGGGTCACTCATCAGTTAGTCTAGAGGTTTTGAGGGATGACAGCCAGCATCCACTTAGTTTCCAACCTGTCCAAGATCTAAATCCTGTGGTGGACTATGAACACAGGTTAGGGTTTTGCCGGTGATTTCTGCAGCATGTTGCACAAGATCCAAACTTCCCCACCACTGTGTTGTTTACCAGTGAGTGCACTTTCCATCAGGATGGCCTCTACAAGACTCGAAATGTTCTTTACTGGACAAGGGGAAATCCTCACATCACGTATGTCCATGGAGACCAGGAACAATTTTCACTAAACATTTGAACAGGTATTGTGGGTGACCATCTGATTGTGCCGGTCCATCTACCTCCTCAACTTACCGAGGCAAATTACCTTCACTTTTTGCAAGAAACTCTACCCAGACTGCTGGAAGATGTTCTCCTGGACATACAGCTATGCATGTGGTTGCAGCATGATGGGATGCCCACAAATAACAGTTGTGCTGTGCTTGGATATTTAAATGAACTCTTCGATGGCCAGATAATTGGCAGAGCTGCTTGTAGGACATGGCCCGTGCAATTACCAGGTCGCACGCCACTGGACTTTTTCCTGTGGGGATTCTTCAAGGTTCTAGTTCACCCACCCAGATGCAAACCACCAAGAAATGAAGAGGAATTAATGGATTGCATTCAACATGCCACATCAGGCAATGTCAGGAATCTTTGAAAGAGTTTGGCAAAACACCATTCAACATTACCAAGCTTGTGCCATGTCAGAGGGTTGCCAGTTCAAGCACCTGCTTTAAGTAAACAATGTCCTAGCTATGGAAAAGGCCCTTTCCAGGGCTGACACAATTTGTAAAAGACTTTTGGAATGAAGTAACAGCTGTTGACGGGTTTGTTCCTGGTACATCTTAGCATGAAACTACAATGGATGTATAGGGACCCCGGCAGATTCACCCCCAGAGTGGCACGCTGCCACCGAGTGTGTGGGCTGCCTTGGATATATCACGATCTCTGGACAGCAAAGCATTGATGGTCATGCGTTGTCCAGAGCATCCAGCTACAGGGCTATCCTGTGGCCAATCAGGGCAAGTGGCCCGAAGATTCCATAGTTTAAAAATTGTGCATTGTCAGCCTACACAACACTAGTAAGTTTGGTTCCTTCTGGCATCAGATATCCATGGTTAAAATTTCGTGTCACAATTTTTCTTCACCCTTTATAGTTCTTACTACAGTTACCATTGCCCTTTTGTTACCTTTAATATTCAAGTCCCCAACTGACTATTCAGTTTTCCACATTTCTTAAATCACTTCTGATAAATGCCTGAATGATTCCTGTGAGTATATCTTGAATGACTTCATTTCCCACCCTTCTGCAGCTGAACAAATATTCTATCTACATGATCATGCTATCAATGAGAGCCTAACCTTCTTTAATTGATTGCACTTTGGTGTAGTTAATACATGAATAGATCCTCAATTTGCTTTCACCACTGATGGTGGATATCTTTTCATAATGGTTCAAAGTTGTCTTCATTCACCGTGTTAAAATAAAATTAGCCATAATGAATGATACAGGATATGAGTGGTATACATTACACCTAAATATGAAGTTGAGGAACTAGCCATAATGTAACAGAACAAGACACAGGGCTTAAAGAGGAGAGAATGTTTGATATAATAATGTTCTTAGAATTTCCAAGAGAACTGAATGATTCGAGAACAAAAAAGCCACTGGAATTACATCACCATCAGACATACAAGGGTTGGAACTTTAATAGTGGCAACTATTTATCCACAGCTCGTACAAAACAGGCACATGTTTCAAAGTTTTACTTAACTTCAAAATAGTCACCAGCATTGTGTATAACCTGTTTCCAGCAATGTGGAAGTTGTAGGATACTCTTAACAGTGCCAGTTGTGCTGACAGTTCGAGTGGCGCAGTCTATTGTGTGATGAATTTGTAGCAGTCCTGAAGTGAATGCCGTGGAGTGTTTCCTTTAGTTAAGAAATCAAGTTGAACTCATGAGGGCTTAAGTCAGGGGAGTGTAGTAGGTGATATAGCATCAGTGAAACAAATCATTAACAGCTTGCACTGTACGTGGTTGAGCATTGTCCTGCAAAATGATGGTCAGGTTCTGCAGAAAATGTTATCACTTCTGTCTCTAAGCTGGTCATAGGTTGTGTTAAAAAAATGAACGTCATAGAGACAGAAGTGATGACACTTCCTGCAGCACCTGACCATCATTTTGTAGGACAATGCTCAAGCACATAAAATGCAAGCTGTTACTGATTTGTTTGACTGATGCGGCTGCTAAGTGCTATACCACCTACTTTATTCCCCTGACTTAAGTCCTCATAAGTTCAACATGATTTCTAAATTGAGGGAAACACTTCATGGCATTCACTTCAAAACTGCTACAAATTTGTTGGGCAATAGACCACACAGCTCAAACTGTATACACAACTGGCAGTGCTAAGAGTATCCTACGACTTCCACATTACTGGCAGCGAGTTATACACAATGCTGGTGACTACTTTGAAGGTCAGTAAAGTTTTGAAACACATATCTATTTTGTACGAGCTGTAAATAAATAGTTGCCACTATTAAAGTTCCAACCCTCGTATATTACCAAGATCAGTTGAAAGTATAAGAGCTAGGAAAGTACTTGATCTGTTAGCCAAAATCTGTGAGAACCTTTAAAACTTATTATTGAACTCTTTTACTGCACCAGTAGCAGATATTAACATTTTTAAAGAACAACATGGAAAAGATAGAAAGTGCCACAAAAAATGTAAGCAGAGTAATGTACTGAATATTGCCTAAGTGTGTGGGACCCACACCAAACAGGACTAACAGGGGATATTGAACCTATACAGGCAAGGGCAGCATGATATCTCACAGGTTTGTTTGACCCATGGGAGAATGTCACAGAAATACTGGGGAAACTGAAGTGGCAGAGCAGAGTCTATCCCGAGAATGCCTACTAACAATGTCTGAAGAACTGGTTTTAAATGAGAGCTCTAAGAATATGCTGTAACCCCCTACATATCACTCACATAGGAACTGTGAGGACTAAATTACAATAACTACAGCATTAAAATGATCATTCTTCCTGCACGCCATACATGAATGGAATGGGAAGAAACCTTAACAACATGACGTACCCTCTGTCATGCACTTTATGGTGGTTTGCAGAGTATGGATGTAAATGTAGACATAGATGTTGTCGTTGTGGTCTTCAGTCCAGAGACTGGTTTGATGCAGCTCTCCATGCTACTTTATCCTGTGCAAGCTTCTTCATCTCCCAGTACCTACTGCTACCTACATCGTAGAAGTAGATATAGCTGCAGATTCATAATATTTTCAATTTCAAAAGAAGAGTGCACCACATAAAAAATGAATTCCATAATTTACAAATGGAATAAGAAAATATATTAAACTTCTACTGCAGGGCTGGCAAGAAGTAAAGGTCTGATATCTCTCCCGAGATACAACACTCTCCCCCATAATTGAAAGTTTCATTAGACATTCCTGTTACAGAGCCCAACCTTTCTACACTCAGGCATCCCTGGCGATGTTAAGGATGCTGTGCTGTTCCACAACTATCTCTGTCTAATCAGACAAGTTATGTATTTTATAGTGACAGTGACACCCATTCAGTGCCTTAGCAGATTATAGTGTTGCACTTCATCCAGTCTGTTCCATATATCACATAGGCGAGAGGACAGCTTCTGTTCACTTAATAATTAAATAACAGTTCTCAGTAATGACTCTTATCCTATTCCTAGAGAAATGACAATCTGCTAATGATGGCCTCATCAGAGCTAGTTTGAGTGCAGCTTACATTCAAATTGCTGAGAATGTATTATATGTGCATGTTGCTTTGAAAGTAGATCAGCCAAAAAGAGCCTTAAATGTTTAGGTAAGTTTAAAGTGAAAAGGATGGAAATGAGTTTTCAAAGTTCTCTTTGTTGTCAAATATCTTGTCTCCACACCCACTTAATACTATGAAGAGTTTTCCAAATCTAAGATGCCATCTGCTGATTTAATTTTATTGGTGACAGAACAAATCATAAACTGTGACACTTGTATACCAAGAAATTCTTGTGCTCATTATCTCTTTGTGTCTATGGTGGCATGGATGAAATTATTTGCTCATTATGTGGATTCTTAAATTACATTTAATATTACATATCTATTTTAGCATCATTCATCAGCTGTAAATTATTTTTTCTTCTTCAAGAAAAACAATCACTTTTCTCTTTTCTGCCACTATTTAAGGCTGTGAGAACCTGTTTTTTAAGATAAAGAGATGTTACCAACTTTATGCCATAACACTCAGTTCTCCTGAGACTCTGTTTGTGTATGATTCCGCTCATAAATTATGCACTTCACATATTTCTCTGATACTGTGGACTACATTTTAATCATAGCTGAGTAAATTATCCATGTGTTAGTTATTTCAGTCTCCTAGTGTCAAATGTCAATGCCTTGGAATAAGTTAATAATATCACTGACTACGTACATTGACGTGGAAAACTTAAGAATGAAAGTCACTTTTCCATGACATGCCATTGCCAAGTAACATAGCTTGATGAAACTTGGGCTATATTTAGAAATAATTGTTACAGCATGGCACAGAAGGTATCTGAAAGAAATGTGGAAAGAGACAAACAGAAATGACACTTTTATTCAAAAACAATAATTACACTGAAGTCAATAAAGTTTATAGTGATCCCCTTGACATTATAAAAGGTGGGATACGGTTGTTAATAGGGTGTGTAATCACTATAGACGGCAGAGCATGTTCTGCAATATGCTCCCATTATGGCGAAAATATTGGTAGGGAGTTCTCATCATAGGGCTTCCCATTCCTCCATCGTCATCACTGTCAGCAGCTAGGTAGTCACTGGTGTGTGTGGATGTGCTGCAATACATCTCCCAATGAATCCCATATGTGCTCAGCGAAATTCAAATTTGAGGAACCAGGAGGCCAGTCCACAAGAGTTCCTCCAGCTGTGCAGTTTGATGTGGTTACTTATTGTGATCCATAAAAGTGAGGTCACAGCTGAATGCATCCCTAAAAAGTTGAACATGAGGAAGGTGTACAGTTTCACAATAACACTCAATCAATCAATCAAATTTTATCGTCGTTCAGCTCATAAAGCAATAGACAACATCAAGATAACTTACATTTTTAACATTAATTACCAAATACAATTTAGTTTGGATTACATAAGGCCATCCGCTAGATACAGTGTTGAAAGACAGTATTTTCAGTTTCAAAAAATTCGTCTACTGTGTACAAAGGATTATTTACTAGTATTCTGTACAACTTAGCTTAGAAGGTATTGACAGGTAACTCTTTTAAATCTATACTTAACTCATTGTACAACTTAAGTCCAAGAACTAAATATGAATTCTGTGACTTGGATAGTCTTTGATATGGTACATCTAAACATGATTTGTTCCTGGTGTTATGGCTACGTACATCCCTTCTTAATGATATATTTGAAATATTGTTCCTAACATACAATAGAACATTATAGATGTACAAGTTTATTACCACCAGGCATTGCAATTTAACAAACAAGGGTTTACAGTGTTCTAAAATATCTGAGTCGGTTATTATTCTTACTATTTTTTATTTTTATTTTTTTTTTGTAAAAGTAGAATGCCCTTTACGTGACTGCTATTGCACCACAATAAGATTCCATATGGTATGATACTTTGAAAGAAAGCAAAATATGCTGATCTTATATAACTATTAGGGACATATCTTTTTAAGTTTCTAATTAAATAGATAACTCTTGAGAGTCTGGCAGATAAATGTTCGACGTGTGGTTCCCATGTCAACTTGTTGTCTACTGTAACACCTATAAATTATATACTTTCTAAGTCATGATTCTCTCTTAAGCTAAAGGAAAGTGCCTGGGTCTTACTTTCATTTAGTAGAAAACCGTTCGCTCTAAACCATAATGAACTCTGAGCGAGGGTATCTTTAACTACATTTTTTAGTGTGTTTAAATCTGAGCTTTTATTTTAAAAAGTTGTGTCATCGGCATACATTATTGTGTGAGGGTTTACAAAAGATGGTAGGTCATTAATCATAAGTAAAAACAATAGAGGTCCAAGTACTGAGCCCTGTGGCACGCCAGACCTAACATTAATCAGATATGACTTCTCCCTGTTAATGCATACAACTTGTTGGCGGTTCTCAAGGAAGGATTTAATTATATTTATGCTGCTGTTAGCAAAACCATAATAGGATAGCTTATTCAGTAAAGTATCATGGTCCACACAGTCAAACGCTCTGCTCAGATCACAAAATGTAGCCTGAGCAAATCCCCTAGCCTCAAACACACCCAGAACAAATTTTACAACAGAATCCATAGCATCTGTTGTGGATTTACCTTTCATGAATCCATATTGTTTGTCACTTATTAAGTTTAAGTTATCTAAATACGTGCTAACTTGATTATACATAATTGTTTCGAGAATTTTTGAGAAAACACGAGTTAACGATATTGGTCTGTAACTAGCAGGACAGTTCTTATCACCTTTCTTATATACTGGGACCACTCTAGATATTTTTAGTACATCAGGAAACTTGTTTTCAGCTAGACATTTATTTACACAGTAGGTTAAGGGATCAATTATGCAGTCAATAATATCTTTCAATAAGTTACATGATAAATCATAGTAATCAACGCTATCTGAGGCTTTGAAATTTTTAACTATTTTCAGAATTGTATTGGTACACACCTCTGTGAAGTTGAAAATGCTCTGGCGGGGCCTTTGAAAATAGTTATCGATGAAGTTAAGGGCATTTTCTGGAGGTTTGTCTATTGAGCTGCATATTTCTTCAATAGATTGGACGCAGAATTTATTGAATTCATCTGGGGATATGGCATAACGTCTTTTCCTTTAGTGTGTGCCACAGAGTTAATTATACTCCAGGCTTTTTTGCATTTATTTCTAGATTTTTCAATGAGGGCTGTATTATATAGCCTGTCTATAATTACGCTTAGCTCTGGAATATAATTCTTTATGTAGTTCATATTTTCTGTTCTTGTACATATCAGAATAGAGCATAATAGTGTTTTTCATTTGCCCTAACTGTGGAGTATACCATTCCCTGTTTTTCCTTCTCTTGTAACAACTACTATCCATAATATTTAGAGCACATTTTCTCAAAGTAATATTATTTTCAAATGTATTTAAAAATGTAGAGGAAAACTCAGTAAAAACAATGTCAGAGGAACAATGTTGTAGTCTACTAAATAGGGCATCCCAACTGATACAGGTGAGGGCAAGTCTAAATGTATCTATCCTCTCTTTGTTCTTAGGTCTCATGGTACAGTTTTAGCTTTTGGGCTGGAACAATCTGGAGTTACATTGCTAAGGCTAATATATACTGTATTATGGTCTGAGAAATGAAAACTAACTACATCTGAAGACATATGAGTTCTATTAATATTTGTAAGTATATTATCAAGACAAGCAAGGTCCGTGGTAGGTTAAATTGCCTAAGTACATTCTTGAAATCTGCCACAGTTTTTTTGTCCTGCAGAATATCAAAACTTGAGTTGATGTCCCCTCCAATGACAATAGTATATTGTTCCCATTTTGGTGTACAGAGGGACTTTAATAGGTCGTTAAATTTCTCAAGAAAGATACTGGGGTCTCCACTAGCTGACCTGTAGACTACTACTACTAATATTTTAAGGCACTCAATTACTATAACTGATGTTTCAAAGTGCAGTTCCTCAAAGGGAGTGTTGAGATCTAGCTTACTATACTTTTGTGTAGGCGGTGCTTTTACATATATTGCTACTCCACCATTCAAGTGGTGTTTCCTACTATAGCAATTAACTAAAGTATAATCATCCAGTACTTTTTAACCTAGTTCTTCCTCTTTGCACCAGTGTTCACTTATACATAAGATATCAAACACGTTTTCATTGGAAAATTCATTAACAATTAGGTTCTTATCTGTCATACCCTGTATATTGAGGAAACCTATTTTAAACTACCCTTTTTGCTTCGCTTCATTTACATGTTTACCTGACTGACTTAACATACTGTTACCATAAAGCAGATGACCAGGTTGTAACCTAATGGTGCTGGAGTATCTAACCTGGTCTAGCACTGTAAGTTTTTTGACATCTCAGTTGAAACACAGCTCAACTTATCTAATACTATCCTGATAACTGGTGAGTACACTGTGTTCAAAGATTTGGTGGTCAATACATCCATGATGCCTCTCAAACAATAACATCTGGACCAGCGGAATGATTATGTTTGACAAAGTTCCTGGATGCACTAAGAACCCTCACATGGAAAGACATGCTGGTCGATGAATGGAATGTCCTATCACAAGAATTCCTTACCAACCTTGTGGTCAGCATGGAAACACAAAGGAGAACATGCAGTGTTGTCTGTGGTTATCACTCGTCCTTGTAAAAACCATGCTCAGCCATTCATAATGTTCAGAGCACCATCATAAATCATGGTGACTTCATTACAATTATTGTCTCTGAAAAACAGTGTAATTTCTGTTCATCTCATTGCACACTTCTTTCAGTGGCATTATGTAGCAGTCGTTTCTGTGTATGGCCCAAGTTTCATCAAGATCAAGTTATGTTACTTGGCAATGTGAAAGTTACTTTCTTCCATAAGTTTTACACACCTGTGTACTTCACACTCTACGAGGTGCATTCAAATTCTAAGGCCTCCGATTTTTTTTTCTAATTAACTACTCACCCGAAATCGATGAAACTGGCGTTACTTCTCGACGTAATTGCCCTGCAGACGTACACATTTTTCACAATGCTGACGCCATGATTCCATGGCAGCGGCGAAGGCTTCTTTAGGAGTCTGTTTTGACCACTGGAAAATCGCTGAGGCAATAGCAGCACGGCTGGTGAATGTGCGGCCACGGAGAGTGTCTTTCATTGTTGGAAAAAGCCAAAAGTCACTAGGAGCCAGGTCAGGTGAGTAGGGAGCATGAGGAATCACTTCAAAGTTGTTATCACAAACAAACTGTTGCGTAACGTTAGCTCGATGTGCGGGTGCATTGTCTTGGTGAAACAGCACACGCGCAGCCCTTCTTGGACGTTTTTGCTACAGTGCAGGAAGGAATTTGTTCTTCAAAACATTTTTGTAGGATGCACCTGTTACTGTAGTGCCCTTTGGAACGCAATGGGTAAGGATTACGCCCTCGCTGTCCCAGAACATGGACACCATCATTTTTTCAGCACTGGCGGTTACCAAAAATTTTTTTGGTGGTGGTGAATCTGTGTGCTTCCATTGAGCTGACTGGCGCTTTGTTTCTGGATTGAAAAATGGCATCCACGTCTCATCCATTGTCACAACCGACGAAAAGAAAGTCCCATTCATGCTGCCATTGTGCGTCAACATTGCTTGGCAACATGCCACACCGGCAGCCATGTGGTCGTCCGTCAGCATTCGTGGCACCCACCTGGTTGACACTTTTCGCATTTTCAGGTCGTCATGCAGGATTGTGTGCACAGAACCCACAGAAATGCCAACTCTGGAGGCGATCTGTTCAACAGTCATTCGGCGATCCCCCAAAACAATTCTCTCCACTTTCTCAATCATGTCGTCAGACCGGCTTGTGCGAGCCCGAGGTTGTTTCGGTCTGTTGTCACACGATGTTCTGCCTTCATTAAACTGTCGCACCCACGAACGCACTTTCGACACATCCATAACTCCATCACCACATGTCTCCTTCAACTGTCGATGAATTTCAATTGGTTTCACACCTCACAAATTCAGAAAACGAATGATTGCACGCTGTTCAAGTAAGGAAAACGTCGCCATTTTAAGTATTTAAAACAGTTCTCATTCTCGCCGCTGGCGGTAAAATTCCATCTGCCGTACGGTGCTGCCATCTCTGGGGCGTATTGACAATGAACGCAGCCTCATTTTAAAACAATGCGCATGTTTCTATCTCTTTCCAGTCTGGAGAAAAAAAATTGGAGGCCTTAGAACTTGAATGCACCTCGTACTTCACTACTGTCTCCATAATACAGTCACACCCTATGCAAGGAAAAATACAAACTCAGTTACACGGTTTCATTCATTGTCATAAAAACAGTCTTTATTCCTATTTCTGTAGCACAAATTTGCAGTTAACTAAGATTTGATGTTGTTTCTATAGCAGCCTTATATGTATTCTCCATATAATCATATGTGTGCACTCATTAAAAGTGTAGCTGTAAGCATTCAACGTCATCTCATCAGTAACCCCAATCAACATAGCTACAGAAGCACTTATGCTACATAAAAACCTGTAGTGTGACTAAATGCAATGTGTAAACGAATGATGGATATTTCATTAAGACATGAATGTGGTCAGTACATGTTATTAACATTAACCCCAGTTTGGAAAAAACAGCAGGTGTATTTTGACTGTGAATTTTCCTACATGTCATTAATTTGTTTACAGATTCATTAAAATGATGGTGGTATAAATTCCTCAGAGCATTTTTAATAATCCAATAACATAGAGGATACATTGGAACAACTACAGACTTGTATCTGTATTATTATATTTGGCACACTCAGAAAACTTTCAAATTTACATTTTTAAATAAGAGGCACTGCAGATTATCTTCCTGTAGGCACTATGTTTTGCAGGATCCCTCATATTTCAGCTACTGTAGTTGTTCATCAATTGCTGTGAGCAAAATATATTTTGAAAGCATCTCTTAAGAAGTTTTTAAATATTGAAGATGGAAGTACAGAAATAGAGGAACAGTATAAATATCAGAACACAGAGCCCTTCAGTTTCACTGCCAACAAGGAAAGACACAGCATATGTGATCAAAATACTAAACAACAATGAAACACCAGGGAGAGATGAATAACAGCTGAACTATTTAAAAATGGAGGAGATACAATTGTGAAACAAATGAGGTGGATGCCCCTGTCATGGCCATGTTACTGGTGTGGCCACCCACTGAATGTGAGTCAGCTAAGCAAAATATCTGCTAGATTGCAACAGTGACCAGTGAGAGAGCCGGCTAGTGTGTCATTTGTTCAATTCCCATCCATGCAGGTTGCCTGTTTTGTGTTTTTCATGTAACGTCTCCTTGCTTTTCACCAGTAAGTCTCCATTATTTTATGCATGTTTTCTGAAGACTTTTTCCATGGAAACCATCTGTTTGATTGCTTTTTCTTTGATGGTGTATCTTTTACAAGTTGTTCACAATCAAACAACGTAAAAGTTGACTTCTATCTGATATGACCACCAGGAGGTCATATCAACCAGCCATTTCGAGTGAGGTCTGCTTGCTGGATCAGCAGCTGAAACGACTCAGAAAGGGAGCACGACAGCTAACACTTTTAATTATTTTTGCAACATTTTGCCAGGTTTAAATCCAGCTGAACATGCTTTCTGATTTTTGATGGAGCCAGAGCACACCTGGATTATAAAATCTGTGATGAATTGAAAAGTGTGACAATCTCTCCTATTGCTTGCCTTCCAACACACTGAATGAATTGCAACCACAGGACAAAAGTTGCTTCAGAACCACTGAAACATTTTGAGACCAAGAGGTTCCGAGACTTTTTGATATCATTTGGTTGAACTTTGTTGATGTGTTTATGCCAGCATAGGGGGGGGGGGGGGGGTTAAGGAACACAATCCAATATGACAAGGGCTTCAGAGCTACAAGTATTTACCCTTTCAACACAAATGAGATCCCAGAAGAGGTGTTTCCTCCTAGTATTGTGAGTGAACATCCACCTCCTGAACTGAACAACCAACACAGCACAGGGGTCGGCCACTGTGGCCGAGCGGTTCTAGGCGTTTCGGCCTGGAACTGCTCTGCTGCTGCAATTGCAGGTTAGAGTACTGCCTCAGGCATGGATGTGTGTGACGTCCTTGGATTAGTTAGGTTTAAGTAGTTCTAAGTCTAGGGGACTGATGACTTCAGATGTTAAGTCCCATAGTTCTTAGAGCCATTTGAACCATTTGAGCACAGGGTTGCCTGACAACAACCATCTGAGTACCAGCAGTGATCCGGTTACTTCTTGCAGCTCATTGGACCAAACCACTAGTGCTCTGGCATCAGTTGTTTTCACTCCACCAGAAAAAAACCAAACGTGCTAAGCATCCTTGAACGGCGATTATTCATTATTATCGTCTGTCCAGTTGATCTTCTTAACGTTGAAGTTCTGTGTTGACTCTCCTTCAGGCATTACATCATGCAGCAGCACACCATCTTCAAACGTTGACACACTTCTGCAAACGGCACAAAGGAAGAGAAAAATAATGAGGTCATAAGATCAGCCATGAATTCGAGTGGGTTCATGATCAAAAAAAATTCTTTTTCCAGGCAAGAGAAGCTTATCCATCTAAACCGAAAATGGGATGAACCACGAAACGGTCGCTGACCAACAAGCCCAAGAACAAACAGCAGAAACTCAGCAAGAACGAGATTCAAAAATCCACAGAAACTGAAAGTTGGTGCTGCAGTCTTTGTCAGGAGAACGCAGTTATGAGCATGGGACTCTACAGTCTGCAGGAATTTACATCATGAAGAGTGTATTGGACTCCTGCTCCTGACAAAGATATTTTTATTTGTCCCAATCGCGACGAGTCGCTTGTTATCTGGTCTCATTTTGGTCTTGTATTCTTCTCTTGAATAATTTCAGGCGTTTGGTTTATGAAATATATTGTAGTGTCGAGAACGTAAACAACTTAATTTTTAATGGAATACCCTGTTTTGAATCCACTTTTGAATAAATAAAATGATTATTCGGTATCAAGTTTACTCATTTTACATTAAAATCTTTTAATTTTAGCAAAACTGCGCTATAAAACCGACAAAAAATATGATCAATGTTGGCCATATCATATGGAAGTTTGGGTCTGGCCGTGAATCACGCACGGATCGCCAGATGGTAAGGTGGCCACTCGTGGTAATTGGGAAATCCGGGTTAGTGTCCAGTTCCATTCTACAGCTGATGGTGTCCTTATTCGCAGTTACGAATACATTTAATGTGCTCGTGATATGGTCACCAGGTAGACTTTTGGATTTTCCGTTTTTGCACAAGAAAAACTGCTTTCATGAGGAACGAAAAACTTATTTTATGAAAGTCCATTAGCCTGAAAATTATTCAAAAAGGAAATGTTGTGACTTTTTTTCAAAATAGAGGCTAAATAGATTGTCAATCTTTGCATGTCCATTTTAGGGGCAATCACCCCAGTTTCTGATCAAACCAGTTGAGATAGTAACGTTAAATAAGAAAGACCGTAAAAATAGTATTATGAAAACTTCATTTTCTAAATATACAATAAAAAAAGCATTCGACACTACAAGTAGCCAAACTTCCTGCGTTTCGCGTACTGCTATGTCACAAGAAAGTAATCATCTCAGCATTGAAATGACGGCAATCACTTCCGAAAACTCCTATTCTTAAAACAGGCAGAAGTCTTCTAGATCTCTTTTGTGCAAAACTTCTTTCATTTATTCATTACCAACGCAGTAGAAGTTTTAGATCCTTCTGCCCAAAGTACAGAGAGACGTTACAATGTTACAAGTTCTCTGGAAAGGGAAGGCAGGCACATCTCGTTAACCACAAGAGTAATACAGATGGAGGGAGCAACAGGTCGTCTGAGAGAAGGAAAAAGAACTGACCTCAGTCTCTTAAAAGGTGCCAATCCGACATTCACCTGAAGCGATTGAGACCACTTTTAATCACGGGAAACCGAAATCAGAATGGAATTTGAATGTCCGCTCCTCTTCATGAGGAGCCCAGTGTCCACAAACCACACGCTAAGCTTTTAAAAGCGAGTCTACAGCTCGCAAGGGCAACGACATTATCCACAATGAGAAACGTTAGTCAGCGATGCATGATGTCACCTAAGCATTGGAAGAGAAATTGATGTTGCCGTGGTCTGTTAAAATTACTTACAGCTAATCCTTTTGCTCTAACTCCGAAAATCTTAATGGCATCTTCACAATAGGCAACACCACAGAAAGATAAACCCCCTTTTTGGAAATAGAGGTAGATACACAGCAAGTGTTATGCGTCAACTTCCATCAAACATTTCAATTCAAGGGTACTCTACCAGCAAGAAAGAAGATTATCATTCTGCAAGTTGCCCATAGACAAAGACATTATAAACTTTCCTCAGCGCGACAAGTCTTTCTCCTTATCTAGCAGAAGATGCGTATTTCAACAGTGGTGTAGCGTTCTACCTCCAACCGCAGATGCAGTGTGATAAATATGACGAGTTGTACATCTCCTGTGCTGGAATTAGTTCTACATTCACTTCCTGAATGAATGACATTTGCGGGGACAGCACTAAATAAAGAGTCTTTAAACTACGCTTTTCCTTATGTGATCGTCGATATTGTTGTTCTGTAACTAATCACATCAGAAAATCCAACTTTTTGTAGTACTTTCTAGTTTCTGCAGTAGGCTACATCAGTCATGTAAGAGACCAGCACGTTCACACAGCTTACAACGTGGATGTCTTATACAATCTTTCCATTGCAGATTTATTGCAGTTTCTATCTATTGTTACCCCACAATCAAACTACATTGTTATTCTGTAATCTATTTTCCGACTTTTACGTGTTAACACTGAAAAACTTGTTGATAAAAGAAATAATCATACATTCGGTATATGAGCTTTGCACTTGTGAGATGAAAATCGAATTTCTTATCATTTCTATCCCTTTCATTCAGAAAAAGTCTGCAAATCTGAATGTACAACTTGTAATCGATCATATTCTGCAACAGACTTGGAAGAGCTGTTAAGTTACAGATGATGGAGAGATGTCAGACCACAAGCTACATCTACATCTACATCTACATTTATACTCCGCTAGCCACCCAACGGTGTGTGGCGGAGGACACTTTACGTGCCACTGTCATCACCTCCATTTCCTGTTCCCGCCGCGTATGGTTCGCAGGAAGAACAATTGCCGGAAAGCCTCCGTGCGCGCTCAAATCTCTCTAATTTTACATTCGTGATTTCCTCGGGAGGTATAAGTAGGGGGAAGCAATATATTCGATACCTCATCCAGAAACGCACCCTCTCGAAACCTGGCGAGCAAGCTACACCACGATGCAGAGCGCCTCTCTTGCAGAGTCTGCCACTTGAGTTTGCTAAACATTTCCGTAACGCTATCACGCTTACTATATAACCCTGTGACGAAACGCGCCACTATTCTTTGGATCTTCTCTATCTCCTCTGTCACCCGACCTGGTACGGATCCCACACTGATGAGCAACAGTCAAGTATAGCTCGAACGAGTGTTTTGTAAGCCACCTCCTTTATTGATGGACTACATTTTCTAAGGACTCTCCCAATGAATCTCAACCTGGTACCCGCCTTACAAACAATTAATTTTATATGATCATTCCACTTCAAATCGTTCCGCACGCATACTACCAGTTATTTTACAGAAGTAACTGCTACCAGTGTTTGCTCCGCTATCACATAATCATACAATAAAGGACCCTTCTTTCTATGCACTCACAATACATTACATTTGTCTATGTTAAGGGTCAGTTGCCACTCCCTGCACCAAGTACCTATCCGCTGCAGATCTTCCTGCATTTCGCTGCAATTTTCTAATGCTGCACTGCAACTTCTCTGTATAATACAGCATCAACCGCGAAAAGCCGCATGGAACTTCTGACACTATCTACTAGGTCATTTATATATATTGTGAAAAGCCATAGTCCCATAACACTCCCCTGTGGCACACCAGAGGTTACTTTAACGCCTGTAGACGTCTCTCCATTGAGAACAACATGCTGTGTTCTGTTTGCTAAAAACTCTTCAATCCAGCCACACAGCTGGTCTGATATTCCATAGGTTCCTACTTTGTTTATCAGGCGACAGTGCGGAACTGTATCGAACGCCTTCCGGAAGTCAAGGAAAATGGCATCTACCTGGGAGCCTGTATCTAATATTTTCTGGGTCTCATGAACAAATAAAGCGAGTTGGGTCTCACACGATCGCTGTTTCCGGAATCCATGTTGATTCCTACAGAGTAGATTCTGGGTTTCCAGAAACGACATGATACGCGAGCAAAAAACATATTCTAATATTCTACAACAGATCGACGTCAGAGATATAGGTCTATAGTTTTGCGCATCTGCTGGACGACCCTTCTTGAAGACTGTGACTACCTGTGCTCTTTTCCAATCATTTGGAACCTTCCGTTCCTCTAGAGACTTGCGGTACACGGCTGTTAGGAGGGGGGCAAGTTCTTTCGCGTACTCTGCGTAGAATCGAATTGGTATCCCGTCAGGTCCAGTAGACTTTCCTCTGTTGAGTGATTTCAGTTACTTTTCTATTCCTTGGACACTTATGTCGATGTCAGCCATTTTTTCGTTTATGCGAGGATTAAGAGAAGGAACTGCAGTGCGGTGTTCCTCCGTGAAACAGTTTTGGAAAAAGGTGTTTAGTATTTCAGCTTTATGCGTGTCATCCTCTGTTTCAATGTCATCATCATCCTGGAGTGTCTGGATATGCTGTTTCGAGCCACTTACTGATTTAACGTAAGACCAGAACTTCCTAGAATTTTCTGTCAAGTCGGTACATAGAATTTTACTTTCGAATTCACTGAACGCTTCACGCATAGCCCTCCTTACGCTAACTTTGACATCGTTTAGCTTCTGTTTGTCTGAGAGGTTTTGGCTGCGTTTAAACTTGCAGTGAAGCTCTCTTTGCGTTCGCAGTAGTTTCCTAACTTTGTTGTTGAACCATGGTGGGTTTTTCCCGTCCCTCACAGTTTTACTCGGCACGTACCTGTCTAAAACGCATTTTACGATTGCCTTGAACTTCTTCCATAAACACTCAACATTGTCAGTGTCGGAACAGAAATTTTCGTTTTGATCTGTTAGGTAGTCAGAAATCTGCCTTCTATTATTCTTCCTAAACAGATACAGTACAGTGGTACACAACAATATTTCTCATAGTACATTGAAACACTGCAGCAGGAAATTCAGAACAGCAGAAGATTCATCAAAATTGAACTTTCGCCCAGAAAACGAACGTCTATGGCGTAAATTTTTCCAGGGATGAAGAGTTTCTGCCAGTAGACTTATTAAAGCACTACTAATATTCATTATGGTTTGACAAAATTATCAGCAAAGCATCTTGCCTATTAGTTTGCGATGACAAACAGAAAATAATCAAGAGAATACTGCCTTATTGACGTTCTTAAGCGTCATAATCTCACTTTGTGATCAGCAGGGCAAACATACTTTAACAGGTCTTTCAGTTCTACGAAAACCGATTTTGTTGGGTTCTATGATGAACTGCGAAATGTAAAGACAAAATTTAAATCTGGTCCACAATATATTTACAGTCTCGATGAGAGAGCAGTGACAACAGTTCACAGGCCTTCTGAACTATTGACCCAAGAGGGGAACAAAGAAGTAAGTCAAATGACCAAGGTTGAACGATGTGTTTCGGTGATTGTAACAGCAAGTTGTTGTAGTTGTTATAGGGAAAATAGTGCCAATTTTCTTTACTTTCCTATGAAAAGTTTCTGACGCCATACGCTCAAAGGCGCCCCCCTGGAAACGATTCAGCAACCAGTCCAAGGGGATAATAGACTAACTGTTCCCATTTATACTAAAACATTTTGTAAGGCACGAATGTCTCACAAAGGATGAACCAAAAATAATAATTCTGGACAACAAAGAATCACAAAGCAGTATTAATTCCTTGACCTGTTCTAAAGACAGTCGTTAACCTTAATATTAATCGTGCAAACAAAGTTGACACTACGGGAATTGACTCATGGGAGGTGGTTGATTCGATACAAATCGCATGCATTCGACCGTCATTGACAGCCTTCCCTCGATGCCAACCAAGACCATCTACAGTAAATATTGTAGATGGTCTTGTACCAACCTACCTGAGATCGCTAGCGGAAAGCATTATATTGTTAGTGTGTCGTTTGTTTGTTTACGGTAACAGACGTGCGAGAGTTAGCGATAGCATCAGTGTTTTACGCATTCCTTCAGTGGTTATGGTTGAAGAAATGTTAACATATTGACATATCGTGCTTGTTAACATATCCACTACTACAATTTGCGTAATGCAGTAGCTACGAAATATCTGTATGAAGGTATTTAGGCAGATGTGATAAACGGAATAGACGTTCAATAGTGATATTTACTTATATTCTTATATACATAAAATACCATATGAAAATGAAACAAAGGAGAAGAAACAATATGAACTCTGTAAAGTCTTTCAAGTTCTGACAGCCCACTAACATCGTCTGCTCTATCTGAACTGGATTCTGACGATTCACTGGAGTCACCTGTGTCAACAATAAAACTGATGTTACCAATGGCAACTTCTGTAATACCATCGTTTGTCCAGTACTCTCCAATTGTTCCTCCTCACGACAAGCAGCCTGCCCAGTCATTTTCCGTGACTGACATAAGGGAATCGTCTGAAAAGTTAAGGAGATTTTCAGCAGACATGTCTCCAGAGTTATTTTGTTCGGTGAACAATCTTTTTACTTTCGCCCACACAAGTTCGACTGCATTTAGGTCACAGTTATAGGGTGGTAAGCGTATCCCTCTGTGGCCTTTGCTTGTCGCCAATGTATCGACAGCATAGCATTTATCTGCAGGCTTATGTAGCCGAATTAACGAGCGGAGAGCCTCCTTTCTCATGCTCTCGTCGCACTCGATGTTCTTTTTTTTTATTTTCCTCAGTCACTCGATCATTTCCGCCTTGGAATCGTAGCATGTGGGAGGGTTTTTCCAGCTGCCTACTGTGACAGGGCTCATTGTCTAACACAATAACTGAGTTAGGGGAAAGATTTGGAAATACCATTTCTTTAAAGTACTTTTCAATATAGTAATCTCCTTTGCTGGATCTGGCAAATTTGAGCTCAGCTGCCCTCACAAAACTGTTCGTAGAATGGGTCGAGTGCAAATTAAAAAATGAACAGAAAGTAGGCTCAAAAGCGGCAATAAATACGACTTCTCATAATCCCTGCAGAAAGTGTAAGAAAACGGTAAGAAGTGGTATTCTGTGCACTGAGTGTGATGCCTTATTTCGCTTTCGATGTGGCAAGGTGGATAACTCATTAACAGAGGATAGAAAATGAACAAAAGAATTGAGACGCGATTCCTGCAGCCATAAAACGGTAATAAACAACAGTGACAATGCAATGTGTGAACTAACAAAACCTAATAACAGTGATACAGAAACATCTCACGTAAACAATACCAAGCCGATTACCGTTTCGGATACAAATAAACAAGACAATTCAGATTAGAGAACTGTTTTGAAAGGGGGTAATGGGAAAACGGTGGCCCAGAAAAACAAAACAAAAACTTTGTCAATAAACAATTCTTTTGAGCCATTGTCAGATTTACAAGAAGCAGAAGAATCTGACATGGTGTGCACATTGTTTAACAGCCAACCTAGGCCTGACCCGTGCAATAACAAGAAAGTGCGTATATGTATATATATGCAGACAGACATGGAAGAAATGTTTCTCGAGTGATGAGAGAAAAGTATCTACAAGACATAACTAGTACAATTAAGCCAAATGCTTGTTTCCAGGATGTGGCAGCAAGAAACGCTGAAATGGCTGATCTGGATTCTGAATGTGTTACAGTGTTCCTGGCTGGCACAAACGATGTGGCTAGGAATGAAACAAGATGACGTCAGCTTTCCCTTAACGAAACATTACATCGTTTAAGAAACACTAATGTACTAGTTTTCTCAGTGCCTCACCGCCATGATCTACCCATGTGGTCATGCGTCAATTTAGAAGTAAGAAAAGCAAATGAAATTATGTTTAATATTTGTAAGAAATATTCAAATGTATTATTTGTGGACATCAGTAGATTAGGAAGTAGATTTCATACATTACATGGACTTCACCTGAACAGTCTTGGTAAAAAAATATGTAAGTGAAAGAATTCTCGAATTTTCCAAAAAAGTAGTATTAGACTTTGGCACTAAATTAAGTGAGAGTAGTTCTACATCAATCCAATATAGTAAAATGAAAGCAGGTTTAAAGAACCAGGGAAACGTGAGTCACTGAGCAAGCCCAGTACAGACCAGGCTTGGTCACTTCCTGTTGACCAGGGCCTAACCCATACTAAAAAACAGCAAATAAATAGTTCAGCAGGCAGTATCTCCAAATCTAATAACATTTTACCTAACTATACTGCTAAGGTTATGTTTCTTAACACACAGGGCTTATTAGATAAAACAGATGCATTGCATGTTTTGATCGAGGAAAAGCAAATAGAAGTCCTTGGTTTAGCTGAACATTGGGTGAACCCTGATGGCATCAACTTGACAGGCAGTCCAGATTTTAAAGTAGCCTCTTACTTTTGCCGTAAAGATAAGAAACGAGGTGGCTCTGCCATTTTAATTAAGAACCACTTTGTTTTTGAGCCACTACCTAATGTAACAAATTTATCTGTGGAGGAAACTTTTGAAATATCTGCCTGTTACAATGTGACATATGGAACAGCCTTTATCTGTATTTACAGGAACCCAGTATTGGAAAATAAGAGAGAATTTTTTGGAAGATTGGACATCTTATTAAACACATTGTTTTTAATGAAAGTTAATGTAATTCTAATGGCTGATTTTAATATTAATTTCAACTCCAGTACTTCTGACAACTTGTAAATAAATAGCTTAGTTAAAAGCTATGGGATAAATATCATGCTGACGAATTTAATCACCAGACTTGGTAGTGTAAACATGGGTACTTGTATAGACAATATTGTTACAACTACTCAGTCTTCAAAATACGATACAAATGTGATTGACACTCTTCTTTCTGATCATCATGGAATTATTATTCATGTAAATATGGATGTAATGATTTTTAATGTCACCAAGCCCTCTGTGATTTATAAGACGCAACGTACAATTAGTGACTCTAATATATCTGTTTTTTCTAAAATGTCTCAGAGAAATTAATTGGTTGTGTGTGTGCGGTAACAGTGGAGCAGAAAATCAGTTCAACAACTTTCTTGAATTATTCATGTGGGCAGTTAACACTGGCCTTCCACTAAAGAACAAAGGTGTTAAAATGAGCGGGGTATTGACTATCAATAAAAATAAGTGGTACACACAGGAACTACGAAAACTTAAAGATCAATGCAACAATTTCTACTACCTAGCAAAGAATTCATCTTGTCTGCATGCCAAAGTAAGATATAAAGAATGCAAATATCAGTACAGAATGGGTATTAAGAAAACTAAATTAGAATATAATTACAAATTGGTTGCACAGGCTATTAATAAACCAAAAGAAATGTGGAAAATAATTAATGAGAATCTAGCATTGGGTAGCAAAGAATTTGTATCTAGATCCAAAATCAGTCCTCATAGTTGTAATAATTATTTTGTAAACAATGTAGATAGTGTAGTTACTAAGATACCTGATAGTAAACATGAACCTAGCTACTATTTGGATGTTGCTTATAAAAACCAAAATGCTACGGAAAATGTGTTTTATTTTGAACACATTTGTGTAGAAGATGTACACTTTGTCATTCTTTCTCTTAGCAAAAGTAATTCACTGGATGTTTACAATATCAGCTCTAAAATATTGAAACTTAGTAGTCATAATATGGCAGAGGTTCCCTGTCACATCATAAACTACTGCTTTGATGAAAGTCGTTTCCCTGAAAAATTAAAAGTAGCTAAAGTAATCCCAGTCCACAAAAAAGGTGACAATAATTTGCCTAGCAATTATAGGCCAGTTTCACTTGTACCACTTTTATCCGAGGTCATTGAGAACTAATTAGTATTCAAATAATCAATTTTCTAGATTCTCATCAATTACTTAGGAAAAATCTATCAACATGTGATGCTGTTATGAGCTATGTATGGAACTGTCTTGAAGTAAAAATTTATTGTAAGTACAAAGTTTTTTGATTTATCAAAAGCGTTTGACACTGTGTGCCACAACACTCTGCTGCTGAAATTAAAAACTGTAGGTTTCTCAGTCTGCTGTTATAATTATTCAGTCATATTATTTAATAGATCTCAAACTGTTTACTTCAATAACCAATATTCTAGTTTCTTCCCCTTTGACTATAGTGTTCCTCAAGGATCAATCTTGGGCCCTCTCTTGTTCATATTATATATGAATGACCTACCTAGCAATGTAATAGATGATACTACAAACTGTTACTTGTATGTAGATATCAGTTTAAGTGTTACAATGCCTATGAACAATAACGTAAGTAACTCTACGTCACTCAAGGTAGATATACTTTCTGACTGGTGCAATGCCGATAGCCTGTTTATGAATATAAATAAAACACATGAACTAAACATTTCTTATAACAATAGAATCACCTTAGAGACAGTTCCTGAAAAGTTTCTTGGCATTGTTTTGCAAAATAATTTAGGCTGGCAGGCACATGTAAATTATTTAACACCAAAAATTTCTAAAGGAATACTTATGCTCATAAAATTACAAGCAACAGTAGATGAGAAAATTTTGCTTTCTGTCTATTATAATTATATTCATTCTCATTTGATGTATGGGACGATTTTGTGGGGAAATAATGGCTACTCAAAATGCTTATTTACAGCCCAGAAAAAAGCTGTCAGACTGATATGTAAAGTACCACCTAGAACTCACTGTAGAGAATTATTTATTAAACTTAGTATTACGACCTTGCCCTGTATATACATATTTCAATTTCTCTTGTACATTAAAAAGAACTTGTCTGGTTTTGATCTGAATTCTGATGTACATAGTTATAACACATGACACTGTAATGATGTAAGAAAAGACTACTACTCATATACCAATACTCTAAACAGCTTCAAACACACATCTGTAAAACTATTTAATAAACTACCAGAGTCAGTTAAGAGTCTGGAGCTGAAAAAAATTAAGATATTTGTAAGAAATTTATTAATTCAAAATTGTTTTTATACAATGGAAGATTTCTGTGAGCATAATTTCTAACACAGATTAATTATTTGTGTATTTATTGTCACTGTTGTTTGTACATTTATTGACGTTGCATATACAAGCTTTACATATCTGTAAATGTTTTGTTTTTGGGCAATAAAAATCAATCAATCAATCAACAGATACTACTATTAATCTCTTAGAAGCTCTTCCCCAAACTGTCACACCAACCACGTCTTTTCTGTGCCAACATTTGCCACAAGTAAGATTGTCATCTAGCCAAGATTCGTCTGGATAGAATATTTCGTTTCCTGCCTTCCTAACGGCTTTGGTCTCTACAAGAAAACGTGATCTCCACTCCACAATGTCCTCATGTTTGAGTAGCAATGTCCTCTTGTTTTGAGACATTTTCCACATGAAAACCATTGATTTCAAAATTGTTCTAAGCTAAGTACCACACCAGTTACATCCCATCTTTTATCTCAGAACTGCTGACAGTTTCGTTATGCTGGGAACAACTTTCTGCATTCCATAAAAGTCTCTTACTGGGTCACGAATGCCACATTTGTCAAAATCATCCAGTTCCTTTTAATGTTACTATGTCATTTATTATGGAAAGAAAGGAACACCTCTTCAAAACGTTGATCACATTGTACAGTGACTATTTCGAAATACAATACTTTACTTATACACAGTCACCGACATGTAATCAACGACACATGAAAAGAAAATTAATATCCAATAGAGGGTTCTACCGATGGACAGTGGAAAAGTAGACTACTAAATTAAATTAACCTTGTCTTCTTTGGTGTTCTTGGAGACCCGTCAGAATTAGTTTTCGTAAATTTTACTATTCTCCTCATCCTAGACAGACTTCTTCCTGTGTACTTAGCAGCTCTCTTCCCTGACTGTGAAAGCGGGTAGAACAGTTTCTGCTGCTTTTTTTCGTCGTTACAGCACTTGATAACATTAAACACTATTTTACATGGTTGACTTCGTAACATTTTACTCCCTTTGCATTTGGGAGAGGAAGGAGTTGATAACTCCTCAGAAGGACCAGCATCATTTATTATTACACAATTCTAAAAGCAGTAGTTACCCACAACATAAAACTCAATATACCAAAGGCAACATAGATTAATAACAATACCGCAGCTTCTATGTTAGACCAAGGTTGGTAGATATCTGAAGCAAGTGAATATCAGATCAAAGTCATACAATGTCTTTCGACTTTGGTCGATTCTGCTCCCCCCACCACCTACAGTGCCGAGTGTGAAGTTTGTTTGCAAGGCTAATAGGTAGACTATAGCAGTTCTGGCACACACTGCATTGTTGCCAGATTTGTCCCTCCCTTTTGACATCATCGATGACATCATGCACTATTGCCAGCTTTTCCTCTCACCTCTGATACTGGCCAATTGTACTACATATCAGATGGTGGGAAATTCAAAAACATGGTAGGGAATTCAGAATATATACAAATCCACACACACACACTCATATGTGTATATATATATATATATATATATATATATACACACACATGTGTGTGTGTGTGTGTGTGTGTGTGTGTGTGTGTGTGTGTGTGTGGGTGGGTGTGTGTGTGTGTGTGTGTGTGTGTGTGTGTGTGTGTGTGTGTGTGTGTGTGGGTATGTGTGTGTGTGTGCATGTGTGTGTTCCTGTTTCTTTATTACACTGGTTGTTGCAAACAACCAGAACACAAAAGTGCATACCCTTTTGCAAGTTATGTTTTTTAATTTGCTGATTTGCTGTCAAAGAAGATGGTTTGCCTCCTTTGAAACCAAATGGAAGCCAATTTGGCAATTGGTAGATGATGTAGATGACCCTTCAAAGAGGAGCCATGGTACAGAAGATGAAATTTCACATTGCTTAGCAACAGGTTACTCTGAAAATGAGGATCCAGCTATGAGATTTCAGTTACTTTGCAACACGTTACTCTGAGAATGAGGAACCAGCTGAGTTGCTGACATCATGGAGAGTACGTGAGAAACTGTTTCCAAGGTTCATCAGATCAGCTCACTCTGTGCTAATGATCCCCACAACAAATGCACCTACAGAAAGCTGTTTTAGCTGAGCAGAGCTGAGTGTCAATGCGAAAAGATCATTGATCAGTCCACATAATGTTAATGACATGCTGATTCTGCATAACTTCTATTTGGTAAAGATTATTCTTCAGAAACTGCGTGATTTCCTAGAGCGCTTTATTTAGATGCTGCAGTTATGTTTCCTAACGAAAATTTGTGGTGCCTAATGCCTCATTATTTTTCTTTGTTTCTAGAAGTAGAAGAGTGATTCTAAACGGTCAGGCAGTTCCACTCAGCTAATTGTTGGGCAGAAATTGCTTTGTAAGCGTATTACTTTCCGTAATTCAGTTCAACATATGTGCACTTCAAAATATTGTGGTTTTATTCGTTTAAAGATCTGTGTGTAAACCATATCCTTTGTTTCAGGACAAAGAATTCGACCAGCAGAACATTAAAATGAAGTTCTAAATTTTCTGTTCTTACTACAGTACTGAGTATCAGTATAGGATTCTCATTGGTTATCCATGTAATTGTATGACATCCTAGATACAGCATTTTATGTATTCATTTCATGAGTGAAAATCCTAAAAGACATAGCTTTGACTACAAGGCCTACCACAATGAAAAAAATATGAAAGGAAGGGGAAAATGATGGCTGACCAGAGATACTGACACAGCTCTATGACATCAGAATCCAAGATGATGATTAAAGATGGCTGACCAGCGATATTTGTGCTGCTCTACAACATCAGAATCCAAGATGGTTGACCAAAGATACTTGCATATTCTACACTGTTGTCAGAATTCCTGAGTTTTCCCCAGCCATGTCTGAGCCTGTCTGAGCCTGCATGGGCTGCTATTCACAGCCAGGACAACAGATTTTTGGTTTCTCTGCAGGTCCAAGCCTGCCTTTGAGAATGAGAGGAAATTATATTTCTTTATTTGGCGATATGATAACTTCACTTTAACAGAAAAAGTATTAAGATTCGACTATAATGTTTTGTGTCTTTACTAACAAAACACATATCAGTCTTCTAATGTAAGGTTCACTACTGCAGAGCAGAAGAATCTTAATGTTGGGGTGAATAGCTCATAAAGTTAAACAGGTTCATATATCTTTTGATAATATCTATATTTCTCCTACCACAATCTTGAATTTAAGTTTATGGCTTATCTGAAACCAAGAGATAATATCTTCAGCACATCAAAGCATCCCAAGTTCCTCACTTTCTAAAGAAATCAAAATATTTTTTAAAATTATTATTTTTAAAGTCAACTTGAACTATAACAACCAGATTTATTAAAAAACAAATTAAAATACACAAACACTATTAGCTACAATTTTGGGACCTTAACATTGATTCACCCAATCATTTCAACGAGGCTTCTAATGTTGTTGCTGTTGTTGTGGTCTTCAGTCCTGAGACTGGTTTGATGCAGCTCTCAATGCTACTCTATCCTGCACAAGCCTCTTCGTCTCCCAGTACCTACCGCAACCTGCATCCTTCTGAATCTGCTTAGTGTATTCGTCTCTTGGTCTCCCTCTACGATTTTTACCCTCCACGCTGCCCTCCAATACTAAATTGGTCATCCCTTGATGCCTCAGAACATGTCCTACCATCCGATCCCTTTTCCTAGTCAAGTTGTGCCACAAACGTCTCTTCTCCCCAATCCTTTTCAATACCTCCCCATTAGTTATGTGATCTACCCTTCTAATCTTCAGCATTCTTCTGTAGCACCACATTTTGAAAGCTTCTATTCTCTTCTTGTCCAAACAATTTATCGTCCATGTTTCACTTCCATACATGGCTACACTCCATACAAATACTTTCAGAAATGACTTCCTGACACTTAAATCTATACTCAATGTTAACAAATTTCTCTTCTTCAGAAACGCTTTCCTTGCCATTGCCAGTCTACATTTTATATCCTCTCTACTTTGACCATCATCAGTTAATTTGCTCCCCAAATAGCAAAACTCCTTTACTACTTTAAGTGTCTCATTTCCTAATCTAATTCCGTCAGCATCACCAGACTTAATTCGACTACATTCCAATATCCTCGTTTTGCTTTTGTTGATGTTCATCTTATATCCTCCTTTCAAGACACTATCCACTCCGTTCAACTGTACTTCCAAGTCCTTTGCTGACTCTGACAGAATTACAATGTTATCGGCGAACCTCAAAGTTTTTACTTCTTCTTCATGGATTATAATACCTACTCCGAATTTTTCTTTTGTTTCCTTCACTGCTTGCTCAATATACAGATTGAATAGCATCAGGGATAGGCTACAGCCCTGTCTCACTCCCTTCCCAGCCACTGCTTCCCTTTCATGCCCCTCGATTCTTATAACTGCCATCTGGTTTCTGTACAAATTGTAATTAGCCTTTCGCTCCCCGTATTTTAACCCTGCCACCTTCAGAGTTTGAAAGAGAGTATTCCAGTCAACATTGTCAAAAGCTTTCTCTATGTCTACAAATGCTAGAAACGTAGGTTTGCCCTTCCATAATCTAGCTTCTAAAATGAGTCATAGGGTCAGTATTGCCTCACGTGTTCCAACATTTCTATGGAATCCAAACTGATCTTCCCCGAGGTCGGCTTCTACTAGTTTTTCCATTCTTCTGTAAAGAATTCGCATTAGTATTTTGCAGCTGTGACTTATTAAACTGGTAGTTCGGTAATTTTCACATCTGTCAACACCTGCTTTCTTTGGGATTAGAATCATTATATTCTTCTTGAAGTCCGAGGGTATTTCGCCTGTTTCATACATCTTACTCACCAGATAGTAGAGTATTGTCAGGACTGGCTCTCCCAAGGCTATCAGTAGTTCTAATGGAATGTTGTCTACTCCAGGGGCCTTGTTTCGACTCAGGTCTTTCAGTGCTCTGTCAAACTCTTCACGCAGTATCGTAGGTCCCATTTCATCTTCATTTACATCCTCTTCCATTTGCATAATATTTTCCTCAAGTACACCGCTCTTGTATAGACCCTCTATATACTCCTTCCACCTTTCTGCTTTCTCTTCTTTGCTTAGAACTGGGTTTTCATCTGAGCTCTTGATGTTCATGCAAGTGGTTCCCTTATCTCCAAAGGTCTCTTCAATTTTCCTGTAAGCAGTATCTACCTTACTGCTAGTGAGATAAGCCTCTACATCCTTACATTTGTCCTCTAGCCATCCCTGCTTAGCCATTTTGCACTTCCTGTCGATATCAGTTTTGAGACGTTTGTATTCCTTTTTGCCTGCTTCATTTACTGCATTTTTATATTGTCGCCTTTCATCAATTAAATTCAATATATCTTCTGTTACCCAACGATTTCTTTTAGCCCTCGTCTTTTTACCTACTTGATCCTCTGCTGCCCTCACTACTTCATCCCTCAAAGCTACCCATTCTTCTTCTACTGTATTTCTTTCCCCCATTCCTGTCAATTGTTCCCTTATGCTCTCCTTGAAACTCTGTACAACCTCTGGTTCTTTCAGTTTATCCAGGTCCCATCTCCTTAAATTCCCACCTTTCTGCAGTTTCTTCAGTTTTAATCTACGGTTCATAACCAACAGATTGTGGTCAGAGTCCACATCTGCCCCTGGAAATGTCTTACAGTTTAAAACCTGGTTCCTAAATCTCTGTCTTACCATTAGATAATCTATCTGAAACCTGTCAGTATCTCCAGGCTTCTTCAATGTATACAACCTTCTTTTATGATTCTTGAACCAAATGTTAGCTATGATTAAGTTGTGCTCTGTGCAAAATTCTACCAGGCGGCTTCCTCTTTCATTTCTTCCTCCCAATCCATATTCACCTACTACGTTTCCTTCTCTCCCTTTTCCTACTACTAAATTCCAGTCACCCATGACTATTAAATTTTCGTCTCCCTTAACTACCTGAATAATTTCTTTTATCTCATCATACATTTCATCAATTTCTTCATCATCTGCAGAGCTAGTTGGCATATAAACTTGTACTACTGTGGTAGGTGTGGGCTTTGTGTCTATCTTGGCCACAATAATGCGTTCACTATGCTGTTTGTAGTAACTTACAAGCACTCCTATTTTTTTTATTCATTATTAAACCTACTCCTTCATTACCCCTATTTGATTTTGTATTTATAACCCTGTATTCACCTGACCAAAAGTCTTGTTCCTCCTGCCACCGAACTTCACTAATTCCCACTATATCTAACTTTAACCTATCCATTTTTCTTTTTTAAATTTTCTAACCTACCTGCCCGATTAAAGGATCTGACACTCCACGCTCTGATCCATAAAACGCCAGTTTTGTTTCTCCTGATAACGACATCCTCTTGAGTATGTGACCCCACAAACGAGTTTGTAACTATCCAGTTTGTATTTATAGTCTTTGCTGACAAAGCACTCCTCTATGATGTACAACATACATTGTCATTTATATATCTTATTCATAATATGCTTGGAGCAGTGAGTTCAGCCATCATAACTCTAACATATTTGGAAATACACATTTATAGGACGTTTATTAATAAATATGTTAGGATTGTGAGAGCTGGACTCACTGTTCCAAGTATATTAAGAATAAGACATTTAATAGTAGAACATCATTATAATAGCTAAACCTGAAGTTGACCACAAGTGAGTTAGCTCTATGGACATATATATATATATATATATATATATATATATATATATATATATATATATATAAAAGATGTTCAGCTTATCTTCACTGTAGCTTTTTTTCATTTAAGAGGATGCATTTTTAGAGAACTAGAATCTTTTAGGAAAGAAAGGCTGAGGAAAGTATTGGCTGTGGTCTATAGTAAAGGACCCATCCGGGAACTCTTTCTGACTTGAAAATGGGAAACCACAGAAAACCATTTTCAAAGTTGACAGTGGATTGATTCGAACCACTTTGCCTCCTGAATCCAGGGATTGCTAGCTTAGTGCCACAAGGTGTAGTGCTATCGTGCTCAGTGGAGAATTTTGAAAAACTGGTTTTATATTGTCCCCAAATAAAATAAAAGTCATCACAACAGCTGATGGAATTACGAGATTTCACGTTTTTCCTTTAACTGTACATGTTTCATCATCTGATAGTCTATGTATACATGCATATTTTAAGATTTAATTGTGCAGGGAATTCGCAGATCCAGGTATTACAGTATTACAAGAGGGTAAATAGACTTTGGACGTAAGGGGGGGCGCAGGGTGCAAAGTTGTACCCATCTCCAAATAATGGCTCCAGTGCTAACATTAAAATCCTATAGGCGGGTAATTAGGATATCATGGTAGTGCATACATATCTTTAAGTTATTATAAAGCTAGCAGATGAATGAAAATGATTTTCTTCTTCAACTTATTCATAATTAGAAACTATCAGAACAGCATACAGCACAAAAACAATGAATGAATGCACTTAATGTTATATTCATCTGCAAGCAAGAACTGAACTGATTAACAAAACAACCATTGTATTCAAGTAGGGACAACACTGTACAATAATTGGTCTTGGCTAAAGTAGGAAGGGGCAATATCATATAGTTCCATTGATGTATTGATAGTTTAAACCTAGCGATGGCTTTGCTGTCTACCAATAGTGCACATTCCTTTTTCGTCATATGACTGAAAATCAAAATATAAGGGCCATCAAAAAGTTTCCATTCGATGGCAGTACAGTCCAGAATTGGTATGCCACTCAGGCAAAATCGCCTGGAGCATAAAGGTAATCGTCCCACAGGTGCCCCAGGGTGAAGACACCTGTTTGGTAAAACACTGTGTCCTGCTGTGTGAAGAAGTCCCTCCAGGTCGTGATATTCGTGATGGAAGAGATCGTGACTAAGGCACGTCTTCCACTTGAGTTGGTGTAACTTCTGCATTACGACATTTGTGGTGTGGAGAACTGCGTTATCATGAAGCAGCAACACCCCTTCCCATCATTTCAAAAGGTGCTTTTTGACAATCATGCTGCCTCATACATATTCTTCATTCTCCGATGGATCAGTGAAGGGAACAATAACAGCACACTGGTCCTGTTTGGACGCATTTGATAGTAACTTTTTCATTGATCATATTTCTGCGTTTACCACACATACATCAGAAAGACAAAAATGCCACACTAAGCCGCTGCCAAATGTCAGTGCTCGTATACCCATAACAGAGTCGCACTGTGTTGCATATAGGCTGGCAATGAGCTGATATAGAAACTTCTTGATTGCCCCTTGTATCTTTCTACTCCACTACACAGCAACTAGGTCGTTTGTAATTTCGTTTAGGTTACGGTGCGGTCTGAACTCCCCAGACTCTCACTTTTGCTATGACCTTACCACTCTGATATCACAGTTTAAACAATTGTCACCCCAAGTTTGGATCTGCCTCTTTCTAAGTTTAAGGCTACTTAGACTGTGGTTAAAAAAGTGACATATATGCTGGGGTAGTAAATCGAAAAATCTCATTCAACCTTCAAGAGTGACAGTGGGGTCTGGACTCCTCAGACTCACACTTCGGCTATGTCCTTACCCCTTTGACATCACAGATTAAACAATTGTCACCTCAAGTTTGGATCTGCCTATTTCTAAGTTTAAGGTGACTTGCACTATGGTTAAACAAGTGACACATATGCTGGGGTAGCAAACTGAAAAATCTCACTCATCCTATATATAAAATGGTGGGAAATTCACTTACCATAAGTTTAAAATGATGGGAAGCTCTCTGGATGTCAAAACTAGAGCACACATCGAAACTTTTAAAACTGTATGTCTCACTGATGCAAGCAACGGTTAGGTTAGGTTAGGTTAGGTTTAGTCAAACAATTACCACTGCTCTGTGTGTAGTAGGATAGGACAAGTTAGGACAATCAAATTTTTATTATACATATTTCACAATGTGTTGGAGAGAGCCACATGTCGGCAACACCTAATCACCACTGCCAATGAGACTTCACACACCACTTGACAACCACTCCACAACACACAGGAGTGCCACCAGCCCAGAGTCTGGCCATCCATAGCAACTACAGGTTCAGACAGATTAGCATCCATATTCGACGTCCTTACATAGCAGCACCTTATTTGGACCTGGGTACTCGTATTGTCCTGCATTTCTTTACCACCATCTGTGTTTACGAATCCCTCCTCACTCACTTTCACTCAGTGTGGTATACTGTCACAATACCTTTCTCTGATGTGTTGTGGCATGCAGGATTCTACAGAAGCATGCCTAGAGCACACTATGGAACGATATGTTATTGTGAATCTACGTTTCATGAAGGATAGTGAAAATGGGAGATATCAATTCCCGTACAGAAGCATGTTATCATTATCCCGTCACTCCATTTATGAGAACCTAAATCAACGTATATTATACTGATAACACTAAACTTTTCGTTGGAATCAGGAAATGTACCACTAAAATCAGTCAGTTTTCTACACAAATCACAAAATTTGTGTGTCAGATCTATGCTTCTGCCATTTAACATGTACACAGAAGAATCGAACATAGTTACTCACTCAGCAAACTATGTGTGGTGCAACCACACCACAGATCTTAAGGGTTCCTGATTCACTATGTGTTTTACATTGTGTACATAACATCAGACGTCTCAGTTGGATTTATATATGGAGACAGCTGACACACATACATTGAATCTTTGAATTTTCACGTCAGTTTTATGCAGAAATGAACGAATATTGCATCGAAATCAATGAAATGTGTCCCTACAGCTGTGAATTTCATGTCAAGCCTGATCCATACCAATACACTTTCTTCTATATACAACGTTTACGATCCTAACAGGGTGTCTCTGATTTTGTTGGATATCTGTTGCCACACTTACTCCATAAGCAGTCCAAACAAACCTCTAGATTTGATCGCACTAGCATCTTCCAGAGAGCCATTCCAACAAATCAATCTTTGATCCGCTTCTCCAAGAACTATTCCACTGTAACTGCAAAAGGTTTTCATGATCACATTCCTAACAGTGTGATGTATTTTAAGCAGTTTCATATCTTTAGTGGTACTTAATCTTTCAATTACATCATGTTAACCTATTTAGTGATGATATACCTTTCAATACTCTGCTGGTCTGTAGAATGGTAATGTACACCATCATTGCGTATTTCAAGTATGCTTTTGGTTTGAACGAATGCCTACCATGAGCTATCATCTTGTCATTTTTCACAATTCGTTATCGATAGTACTTTTAAAACTGACTATTATCAATACTCATCTCACTGAACAATGTGATGAGAGTGATGTCCTTGACAGAAGTAGAAGTACAAGCCAGCAGGGTTTGAGGTTGAACTTAACAGTATGCTGCTGATACTGTACTAATGTGATGAGCAGAACAGAACACTAGCTCACTCCAGTTCTACCTAACAACACCGTCAAGCAAATGATTAGAGAAATGCGAGCATTTGACTCTCACATCATCAACATAGCAGAATTCAGGCTTTGTGCCACAGACATACATCCTGCTGGAACACATAACACAGTTGACTTCAAATGCCCTGCATCTCAAGACAAAAATGACGACAGACATACACAGGATGCATTTCCAATAGATAACTAAATCATCTCTGATGAAAGTGAGTGATATTGACAAAAATTGTTGATAATAAAAAATCTTTCATACAGCCTTAGTGTTCTTTAATATTGATGAGCACCTGCTGGGAGTCAGAAATTGATGCCTATTCATAGCTAGCAAGAGAAGTAAATCTTATAAATATAAAATAAAGGTTGTAATTCTGAATGATTTAAAAATATATTATCTGCTAAATGTAGCACAATATGCTGGTAAACTGAAACCACCTTATCAAGGAAAAACAAAACATCATACTATGTAAGGACCTTGAGCCAACCCATTTGTGGTACCAACAGAAACTTAACAGTCCATAATTGGTCTTCATCAATGCCTCTATTGTACCAAATACTTCAGAATTAAAATCATAATGGTAGGTACTGTTTGGTTACCACCATATTTTACTTCCAAGGGGGCTCGAGGTGCATCCTTCTTTGAGTATGGCCATCATTGTTTTGACATTCTCATACTCACCAAATAAAAATATAAAGTTTTGGTTTTGTCCACAACACATCACAACAGAGTAGTGGGTGAAACTATAAAGAAACCAGTTCACAGACTCTTTCACACAACTGTATCACACATACACTGTATGTTGATTATCAAACTGCTGCCCATGTGACTCAGGTATATAGTGAACCAGTGTTCTACAAATCCAATGATTTTAAAAATTAATGTGTATTGGGATTTTATGTACCCCAGTGTTTCTACTGTATTGTCATTTAAATAGATGTTGGTCCAGGGTTATTAACGTTGTTGTAACACAGTTTTACATTTAAGGTGCTGTAATTCGTTTATACTGTGTGGTTATTATTATAGTGTTCTGACTGTTGCAGTGCAGACTGATACATAGCAGGATGCTGAAACGTTGTAGGTGTGTTCATCAATTGTGCGTTCATGGGATATTCTGCAAAAATAATAATTATACTTTCTACCACTAGGTGGAACTATGGCGCTGTAAGCAGTCAAAACGTTGGGTAGGTGCAGGAAAAGGATATTAAACAATATAACAATGGTTCTAACACATGCTGCATTTATAACATAACATGCTCGACAGTTGCTCCCAGTATATCTGGTGTAATCAGAGTTCAATATCATTTTATGTTATCCTTCAGATCAGAAAGATTCTGGATACGTGCCTTGCATACACGATATTTCAGGCATCCCCACGACTAGAAGACACATGGATTTGGGTTGAGGGATCTCGAAGGCCACACATCTTCAAATTGCATATAGATGATGCAGTAGATATTGTTATGCAACATATGGCGGAATAGAACGCAATATGCTACAGTTCTCTGCGTTCATGGCACAGTATAGAGTACAATGTGCCTTGTCCTTCCAAAGAATATTCCCCTGTCACATATCATCCATTTCCACGCATGCCAAAAAGCAAAGTCATTATGTTGTAGCCTTTCTTGGTGCTTCATCTGGTATACATTTTGAATCTTGTAGGTATACCATGACCAGGTGGGGCTTGTGATTTCATTACTGAGGAAGACTGCAACATTTATAAATCGGAACTAATCTAGACCTCAAGCTATGTTATAGATCAATCTGTCATCACAACCAAGATTTCAGGAGGGGGAACAGGGAGTAAAACACACTCTAACCAAACGTTTACACACTGTAATCTTCTTTCGATTTGATAATCAAATACTAAATAACATCTGGAGCTATTTCCAATATAAAATTTATAGGTAGCTTATTTATCTCCCAACATCACATTTCCTGACAGTTTACCACAACAAATCATACTAAAAGACGTGTTTTGGAGAGATATTTAATGTGATGTACGTTAGCCTCGTTGCATGCTTAATGGTTTTGGTATTTTTATTCCTAAGCATCAGATGTTTAGTGTTTTGTGCGCTCAAACTGTGGTGTTTATGAGATCATGTGACAAAACAGTGCTGTTTCCATTGTCACTGATGTGCCGTGAGCAACCTGATAAACGCCCAAGGAAACGTAAAAACATGTACAGCATATATTATTTACACTTGTTTATAACCAAAATATGCATTTAAGTGATATAGTGCGCACAACCACTCACCTGCATTGTACATTGCCCTATTAAAATTGCATGTATACTCTTGCCTGGATTCACATTGTTTTTGTTCTTTATTCGCATTCACTTTCATCCTAACTTATACAACGAATACATACTGTGTTATTTTCGATTTTGTATTATGCTGCTTTTATTCGCAAGAAAGTAAAACTCACTAAACTCATAATAACGCACAAAAAGGAACTTGCTATTAACGCATCTTACCCGCATTCAGCAAGCAAGAAAATTAAAGTACATCAGGGCATACTTCACGCAGGAGGCATATTTCGCACGATTTTTCGTTATCATTCGTGAAGCTCTCGCTAGATGGTGACACTTACGTTACTGTCCCTAGCGCACTCTAGTGGAACATTTGCAAACTTATTCCAGTGATGTATAGAACAACCAATCACAGTAACAAAAACTGTCTAAAACACTATCAGGACAACAATGCTAAATTTTGACTAAAGATGCATCAAAGCATAATATAGATATACAGAGACAGGGATTCAATAGCGAGGTTTCAGAAATTTTGTTCATTCCCTTTTGATGTAAGCAGTGGAAAGTGAAAATTGTGTGCCAGTTGGTAGAACACCCTCATCTGGCAATCAGAGTGGCTCGACAATAGTTGTCAGAGGCTGTCGCCAGAGGTCACACAGTAACATTGGCCGACAGCTTGGTCACAGGGTGTCTCATCTCATTTGTTAGTTTCTGATGGGACTGAAGATGTTACATTAGGTTAGTTATTTTAGAATCTATTCCATACATGAAGCAGCTTATATTTTAACTTCCAAGAATGGGACGGATACCACAACGCCTCTGTGCTTGGAGATGAGTGCTGTAGTGTGGGGGTGGCTATTATAAGATGCATGTAAACGAGCTGTATCCATCTCGAAACGAATGTGGCGAGTACTGTACAGTCTATTATCAGTTACTCGAATTACAAGACAAGTTTTGTGAATATATGAGATGAAGGGAAAAACACCATGGCACAAAAGTTAAAAACGCTTTAACTTTGTGACACTGCTTTCATTCTCTCACCAGAGATTAGCGTCAGTAAGGACCACCACCTTAGAAACTAACAGGCTGTATTTGATGTTTTTCATATTTATAAGTGTGTATTAGGAAAATATGTAGTTTCAGCAATAGTATATCCTTGCTGATTCTGGACCAAAGAGCATTTTGGAGTAAAAATTCCAGGTTCCAAACCAAGAATCTAGTTTCACAGTACTCCCCAACCAAATTTTACATAAATACAATGAACACAAAATGATCAACAAAGTTAAGTTATGTAAAAGCTTAGAGAATTATAAGAAAGGAATTTTTAATTTAACTAAAAAAATACAAAAATTTTAAAAGTTTGTTCACATTTAATAACATGAATAGGTCGATCTTTGTTTATTATTTTACCGCAATAAATAAAATATAAATTTACAATTTCTTCTAACTTACCATCATAATTTGTAAAGAATTTAATATATCAATATGTGAAAGTAATTTTATATTTTTCATCTAAAAGTAATGAAAGTTTATCACCAAATTTAGTTGTTAAAATTTCAGCATTTGAAATAACATAACATGTATTTTTTTAAGTACTGATAACTTAGTGAATATTTCTGATCAACTATTATTATAATTGTTAAGCTCATTTAACATATTTCCAGTCCTACCATTCATGATCATTTTTATTTGTATCCAAAAAATTTAAAGAATACAAATTTAAAATGTTTCATTTTTGAGAAAGTAAAGTTTTCAGTTTCTATTTTCACTCCTTCTCTGAAAATATTTCATAAGAAAATGGAAACATTTCTAATTTTTCATTCATTTATTTAATTAAAATTTTCCAGTAAGAATTCTGTGTTGTTTCATAAGTAAAATTCTTTCTACCATACATAATAACATATGCAATTGTATCATTTGCGATATTTTCATTAAAGACTGCACGTAATTTCATTGTTGTTTTTTAGTTGTTAAAACATTCATTCCTTTAGTGATATTAATTACATAAATTGCATAATTTTGAATAAAATTGAATGGACTAGCACAGGACTTCCCAACCTTTTCAGCTGGCAGACCCCTTCTTCAGTCGAAAATCCATGGCGGACCCCTAGTGAGTCAAGAGCACAGTAACTTTAAATTTCAGAGCGAAACCCATGGGAACTGAAAGCATCTTAATGCAAGTGCCATGTTCCCAATGACCTTCCCCCCTCCCCTTCCCGCGGAAGTATAAATAGTCTTTGGTTTAGAGATGAATGAAAGCAACTTGAAATTAATGATCCAATTTGAATTCCCACTTTATCCAGACACTTACTAGTGGATTTAGTCCCTTTGTTCAACACACTATAGCCTTATTAAAATTATTTGGTATTGAAATTTTACATGATGGAGCTGTCTTCCTCCAAGAGCAATCAACATCACGTCCAAACTGTTCGCTGTTGACAAGCTGCCGCTTATGGTCTGTTCACTTCCACTATTTGGCTACTGTTGTGTAAGGAGCATGCATATTTCGTTACAGTCGTGCATGTGTGTGTGTGTGTGTGTGAGTGTGTGTGTGTGTGTGTGTGTGTGTGTGTGTGTGTGTGTGTGTGTGTGTGTGTGTGTGAGTGTGTGGTTTTTCGAGAAATTCGAAGAAAAATGTTCAAATGTATGTAAAGTCTTCCTTTGGTCGTCCTCCCTCCTCATTCATTTCAACTGGAAACTTCCCTTGTTGTGAAGGCGATGAAGAAACTGCACCATTCTTCAATGATCCTGACTTCAGCGACCAATCCATGTTATAAGTAATAAACTGGGTAAAAAACGATTTATGAAATAGGTAGTGCACTGACAAAGCAAGTTAAACATTTAATGATGCCTGGGGCCACATACGTGCCAGCAAGCACTGTGATTGGTCGACAAAGCTCGCTCAGTGCATGCGTAAAAGATTTCAGGGCATCTAGCGCCATGAGCCGCGGCACAAACGGCCCCCGTATTGTTGCTAAACAGTCGATCAGAGAAGCCGCATTCTACAGCACTAAACTGTGTATTCAATCTCAATTAGGAACAGCAAAGGCTGCTTGGGGATACGAACTGAAGTTAAAGTACACATGTTTTTCACATGAAAAAAAAGTAGTTATGAATTTTATTTTCACTTCTTTATTCAATAATTTTACACATTATTTTACACGATTTGGTAAAAGGTGGCCGCAGACCGCCTAGAAAGAGCCAGCGGACCCCTAAGGGGTCCGCGGACCACAGTTTGGGAAGCCCTGGACTAGCATTTACATCATTGCTTAACTAATGTCATTCTTTTAAAATCTCCAAAAGAACCATAAGCTTTTAAGAAGTTATTTGGTGGCTCACGATTCCATAATTCTTGAGGAAAAACTTCATTTCTTCCATTTTTTAAATATATATTTTGCAATGTAACATAATTCAATAAAGAAGAATCAAGTAATTGATTATTTTTTCTATTAATTTGGAAAACAACACAAATAAAGTGAGACTTAACAATTCAGCAGAATAATGATAATTCATAATATGTAGTTCAAAATTCCTTTTTCTCTGTAAACCAGCAAATTAAAATGTTTGAATTTCGATGAAAGAAATTGGAATTCCTGGATTTTTAAATCTTTCTTGTTCTAATTTTAGTGAATATTCTGGCAGATACTTAACAACAGGAACACGAATTTCCATTCTTTTTACAACAGTTTTAACTTCTTTTGGAAGTAGAGAAATGTTATTTCCTGTAGTCCAACAAAGAATTGAATCTTCTTGATCTTTTCTCGATCTCCAAGTAATAATTACAGTGTAATCACCTTAATATATAATTCCTTCATAATTTCTTTTAAAAAGTCAAACAATTCTAATGGATAAAGAACTTCATTTTGTTTAGTTTTTATTTTTCCATTGCTAAGAATATATCTTTACACATTTAATTCATTTGAAAGGGAAGAAGTATATCAAATAAGAAATGAAGAAGAAATAAATGGAAGTCCGATTCTGGATAAATATTATTTCCTCTTTTAATAGTAATGACATCAAACAATTTTAAAACACAGTTAGTTTAGTATTTAACTTAAAACATATGCAGGAAAATCAGTTCCATCTGTGTGACTAACATGAAAAATCAGGTAAAGATATCAAAAATTTGGATGAATCCAACGCCAACAATATTAATAGTAATTTCTATTTCCTTGTTAGGGAATAGGTAAAACTGATAACTTTTTATTTGGTTCATGGTTTACTAAGGAAAAAACATTAATTCATTTCTAAAACAACTATTACATAAGAACAACTAAAATCAATTAAATTATCATCTTCATCAGTTATGGTTATTTCTAAATTCTGAATAGTATCGAAAATTGGAATTTTTGTAGGATGATTTACTTCATAAATTATTGGACCACCAAATTCGGAATTAGTTTCTATATGAATTAGTTTCTATATGAAAATGATCATACTGTTTAGCAAATATTCCATCAGCCAAATAAAAATTTACGTTTATTAATTCAAATGGAATGAGTACAGGAACATCTTCAGTAACTGTTTTTCTTATTAGGTTCAATAATTTGATTATTAAATCCTGAAATGTGACCAACAGAACTTTATTATCCACAAATAATTTTTTATCACTTTCAATGACAATTCTATTTAATATTTTATCTTCTTTAAAAAGGACATTTGGATTTTTCAAATGAATAAATTTTTCAAAATTTTTCAGACTATATTGACCAACAGGAATTTCTATTATTTCTTCATAACATTAAAGTTCATTATTTTTCGATGTAACATTTGGAGTTAAAAAAGTTTGAATAAAAACCAACTAGTGAAATACTTCTGTAAGTTTCTCTTACTTGTACAGTAAATCGTTTTTTCACAAACAAAGAATTATTAATCAATTAACCAACAGCCAAATGCTTCACAAAACATACATCAGAATGTACAGCGCAAGCAATAATTGCAATACAGAACATAAAAATTAATTTTTAAATACTTTTAGGCAAAATGATACAAATTACAATCATATTTATCATGAAATTGTTGATGGTGATTTAAAGTTTACTGAATTCAAAGAAACTATGGTAAATGCTGACAGAAAATCAATTTATTATGGCAGACAGGACAAGAAACGTAATGAAGGTAAATAAAGAGAAGACATTAAGAATTTTTTAAACGTTGAATGTAAACATTAAATATAAATGTTTAACGCAAACATTAAATATGAACATAAATGTTAAACATAAAAACGTTGAACACAAATGTAGAACATAAAATAAAAATGATTATGACATTTTTATTCTCAATAAATGTTCGCAAATTACGATCCAAAATTGTATAAAAAGCCAAACCAAATAAAACAGTAAACCAAGAACAGAATAATTTGAAAGCAAATATCAACCAATTATCGATAGAACAGGAAAAATTAGCCAAGAAATTGAAAGATATGGCGAAAAAGTTTTAAAAGCAATTGAAGACGATAGAGAAGGTGGAAAACAAATGGTTCCTCATGATCCACATTATTTACGAGAAATTAGTAATATTCAACAATTAAACAATATGAAAGTCCACAGTTCGACAGTACTTTAAGTGAATAAAAAACAAATAGTTTGTTAGGGCATTATGAGAAAGAAAGAACATAAAAGAAAAAATTGTTAATAATTAAATATAAGTTAATCAATGTTAGAATTTGTTAATCATATTAAAGATAATGTTTTTGGGTTTAGACCTGCTGAACAATTTGAATTTGTTGGAAAATTACCAGGAGAATTCAATGGTGATAAATTAAAAACTGGTGGAAAAGAATATGAATCAAGAGATGGATTAATGCAACTTTTAATTAGGAAACAAATAACTATGGATGATTTAGGAACAGAATATGAGCCTCTTGAATTACAAAATCATGCAAGAATTTTAATTTATTCAAATGGTGTATGGTGATTTATATGAAAAACATGATAAAGCTTTATTACAAAAATACTCAGAAAAACTGGTTGAATATATCTGGATGAATAACACTTGTGAAATAATTGATAGATTAACACTAATTCATAGTGAAGAATTACCTGGAAATAAAAATTATCATAATGAAAAAGTTGGAATAATTAAAGTGTTAACAAATAAATTTAGTGATTTTATTGTTAATGATCGAAAAGGAATTCCTTATTTAATTAGATTTTTGAATAATACACCACATACTTTTTGGAAAAGTGAAAAACACAGGAAAGGATTAGTGAATACCTTGATTATCAAATTACCATATGAAATACATTTATTCATTGATAATTGTTGTGGTCCATAAACCAAATTAGAAGAAAGATTAGCTAGAAATGATAGTGGAATAATCCATTAGATGAAAAATGTAAAGAACATGATATTTTTATTGAGGTAATACAGGATTAGGATAAAGACATGATGCTGAAAAAAATTACGATTATTTGCAAAAGATAGAATGTATGCAAATAGTTCTTCATTAGGAGAAAAAATTACAGCAATTCCAGTCAGATTAATTATGTATGGAAAACGAACGATAGGAATGGGTTTAATGTTGATATAAATGGAAGGGCTTTATAAATATTCTTAATTAATTTTTAGTATACATAAATTAACACATTTGGATTTATTGTACTCCATTAGCTAGTGGCATAACTAAAGCAAAATCAACTAAACTTAAACTCAATAATGAACAATTATATGTTACTGAATCATTTTTAACAGATGTTCAAATAAGAAAGAGAAAAAAAGGTGGCAGATTACTTCTTTCATTAACTAATCCTGCTGTGAAAAACATTGTTGAATACTTATGGAACAAAAAAGAAACAAAACATGAAGATGGTTTTTTACCAATATTATTAGCTGCATCACTTTATTTGTCAACAATTGGTTTACTTGTTGATGGAACTGTAGCTACTGCCAATGGAGTTATAAATAATAAAAAAGGTGATAAAGATCAAAACAGGCATTATTTATAAATGGAAAAGAAAGGAAAAGGAGTAAAAATGTTTCAAAGGAATAATCACAGATTTTAATAATCCTTTATCTATTTTTGACTCTGAACAGTTAGTTACATAATTAAAAATTAATCATTTTCATGGCGTTCTTATGACAGATGCAAGACCTAATTAGCCAAAAACTTTAGAATTTGGAATAATAAATATAGATACTTCTTATGATGTTTGAACTCACTGGATATTATCATAAAAATATAGATATAAAAATTTTTATCTCACTCATATGGTGGAAATATACCTAAACATTTAGCTAACTATCTGGGTAAAAATATTTTCTCCCACAATAGCGAGAAATAACAAAATTGCGATGAATTAATTAGTGGACATTTGTATTTATTTGTTTCAAAACGATTACACATTAATTATTTGTCTAATGATAATTTAAATTTACTGAATGGACATTTTTGGAAATAAGCTCAATAACAATTTAGTAAAAATAAAAAATTTCAATCATTTTATCCAAAAATTATTAATGCATTGATTTCAATTACATTCAGTCATCAGTAGACTTAAAAATAGTTATAAGTAATTAAACAAATTCAGAAAAAAATCTCATAACATTTTTAAAGTAGCTTAATTTTATTTTAATTTTAAAAGTAAAAGAATAGTTCATATCAATGTTCCACTTGATGATTTAGATTCAGTTAGTAAACGATATTTGGAAACAATGCTTTTACAATCAAAACAAGATTATATATGTCATCTATTTTCAAAATCGTTATTACAAGAACGATGTTGAGAAAATTTTGTCAGATCATTTCAAAAAACACAAATTTATCTCTGTACTTAAATGATTTCAAAAACTTCATTATAAAGTACATGATAAACAAATTAGAAAATTCACTTTTATGACCAGTGGTCAAAAAATTCCACAATTTCAATGAATATTATTTTATTCTTAAAAATGTTCTTGTTGTTGGTGAAAACATGAACAGCGTATTAACATTTGGCGATTTTAATATTTCAATGAGTATTGTTGACAAACTTTATAAAGTATCTCCTGAAATTCAAGAAAAAAAATTTCTGTCAAATCTGTTACAGTTAATGTAAAGATAATTGTATTTGGTGAAATACTTCAATTACTTTTTATGAATACAAATGAAGAATGATAATCACATTTACTGTCTGAAGTGCAGGAAGATTTCCTAAAAAACTTAATCTTCATAAATTAACAATCAAAATGGAAAACAAAGAATTGAGGGAATTTACTCAATTTATGAAACTAAAAAGACTAAATTTGTAAAAAAATATTGTAGGTGAAGGTCTAAATATATGTGAACAAATTATTAATGATTTAAACAAACCATTGTAAATAAATTTAAAAGAAAAATGTAATTAATGATTTATGGTAGTTTGATTTAGTTAAAATGGATTCAGGTAATCTGAAAGGAATTTCGAAATAAAATAGATGATACAAATATTTATTAAATGTTATAGATATTTTTTCGAAATTTGCTTGAGATATTCCAGTTAAAGATAAAAGAGGTAAAATTGTACTATATTCTTTAAAAAAATATTCGAGTCGAGAAAACAAAAAAGGTTGCAAACAGATAATGGCAAAGGATTTTATAATGAGGAATTTCAAGAATTAATGAAAACATTAATAATTATTAGTGAATTAAAAGCTTTTTTTAACGATTTAGCAGGATATTGACAGAATCAACGTGTTAGGAATTTTCCCTTCAAGGAAAGTATATATGGGTTGACTTAGTTTCTAAATTAATTGATGAATATCAGTATGCAAAACATTCAACTGTAGAAATACATTAGAAAAATGTAAATAAAGAAACTGAAATAAACTTATTGGAAATGGTTAATGTAAAAAATTTGCTAGATACTGAACCTAAATATAAAATTGACTTTAAAGTAAGTATAAGTAAACATAAAGGAAAATTTTCAACAGAAATTTTCGAAATTGAAGATGCTATTAATTCAAATCCAACCACATATAAATTGAAAGATTTAAACCATGAGCAAATAAAACGAAATTTTTATGAAAAAAGCTACTGAAAACCAATCTTCTTGATGTTCACTTTGTTGAAAAAGTTTTAAATAAGTAAGGTAATACATATAAACATGTTTTGTATTGAATATAATTTTCATTATGATTTTTGTTTCTTTAAAGAAGATAGAGTTTATTTTCATATTCTAAATCATTGAGGGTTTTAAGTTTGAGTTGTCATAATCATATGATTTTAATAAATTTCGTTTATTAGATGCATATCAAAATCTTCTTGAATGTCATTTAATATTTTCTTATCAAAAATGTACATCGAAATTTAGTTTTATAATCTAAGAAACATTCATTACTTTATTTACATCTTCACACAGTTGTTCTGGTGAACATCCATCCAAAGTATTGAAATAATTTTGGTAGCAAACAATTCATATAGTTTCTTTCATTCGATTATATAAATTTACTGAATTTGGTACATAATTAGTTATTAAAAATTCTTCACAATTTACATGTTTGTTTCTGATATCTGTTTGATTTTGTGCATTTTAATTCTGTTTGAAAAACGTAATATTAATAATTAAAATCGTGTAATTTTAAAATAACAAAAGTAGCTCAAAAATTTTGATCACTTAATTTAGGAGTGTCATGTTATAATAATGTATTTACTTTTCTACTCCTTTTCTTTTCTATTACAATTGCATCATAAATTACTTCTCTGAAATCTTCTATATTTTCATCTTTGACTTTGTGTAAATTTTTTAATGGAGTTGTTTGTTATTTATACATTTCTTTTACTTCTTCCATAATTATACATTCTCCATGTTTTCGAATTGATGGTAAAACATCTTGAGTATCTCATTTCTGAAACTGTTCTGGTTTTATCTTTTCTTGATTTTAAAATTAAACAATAAAGATCTCATTCATTGTAACAAAGTTGGTTTTTCATTTCCTTTCAAAACCTCGAAATTGGAGTTGTTCACCTTTTCTAATGTAATAGTATTTTCATAATCAAAATTTTTACATGTTTTATCTATTTTTTATATTCTAAAAGTTTAACAATATCTTTTGGTTTATATTATGGAGCAGCTGCATGAGGCATCTGTTCTCCATGTCAGGAGTGACCTTTCCTCTTGCTGGCAGTAGCTCTAAAATGACAGGTGACAAGATATGTGATGAGCCGTCCATAAAAATTCTGTCAAATGTTTATGGAAATATTGTCTTCTGGATCTGGTAAAAAGGCTAGGGTGTCCCCTGTAGGCGACGCGCGTTGGCATGGCACGGTCAGTGTGAGAAATACGCAAGGATTAACATTGCACAGGCAGGGACAGCTAAACAAGCTGGCCCTCACATCCCATCTTGCAACACTCAATGTCGGCACCATGACTGGACGGTACAACGAACTATCTAAAGCCCTTGAAACCCGACACATAGACATCTACGCAGTGCAAGAAACATGGTGGAGTGGAAACAAATCGTATGACATTGGATGCAGTTACAAGTTGATGTATAAGGGCATACACGGATCAACTAGTGGCGTTGGCATTATAGTGTCATTCAAGTTTGACAATAATATCTCTGAAGTGAAAAGATACAATGATCGTGTGATGAAGATTGTGTACATCACAGATGGCAGAAAAATCCACTTTTTCAGTGCTTATGCTCCACAAACTAGCCAAGCAACTTCCATCAAGGACGCCTTTTGTAGGATGCTTGATGCAAAGACTGCTGAAGTACCCCCAGAAGATTACATCATCATCACTGGTGATCTGAATTGGCACATATGGTGCAGAAAGGAAGAACATACCGCTCACGGTGGGCATGGATTCAGAGAAAAGGATGACAACGATCAGCATATCCTCGATTTCTCTGAAGCTCATAACCTGGCAATTGCGAACACATGGTTCAAAAAGCATGACTCACATCTAATCACATATTACAGTGACATTAACGCCACACAGATCGACTACATCCTCATGAGACGACGTGATCTCAAAGATGTGCTTGATGCACAGGTCATCCCCTAGGAAACAGTTGTGACACAACACCGTCCATTGATCTATACGCTATGAACCAAGCTGCCAACAAAGAAGCACATAGATCGCACAGGACCTGTGAGAATCAGTTGGTGGAAATTCAAGAATAAGGAAGTCGACATCATAGCCCGAATTACTTTGTCACCAATAACCACAGTTGAAGAAAGCTGGGAGAAAGTGAAAGAGTCTGCTCAGGAAGCTGCACATGGAAGTCTTGGGACAACACAACCAGGACGACAGGAATCGATAGGGATACATGGCATTGGAATGACACTGTCAAAGACGCGGTACACACAAAGAGACCATTGTATCATGAGTTGCTTGCCGATAAAGCACTGGAGCAATGGAACGCCTACAGAACACCCGAAGAGATGCAAAACAGGCTATAGCAGCAACCAAATCTTCACGTTATGCTGATCTATATGCAAAACTTGACACACGTGAAGGAGAGCAGGACTTACATCGACTCGCTAAAGCAATACATCACAATTCAGAAGATGTTCATCGGTTCTACGGAGTCAGTGATGCGACCAGTAATCTGCTAGTTGACTGGAAGGAGGCCAGAGAACGATGGCGCAGCTACTTCAAGAAGATCTCAGCAGAAGAGTTCCCCCATCCACCAATACCCACCGGCAATGCTGTTGAAGGGCCCATAAGAGAAATTGCAGTTGAAGAGGTCAAGACTGCTTTGAGGAAAATGAAGCCTGGAAAAGCCACTGGCCAAGATGACCTTCCAGCGGAGTTATGGTGTTCCCATCATTGGAAGGCAGCCGAATGGTTAACGGAACTCTTCAACAAGATCACTGATGAGGGACAAACATCAACTGATTAGCAGCAGAGCGTCACCATGCCTATCTTTAAGAAGAAGGGAAATCCTGCTGAGTGCACCAACTACCGTCCAATTCGACTTCTCTGCCATGCCATGAAAATCTTTGAGCGTATTCTGGACCAAAGAATCCATGAGATCACACAGATTTCCAGAAACCAAGCTGTATTTGTGAAGAACTGATGCTATTCATGCTGAATGACTATTAGTAGAGAAACATCATGGGAAATCCAAACCGCTGCATCTAGCATTCCCAGATGTCGAAAAGGCCTTTGATCGGGTGCCACACAGTCTCATCTGGCTAGCACTTCGACAGCATAGTGTGCCAGAGCAGCTTATTAACTGGGTGCACTTACTTTATACACAGCCGAGAAATTATGTCCATACAACCTCAGGACTATCCAGAGACTTCCCCATCACAGTCGGCATCCATCAAGATTCTGCATTATCACCACTTCATTCTCGTAATGGACAGTGTGAGAGCTGACCTGCACTGGCCATTACCATGGACCCTACTTTATTCTGACGACGTGGTGCTGGCATCAGGAAACAAGCTTGATCTGCAGAGCCTAACTCAAGAATGGAGTGACCAGTTTGCACAACACGGTTTGCGCCTTAATTTGAAGGAAACCGAGTACATGACATCAGAGAGACATGAAATGGGAACCATCACTATTAATGGTGAAGATTTGCCTCGTTGAGTAAGTTTAAGTACCTTGGTTCCATGATTACCGTTGATGGCCGACTCACTGAAGCGGTCATCACCAGAACACAGGCAGCCTAGATGAAGTGGCGAACAACAACCGGACTTACTTGCGACCCCAGGACGAAAGATAATTTAAAATAAAAAATCTACCGCACTGTTATCCGACCCATCGCCTTGTAAGGTTGTGAGAGCTGGCCGACTATAGTTGAGACAGAAAGCCGACTAAGTGTAATGGAAACTAAGACGCTAAGATGGAAAGTGGGCCTCACTAACTTACATCACGTTTCTAATGACAGCATTAAGAAACAGTTTGGTGTTGCACCGATCCAACACAAGATGAGTGAGAGTCGTCTTCGATGGTTTGGGCATGTTTTACGGGCCAGTGATGACTCTATTGCCAAGGCGGGTTACACACTTAAAGTCGTAAGCAGTAGACGCAACGTTGGGCTGATAAAATTCATAAAAACCTTAAATGCGCGAACATCCACCCAGATGCAGCCCGGGTTAGAGCGAAATGGAGACGACGGACCCATGTAGTGGATCCTGCAGGCACGCAGGGCAAACGCTTAAGGAGAAGAAGACTCTGTTTTATGTAGACAGCGTCTTTCAAATGATATTCTTATAGATTTTAAAAGCATTTTGAAATTTGCTCCTTAAATCTTGTTACCATGTCTTTTTCTATATTGTAATTCTTTTGGCTGAAGAATGGGACATTGCACTGCTGGCAACTCATCCATATGGTGCGAGGGAGATGAAACAACAATAAAGAAAAAAAATTATCAGTTGTCTGTTCTCACGTGAAACTAAATATTTTTTTAAATGTGACATACATAGATCACCGACGCAACTATAAGTAATGCAACAGCAATTATAATATGCAAAGTGTACCGGTGTTAAGTGAGTGGTTTTAACTTCTTACTCTGATAGTATTGTTATAACATGCATCTGAAAATAGCCATAGGCCAAAACCAGCCAGTAATGCTATGTAATACATCATGAAATAAAGGTCATCTCATGTAAAGGATTTGACTGCAAACGATGAAAAATTAAAATGTTTTTATCACCTAAATTTTTATTACAAGTTAAAAAATTCTTTTTTTGCAACACTGCTTTCCATGCCAGTCTACATCGATCATCGTCAGTTATTTTGCTGCCCAAGTAGCAAAACTCATCGTCCACTTGTATTGGCTCAATTCTTAATCTAATTCCTTCAGTATCGTCTGATTTCATTCGATTACATACCATTACCCTTGTTTTAGCTTTGTTGATTTTCATCTTACAACCTCTTTTCAAGACACTATCCATTTCGTTCAAGTGAATTTCCAAGTCTTTTGCTGACTCTGACAGACATGCAATATTATCGACAAATCTTAAAGTTTGTAGTTATTTTCTTGAACTTTAATTCCCTTTCCAAAGTTGTTCTTAGTTTCTTTTATTGGTTGCTCACTGTGAAGATTGAATAAGATCGGGGATAGACTACAAGCCTGTCTCACCACCTTCTCAACTACTGTTTCCCTTTCATACCCCTCGACTCTCATTAACAGCCGTCTGTTTTCTGTACAACTTGTAAATAACCTTTCACTCCCTGTATTTTATGCATGTTGCCTACAGAATTTCAATGAATGCATTCCAGTCAACATTTTTAAGAGCTTTCTGTAAATCTACAAATTCTATAAAAAATAAAGAAATATTGTAGAACAAAAGCAATCTGGTGCTTTTCATTTATTAATTCTATAAACGTAGGTTTGCTTTCTTCAGTCTATCTTCTAAGGGAAGTCGTTCCCACATTTATCCGGAGTCCAAACTGATCTTCTCCGAGTTTGGCTTCTAACAGTTTTTTCATTCTTCTGTAAACAATTCGAGTCAGTACTTCACAACCGTGAGTTATTAAACTGAAGGTTCGGTAATATTCACACCTGATAGCAAGTACCTTCTTTGGAACTAAGATTATTACATTCTTCTTGAAGTCTAATGTTATTTCCCTTGCTCACGTGTCTTGCACACCAAGTAGGACAGTTTTGTCGTGGCTGGCTCTCCCGAGTTCTCAGTAATTCTAAAGGAATGTCTTCTACACCAGGGGCCTTATTTCAACTTAACTCTTTCAGTTCTCTGTCAAATTCTTCTCGCATTAACGTATATCAACTTCATCTACTTCCTCTTCTCTTTCTATGGTTTTGTTTCAAATTCGTTTCCCTTGTATCGCACTTCTATGTATTCCTTCCACCTTTAAGCTTACCCTTTTTTGCTTTGTTCTGGTTTGCCATTAGAGCTCTAGTGCCACTGCTACACATGTTAAGGGTGTATGCATTATCCCTATGTAAGCCACTTACGTAAGGTATGAACTATTATAAATTACATGATCACCACCAGCCCAAGTCCTTTTTTACCCAGTAAAGGTCAGACTGAAATGGAAAATTTTGTATGACTACACAATGAAAATTAAAAGGCCTTAAATTAATCCACTCAAGTTATGCGAAATCAAATCACGTAATCACACGATAAGGTATGCAGCAAATAAATAAAACGGGACTGTGCACTGCAATGGTGAGGACTCACTCGCAGATTATGTTTCATTGCTATCTTCCCCACCTTGTGCTGCTTGGATAAACAACACTGAGATATTTTGAGAAAACATAAGCATTTGGCCCACTATATTTTGCAATGAAGGTGACTGCGTGGTAAGTCAGAAAGGATACGGCGCGACATACGATATCAGTTTTCAATGATAACATTTATTTTTCAATTCACATTTGAGAAGCAAGGTGGAACGTCCTACCTCAATAGCCGGCTGGTGCCTGAGCATAAAACAAGTGAGCAGGTCAACTTAAAATAACGCAACTTTGTACACCTTAATTAATCGTATGGACGGTGAAAGGAACGTACAGCTTCATGCGCTCAGCTTGGATTCACAGAAGACGATAAAGATCGCAGAGAAATTAACTATCAACATAAGCTTGCAATTACGGGAAAGTGATTTATATCGACTGAAACAGTTTTACTCATATAAGTATACGGTACAGGAATTCGTGCCCACAATATATGACGATACGGAAAGAACACATGGGTGAATAAATCACTCATCGAGCACACCTTAGTCGAAACAGACAAAAATCAGGAAATCACTCAATAAAGAGTACAGGATTACACAGGTTAGATTATATCTTGAAGAACATCGAACAGATCAATGAGGGCTGGGCAGCTGGGTCACTCAACAAGTGGTCCCCAGAAGCAAAAGGGTTAAATAAAACATCCCAAAACTACGAAAATATAGGTGCTCAAATAAAAAGTTAGATGCCGGTCATTCAATCTAACTAGGATCACGCGGTGTAATGTAGAAACTAGAGCTGAGGACTCATTGAACGAGGAATACGTGGCTCAGGTGTAACTAAGCACAGGTGGAAATCGGTGTATCTAAGCACACTATAATCTGCGGCAGGAAAAATCCGATAAACTAGAATAGCAAGAAACACAGGCACACAAAGACACAATTATTTTCACATTAACACAAGGTAAAGATCGCTCTAACTTGGCCTACTCATTACGCGGAGAACACTCCACATAACAGTGTTCCAAAGGAACAGAGCAAACCCAGAATACTGAACAAATCGAATTCCCTAACATCAATGAAGCATTATTCCTTTAACTGCAAACATCCTGGAAGAAAAAGATAAAACGCTTCCGTCAGGCTGAAGAACTTATACATTCACAACAACATTAAAGCAGCGAGACGCCCTTCAGAACTGCGAACCGAACTCACCAACAGCCAGCACTGGAGTGCCTTCTGAGCAGTAGCACCCAGAGAAACGCGCAAGTGAAACGGAAAAGACCAGATGGGTCGTTTCAGCCACCAACGTAACAAACAGACAAGGCACACACACACACACACACACACACACACACACACACACACACACATACATTAATACTTGTTCCATAGATCATGAATACGACATTCGGCAATTATGTGGAACGTGTCACTTTAAGTTTTCTTTACACACACACACACACACACACACACACACACACACACACAATGGAGATAGACCTCTTTGCCCAGTCTAAGGAACATTAAATTGATTACCCTGTACCATCAGCAGCCGGAAAGCATGCCTTGTAAACCCGAAAAGACGCAAATACTCTCTCAGTCTTCCACAGAAAAGACAAGGTAAAGAAGGAAACACGATAATATAGGATGTTATTCCACAAATATGGACATGGATTACTCTAGACAAGCAATTAAATTACACAGTATATAAAAACTCTGAGGCAGAGCTCAAGCTGCTAGCACCAAAACGCCGTATAATTATTGAGTTTATTTCAATCCAAGTGCTCAGTCTTTCTAGGCCAGTTTAAAGAAGTACACCGGGGATAAACGGCGCAGAAAATGAGACGGAGAAAAGTTAAAATTGGTCAAATATTTTATAAAATGATCCTATAGAGACGTTTCAGCTCATGAAGCTTCTCTTTTAAGTTTCCTGTAGGCAGCATCTGTCTTTCCTCTCTTTATACACGTTTCTGCATTCTTGCATTTCTCGTCTAGCCATTCTGCTTTGGTATTTTGCACTTTCTGTTAATCTCATTTTTAAGACGTCTGTATTTTCTTTCGCCTGCCTCTAGACTTGTACGCACATAATGAAGTGACTCCTCGAGTCTCAACAAGAATTTGACCAAAACAATTACAAATGACAGACCTCAGGACTCACTTGTTGAGCCTGCGTTCTGGAAATCAGAATCCAAAAGTACTTTAGAATAAAGAAACACTAATTGGACCTAACTGCACATGCTGATGTTCTCCTTCTATCTGTCACTCGTAACAAGAAACTATAATCAAGAAACGAAGTTGGAAGTTCTACTGGATGCAGTTCAGGGATGTTTCAGACTGCACAAACTTTCTATTACACCTCAAAAGTCTACCTATATAATGTTGAAAGGCAGATTAATATACAACCATTATCCTCAACGTAGTTTCCTTACTCCCGCCGTCATTTTTAAGCAAGGAGAGGCATGCTACAGAGTGGTGCGGCAACAGTGGTCGTAGGAAATGTGGACAGGAGCAGAAATGATTAGTGAATAAATTAACATAACAAACAGATGATCTGCTTAACTTGTATTCCTCCAAGTGAACAAAGACTCATTACAAATAAGCAGCAAGAGCTAGAGACCAGTCCATATAATAGCAAATGGGACGAGACTCGCTGTCCTATGCATGAACGAAGGGTCGTAGCGTACCAGCTCTAAGTGCACACTCCCCATGTCGTGGAGCTCGTAGTCCGGAGCCCGTGGAGGCGCGCTTCAGTGGGCGTGGTCTGCCCGAACTCGTGCGACCACTGTCGCCGTCGAACGGAACTTCCAGTTCCATTACCAACTTAACGACGCCCATGGGGTGGTATCGATACGAGATACCACAATTTCCACTGTATCTAACTTCAATCCCTTCATTTCTATTTACAAGTTAGCTAACCTACCTGCTCGCTTAAGGTATCTAACAGTCCATAATCCGGGCTATACAACGCCAGGTTTTCCTTTTTTCTGAAGATGATATCCATTTTATTAGTCACCACCTGGAGATCCAAATAGAGGATTGCTTTAACTCCTGAATATTTTATCCAAGGCGGTGCCATATGGTCGTAATGTTATAAAATAAAAAGTATTTGTGACTCTTTTTCTTTGCTATCAGTGTTATGTAATAGAATGAATACGAGCCGTGACCTATATAAAAAAAACACATATTAATGCAATGTCTCAGCATAAAAGAGAAATAGCTAATGTAGGAATATTATTAACAGAGTAATATGTTGTTTAATTTAGCCCGACGTGTATAGGCACTCAGTAAACTAGCTCAGTTCTCAGGGTAGTTGCGTAATCGTCGATGATTAATCGTCCTTTTCTAATTCACCCAACACTACAGATGTTATTCCAGGCTCGTGAGAAGTCGTGTGCTTATTGCGCCAGAGAATATTTGTCAAGTCTGCTCGATGTACACTACTGCAATACGTAACTTAACATCGTGGTTTCGTCACGATTCCCCAATATAAGATAACAAGAGTAGCATCTACAAATGAAATCCTATAATGGAACTGGAATCCTGTGACCAGACCTTTTCTGCCTGGGCTGTTACCTGGTTAAAGAAAATCTGTAAGTAAAATTGTTAAATTACTAGTAGCTGTCTCCAGTGTCGTGGGATCTGAAAGAAGGTTAATTGTCCTAACCGACGGCACGTCTCGTAGATGCGCTAAAAGAAAAATGTTAAAGATTTTTCTAAGATGGCGCCTAACAATGAAAATTCTTTGTTAAGGCCCATATCTATTTAAGACAATCCAGGTATCAGACTACCAATTGATTGACCACATACACAAATCCTTTTGACAAAATAACCATTATATTTTTTGGGTTTTAAGTACAACTTACATTATCAACTGGTACAGCAAGATGAGCTTCACACAAGAACGTCCTCTTAGGTCCGAATCCAAGCAGATAAGATAAGTGAAAGACAAAGGAAAGATAGTTCATGCATATAAGCGCAAGAGTCCATGGAATAACATGTCCATTGTAGTTCTATCTCTTCTTCTTTGGCGTACTTGTCGATTATTTATAAAATTTATCGCAATATTTGGTTTACATTTCTTTAAACCCAAGTCCACCCAGGAGAAACAGTACATGGTACAGCTGCATGCCCTTGGATGATATAACAACAGCTGTAGCTGCTTTTTACTTTCAGCTATGCCACAGTACCAAAATTACAAAACAATTTTGGTCTATTTCGGTGTTATTCATCTTCGTGTATAGATGATAATTCACTAAGCTGTTTCATTGATGGTATATAGTTCAAATGTAAAGTAGTTTGTTTTCTCTTTTTGGGGGGAGGGGGTGGGGGGGGGGGGAGTAAGAGACAAGCATGAGACTTCGATTACTCTATGTTTGACATTCACACTGGGCGCGGGCAAAGGACTGGTATATTTTGTGCTTACAGTGGATTAGTGGATTATGTATTGGTCCTGTAGTGTGCTGACTTCGACATCAGTGCAGTTGTCGAAAGAGTTGTTTCTAATAATTTGTTTCTTTGTACGTAGCACCACTGGTTTTCGATGTGGTCTTGGATCACTTTATGCATTTCTTTGTTTTGGTTGAGTTATACTGTCACAAACGCTTGTGGAATTGAAACTGCATAATTTCGAAATCGTTCGAGTGAATGAAACAGGGTGAATAAAAGAGCTGAAAGGATCATCCAACGACATTATATTAATGGCTACTGAAAAGGCTGGCTGCCTCTCTTCAAGAAGCATACTTTAGTCTGACTTCTCCACATATTAAGCTACTCAAGGCATCCCCCTTCTGTAAGGTCGGTGGTCCGTGCGGAGAAAGAGGAGCTAGACAACATATGTGCAGGCAACAATAATATTAGCATCCAAAAATGACAATCTACGAGCGTATTACGGTAAACTTGTCTCAACCCTTCTGTTATACTGCGGAAGGTAACAGCGAAAACCGTACTTTGAGGGATGATAATGAGGCCACAGGTCTGACTTATTTCACGACTGTATTATTTTGGCTCTTAATTAAACGTTCAGGTGTTTTTCTCACTGACAGTCACTACAATTTGTACGAAATGATATAGAATTATATTTAATATTTTCGTGATTTAATATCGATAAAACTACTTGAAGTGTTTTGTAGATAACAGAACTGATTACAGATGTAGTATGTTATCGATACATACAGGGATTTGCACCCATCTAATAGGGCACTGTTGGAGATCAGGGTTGTACATGCAGTACATTCTTAGGGAATAAAGATTCAAGTAGCAGGTGGCATGGATACAAGCTCAAGTGCAGACATCTTCTGACATAGTCATTTAAGAAATTCACTTCTACAGAACTTACATTTCACTCTAATGCTAAGGGGATTATGTTGCAACAAGTATTTCCTCAGAATGAGTAGCAGGTAGCTATAGCATGAACTTATTTTGAATACTTGCAGAACATTCAGGGAAAGTGTTAGCTATGGAATCAAACAACTGGAAGACCCGCCTGTAAGCGTAACTAAGGGGTACTGTGTTGAAAAATTATCACAAAAATATCTTTATATGTATTTTCCTCAAATAATTGTTAGTCACGATGTAGAAGATGCGCTGTGTGATATAAATAAGACTCTTACCAACTATAATCTAAACAGTATTACTATGCATGGTGCCACGATAGCTTTAAAGCCATTGCTGCAGCACAACCAAGCAGACAGAATGAGACTTTAAGAAACTGCTGACACAATTAATTTGTCAGAAGGTCAAGGGAAAAAGTAAATATTTAATTACTAGATCAGTAGTTACTGGCAGTAGAAATTGTTTATACAGAACAGCATACAAGGCGGAGTTTCACGAGAAGAATACCTGCTTGTCAACACTTGCGTAGAGATCGTAGATAATGACTTACGGAGTCACACGTGCTGGGCTATCGGAGCGCTATGTGGTCGGTACATTCAGCAGCGTCACAGAACATCTGAATAATCTTGCCACGCAGGAGCGTATCGGACAAACTGAAAATGTAAAAACTGTTGGCGAGATAACACTGCAGAGAAAACAAAAACCCTTTTACGCCCTTATCATATGGACAGTGTTTTATAAACTGCTGAGTCGCTGACATCAGTAATGTCCGATATGTAAAAATCCACTACTGCTTATCTGCTTGCAGCCGACACTTGTGAGTCATCTTTAAGAATGAGAAACTGACGTGCGCAGGGAGATAAAACGTTTTCATGCCCACTGCAGGTTAGTTACGCTATATGGATTTGAGTTATTCGCGGCGATGGAACTTGTCATTATATTCCATTTGTTGAATATCACGTCATCGCAGCCATACAGTTATGCGTTGGCTGGAAAGAACGGATCTGCAAAGGATCCAGAGGATCGGCCAGAATTAAGAGATCGTAGGAGAATACGCGAAGGAACTTGCCCCCTTCTTGCAGCGGTGTACCGTAGGTCTCTAGAAGAGCGTAGCGTTCCAAAGCATTGGAAAAGGACACAGGTCATCCCCGTTTTCAAGAAGACACGTCGAACAGATGTGCAGAACTATAGACCTATATCTCTAACGTCGATCAGTTGTAGAATTTTGGAACACGTATTATGTTCGAGTATAATGAGTTTTCTGGAGACTAGAAACCTACTCTGTAGCAATCAGCATGGGTTTCGAAAAAGACTCGTGCTATTCGTCCACGAGACTCAGAGGGCCATAGAAACGGGTTCCTAGGTAGATGCCGTGTTTCTTGACTTCCGCAAGGCGTTCGGTACAGTTACCCACAGTCGTTTAATGAACAAAGTAGGAGCACATGGACTATCAGACCAATTGTGTGATTGGATTGAAGAGTTCCTAGATAACAGAACGCAGCATTTCATTCTCAATGGTTAGAAGTCTTCCGAAGTAAGAGTGATTTCAGGTGTGCCGCAGGGGAGTGTCATAGGATCGTTGCTATTCACAATATACATAAATGACCTTGTGGATAACATCGGAAGTTCACTGAGGCTTTTTGCAGATGATGCAGTAGTATATCGAGAGGCTGTAACAATGGAAAATTGTACAGAAATGCAGGAGGATCTGCAACGAATTGACGCATGGTGCAGGGAATGGCAATTGAATCTAAATGTAGACAAGTGTAAAGTGCTGCGAATACATAGAAAGAAAGATCCTTAATCATTTAGCTACAATATAGCAGGTCAGCAACGGAAGCAGTTAATTCCATAAATTATCTGGGAGTAGGCATTAGGAGTGATTTAAAATGACATGATCATGTAAAGTTGATCGTCGGTAAAACAGATGCCAGATTGAGAATCGTTGGAAGAATCCTAAGGAAATGCAATCCGAAAACAAAGGAAGTAGGTTACAGTACACTTGTTCGCCCACTGCTTGAATATTGCTCACCAGTGTGGGATCCGTACCAGATAGGGTTGATAGAAGAGATAGAGAAGATCCAACGGAGAGCAGCGCGCTTCGTTACAGGATCATTTAGTAATCGCGAAAGCGTTATGGAGAAGATAGATAAACTCCAGTGGAAGACTCTGCAGGAGAGACGCTCAGTAGCTCGGTACGGGCTTTTGTTGAAGTTTGGCGAACATACCTTCACCGAAGAGTCAAGCAGTATATTGCTCCCTCCTACGTGTATCTCGCGAAGAGACCATGAGGATAAAATCAGAGAGATTAGACCCACACAGAGGCATACCGACAATCTTTCTTTCCACGAACAATACGAGACTGGAATAGAAGGGAGAACCGATAGAGGTACTCAAAGTACCTTCCGCCACACACCGTCAGGTGGCTTGCGGAGTATAGATGTAGATGTAGATTGACAAAAATCGAAACGAGATTGATTCCCCATCGTTCCATGAAAACATTCAGACCTATTGCGCAGCGTCTGTAAACTCGCTTCAACGTGCTGTGAGTGCGAGTGAGGGACTTTCTTGTAATCTTCACACCACCTGAGAGTATGTGTGTTTGTTTGGAGCTTATGGACGCTCAGTACCGTGGCTGTCAGCGTCCTTACACATATTAAAAGAAATGAGTCTGGAGAAAATGACCAAAATTGTTGTCACACAGTGAGGAGGAAGCATATAAAATGACAGTCATTCACTCACTCTCACACCAGTTTCTTTAATCTAGATTATCACTCTCACTCGCCTTAAGACAACAGAGAAAGAATGAAAAGTGCTATATATGGGATTAAAACAGAAATAAAGCCATGGAGGAGCTAAAAGAAAAGCATGGGGAAACGTGACTGGCTAAGCACTTACAAAAAAATTGGGAGAGTCAGTCATCCTGTTAACACACTAAGAACATCTCCCTGAAATAGAACCTTAAAACTCACACCACGTTCGTTTGAACGTCACTTAAAACAGAGGGCAGATCTATTGGTAAATCTTCTAGTGCCCTTCAGTCGGAAAACAAAAAAAAAGTTTAATAAAATATAGTGCTCAGTGATCTGTACGCCACAAGCACGACACATTGGATGGTCCTCTCGCCAGAACAAGAAGGCATGCATCGTAGGGCTGTGGCCTATGCGAAGAAGAGTAAGGAGGACCTCGTCTCGCCGATGTGGCAGGAAGGAGGTACGCCTTGTACGCGTCGTGGACTTTATTAGACGGAGCTTATTGTCTTTCACTTCCAGTCCCTCATCCTCCCATCGATGCAACACTGTATTTCAACAGCGAGGCTATAGCATGCACGGGGATAGAACATTGACATAACTGAGGATCACGACAAGCGTCCTTGGCTGCCAGATCGACTCTTTCGTTCCCTGCAACACTCATGTGTCCTGGTATCCAGCACAAAGACATCTCCCTCTCGAGTCGCTGTAGTTGGAGGAGGGTGGCCAGGACATTCTTGCCTGCTTTATCTGCTACGTACAAGCGCTGTAGGGAACGAAGAGCACTCAGAGAATCGGAGCAGATTAGCACTTACAGAACTTCTCAGCTGCTCTAGTGCCCGAAAGATCACATATATTTCCGCAAAGAAGACAGTCAGGTCTCGAGGCAATCGGACCTTGAGGACACGTTCTGGCGAACAACAGAGCAACCAACGGAGTCCCCCTGTTTAGACCTATCCATGCAAACAGCTACATAGTTGTCATGTTCATTTAAAATGTCAGAAATTATCGCATTAAAAGCAGAAACAGTTCCTGTCGCGAACCAAATCTAAAATTACACTGGGTCTCGGCAGTAACCATGGTGGCAAGTGGTTAAAAGTCTGGATTTGGGATTTGTACATGCTACACGCCAAGTGACTCCAGCACGCACTGCATGTGGATCCCAAAAGGCGTTGTACCTCGTGGATGGTTGGAGAAAAGGCGTTCCAGATGTGGAAAAGTAACAGTAGGATATGCACGTGAAGTCGGAGCTGTGAGGAACTTACACGCTTGACGCACCATGAGAAGCTGCCGCCGGATGGTGAGTGGTGATTCTGCAGTCTCAGCACACAGACTGGGTAAGGGGCTGGTCCTGTAAGCACCTGTGGCTGGCCTAATCCTCTTATCTACATCTGCACCCATACTCCGCAAGCCGCCTCACGGAGTGTGGCGGAGGGTACCTTGAGTACCTCCATCGGTTCTCCCTTCTATTCCAGTCTCGTATTGTTCGTGGAAAGAAAGATTGTCGGTATGCCTCTGTGTGTGCTCTAACCTCTCTGATTTTATCCTCATGATCTCTTCGCGAGATATACGTAGGAGGGAACAATATACTGCTTGACTCCTCGATGAAGGTATGTTCTCGAAACTTCAACAAAAGCCTGTACCGAGCTACTGAGCATCTCTCTTGCAGAGTCTCCCACTGGAGTTTATCTATCATCTCCGTAACGCTTTCGCGATTACTAAACGATCCTGTAACGAAGCGTGCTGCTCTCCGTTGGATCTTTTCTCTCTCTCTTCTATCAACCCTATCTGGTACGGCCCCAACACCGGTGAATATCGACAATAATCTTCAGGTAAGAAGGCCTCACCTATATACACTGTGCATCTATATACCAGACGTGAATGCACAAAAGCCCCATAAAACTGGAGCAGACGTGCCGTGTCTGCTTCCCAAGATCTGTGACTAAGGCACTTAAAGACATTCAGTGCCTTCTGGGTTCTGGCTTTCAGGTCTCTGAGGCGTGGTACCACGATAGTTTGGAGTGAAAAATGAGGCCCAGAAACCTTAATGAGTCTTTAAAATGCAGAATGGTGTCCCTCATACGCAAGTCAGGTAAATTAAAAATACAACTAGAATGATGAAACTTAACGCACACGCACTCATCTGCAGAAAACTGAAAACCCATCTTCACAGCTCAGTACAGTTTAAGATGAACAGAAAAGAGCAAAATCGTTCACAAATAAGGAGCACTTTACAGGACCCCTTACTGTAGATGTGATACTGTTAATGGCTGTGACAAAGAGGGTAACAGCCACAACACTGCCCTGAGGAACACCATTCTACTGATCAAAACGATCTGACAGCAAGTCACCAACTCAAGACCAAAAGCGCTCAGACAGGAAGGACCACATGAAAACGGGGAGGTGCCCATGAAAGACCCATTGATGGAGCTTCACGAGAATACTGTGTCTCCAAATAATGTCATATGTCTTACTGATATCGAAGAATATACCGAGACAGTGATGTTTACATAGGAAAGCCTGCTGAATAGCCACTTTTAGCAGGGTCAGGTTGTTGACAGTGGACCGAAATCTCAGGAACCCACACTGACATCCGCTAAGGAGTTGCTTGGTCTCTAACAACCAGACCAGGCGACGGTTAGCCATTCACTCCAAGGTCTTCCTACGCAGTTTGTTAAGGCGACGCTATGATAACTACTGGGAGACGTGCAGTCCTTTTCTGGTCTGAGGAATCAGAATTGCCTTTCTCTAGCAGTTGGGAAAATTGCTTGTCTGCCATAGAAGATTAAAACATTTGAGGAGGATTTCCTTTGAAGCTGCTGGAAAATGTCGAAGCATGCAGTACCGAATTTGGTCGTGAGAAGATGCAGTATCACGAGTCTCAGACAGTGCCAATTCCAGCTCCCATATGGATAAAGGGTAGTTGTAAGACTCAGAATTGTGTGATCCGAAGTCCATCTCGCCCCTCTCTGCAGTTGCACGGTGCATACGAAACGCCAGATCCTGGACGGAATTGGCTGTAGTTGCTGCAAAATGCTCTGCCATCGTCTTAGCGATATATCTGGGCGTTGTTTGGAGACATCCCTATTTCAGCACTGCTGCTACTGGTAAATGACTGTGGGAAAATCCTGCGCATAGCTTACCATACTTTTGTAGAACAAGTGGAACGGTTGAGTCCAGGAATGCTTCCCATAACCTTTTCTTGCTCTCCTTAATCACGCGTCGAGCACTGGTTCTCGCAACTCGAAAATCTGTGAGTTTTTTCTGCTGTCGGGCACCATTTAAACCATTGAAGAACCACACATGTAATCCAGATTGCTGAAGAGCATTCATAAGTCCACCAAAGTACAGATTGCTTCCTAAGGTGATCTGAGGACTCTGGTATCGACAGGACACTGGCATGATGGATCGCTCATGTGATGTGGTCTACCCATTCCTGTAGGCTGTCGCAGTGTTCAACACAGGCAGATAGCTGAACAGTGTGCACTTAGCCCTACTCACCATCCATTTTGGTGTCGCCTCTTTTCCATCAATCCTCCATCTAGTAGGTGGATCCATAGTAGAAAGTAGTCGCTGGAATGAGGGTCATGAGTTATTTCCCTCTGAGCTGAGTCCACAAGGGTGAAAGAGCAGAAAGAGATGTCAGCTGCTGAGAATGACCCAATAGTAGCTGAGGAATGAGTGTGTCTACCTGTGTTGATGCACAGCCCCTGAGACACCAAATGATGTTCTCCCAGACTCGATTTCTGGGGCAAGTATAGTTTGAGCCCCATAATATATTAACAACATTGAAATCACCCAGTAGGAGAAACGGGCAGGGGAGTTGCTCAATAAGACCTGCAAGAACCTCAGAGTCTACTGCATCCTGCGGAGGTAAGTACAGGGAACATATAGTGAGTGATCTTTTGACCCATAAGAACTGCAACAGCTACTGCTTGTAGATGAGTAACTAAAGAGAGAGCAACATCTCCGTTGGATCTTCCCCAGTCAGGTTATCCCTTCAGTGGAGGTGCAGGAGGGGGGGGGGGGGGGTATAGCCCTGTAGCACAGAGGTGTCAATAGCTTTGAAATGTTTTTCCTATAAACACAAGCACAGGAGCTGTGCCTGTGCCAGGAATTTCAGTTCCTCCAAATGAGTTCTGAACCCAGTCACAATCCACTGTAGCATGGGAGGCATTTATCATGGGGGGTTACACTTTCACCTTGTCTTTCTGCCGGGGTGGGAAGCCCACAACAAGTGGAGGGCCAACCTTGGGACAAGATGGTTGCCCTGGGCTGACGTCAAATTCTATTGATTCTGAAACAGAAGCAGCAGAACCTTCATGTTGAACGACATCAACGTGGTCGAAGGTCTACCGCCTGTTTTCGTCTGTGGTGGAAGGTTTCCATTTGCGTTTTTGGTCTGAGAGGCTTTGTGGGAAGCAGCAGCAGAACTCCGCGATAGTGGCAACTGTGGCTTTACGGTTTATGATGTTCTCAGAGGGGCTATGGGCACTGAAACAACTGCAGCTTGACAAGTGCACTGACAAACGCAGTTACTAGTCCTTGGGGTGTGTCTACTGTGTTGATGCACAGCCCCTGAGACATCATATGATGTTCTCCAAGACTCGATTTCTGGGGCAAGTATAGTTTGAGCGCCAGCTCCATTGTGTAAAAGCATTGGCTGTCGAAACAGGCTTCTTAAAGGTCGAAGCAAAAGATTTAGTGAATGTGGAAGGCTGCATGGCCTTACAGATGTTCTTCGTCTCATCAGAATGGATGTGTTTCGATGTTTTAATCTCCTGTATCTCCCTTTCTTCAAGGACGACACAGCAGTCCCTACTCCAGACAGGTTGATATCCAGAGCAATTAACATACTTCGCAGGAGAGGAGCAACCAACCTCATTGTGGGTGGCCTCGCCACATTTGCCATAAGTGGCTTCACCCTTATATCCTAAACGGGTGTGCCCAAAATGCAGGAGTGTAAAACAGCACATTGGGTTGGGGACATAGGATCATAAACACAGGCGAAGGAAACCTGCCTTGTTATGCTGTGGGAGTCTCGCACTACTGAAGGTAAGGATGGCTCTGAACACTATGGGACTTAACATCTGTGATCATCAGTGAAGGTAAGGATGAAGGAGTGACATTTTATTAGATCGCTATTTACCCTTTTCAATACATTTTGCACGTCGACGACCCGTTTTGAGCTCACTCATTTTTGAGTTTCTCCTTGGAAATATCTATCAGATCCCTACACGATACAACACCTTTGCTATAGTTCAATATTTTGTGGAGTTCCGTTTCTATGGAATATTCTCCAAGGCATTTAGCTTTCAGGAGGTTTGTCGCTTGTTGAGAACTACCAGTTTCAACCAATAGTGTTCCATATGCAATCACTTGACAGATTTCAGTGTACCTGCAATACCCTCCAAACCTTCTTCAATATAAAAAGGCAAAACCTTCTCAAAACTGTCCTCTTTCCGTTTCACCATCAAAACACATTCTGACTGGCAGCACGAGTTCTGTGACTATTCAGTGGCAAATTCTGTGTAAGTTCTGAGTCTGAAGGACTGGGTACACAAGTTCTCTTGATAGACTGGGTGTTGGTAACCTGCCAATGTTCCATCCATTCCGCTGAGAGGAGCAGCTAGGGAGCTAGGGAAATAAAAGTCCACCTAGACAGAGCCCTGCGTGCCTAGCTAAGCCTTGAACAATTGAGGTTCAGCAGGTTCCGCAGATGTTGCTCACTAACGACTGTTCGATGTCATCGGCCATGGTAAGCAGCACACCTCGAGATTGAGAGGTTTTTAATAGAGGTTTTTTTTATCATCCTCGCGATCTGGGCGGTCAAGTCAAGATGGTAAGTCAGATTTACCAGTGCTAAGCAAAGAAGGGAAAGCTGAGAGGTGGGAGGAGTGTATATAGGGTGTATACAAGGGAGACGAACTTGAAAGCAGTGTTATAGAAAGGAAAGTGGACGTAGATGAAGATGAGATGGGAGATATGATATTGCGAGAAGAATTTGACAAAGCTGTCAAGGATCTAAGTCGAAACAAGGCCCCAGGAGTAGACAACATTCCGTCAGAACCACTGACTGCCTTGGAAGAGTCAGCCAGGACACAACTCTTCCATCTGGTGTACAAAATTTATGAGACAGGGGAAATATTCTTAAAATTTCGAGAAGAATGTGAGAATTGCTGCTCCAAGGAAAACAGTCGCTGACAGGTGTCAAAATTATCGAACTATCAGTTTAATAAGTGATGTTTGCAAAATACTAACACGAATTCCTCACAGAAGAATAGAAAAACTGGTAGAAGCAGACCTCGGGGAAGTTCAGTTTGGATTCCGGAGGATTGTAGGAACACGAGGCAATACTGACCCTACGACTTATCGTAGAAGTTAGATTAAGGAAAGACAAACCTAAGTTTGTAGCATTTGTAAACTTAGAGAAAGCTTTTGACAATGTTGACTGGAATACTCTCTTTGAAATTCTGAAGGTAATAGGAGTAAAGGCTATTTACAACTTGTACAGGAACCAGACGGCAATAATAAGAGTCGAGGGGTATGAAAGGGAGGCAGTGGTTGAGAAGGGAGTGAGTAAGGGTTGTAGTCTATCCCCGATGTTATTCAATTTCTACACTGAATAAGCAGTAATGGAAACCAAAGAAAAATTTGGAGTAGGAATTAAAATTCAGGGAGAAGAAATAAAAACTTTGAGGTTTGCCGATGATACAGGAATTCTGCCAGAGACAACAAAGAACTTGTAAGAGCAATTAAACGGAATGGACAGTGTTCTGGAAAGAGGATATAAGATGAACACATAGTTCACTACAAAAGGATGTAATGTACCTTGGAAATTTTCCCAATGAAGTCCCTGAGTAGCACCTTGAACAAAAAAGTAATATTATGTAGTAAGTTCTTGGAACCTAAATTCAGGAACCAAGTTACCCGCTTGGGAACCTGAATGAAGAAACTCACTCACGAGTGGTACTGCGTGACCCTATGGCGACCGGGTTGCTGATTCATGTTCTTCGACGGGTAGTGACAATGCCACCATGGACCAACAAAATATAGTGAGATATTACTCGCCAATTTAAAAACAGAAACCAAATACAACGAAACCCCGATAACAGGTCGCTGCAACGTACATGTAGCTTGTTGGCGTGGTACAGTCTTTCAAATTTGTCTGTCATTTTCCGGTACTGTTAGCGCACATAGGAAAATCGAACGTGATATTCTGGATGCTTGAAAATACGCTCTTTTCAACAAATTACCTAAAAACAAATTGAATGTGATCTATTTCTGTAATTCTTACGGAAATCAAATTTTAACTGATAATGTGGAAATTTGGAAAGCAGTACGTGAAAGATATGTTGTTTTGGAAAAAACTATATTTTGCTGAGTTGTTGTTGTCCGAAGTTTCACGTTTGTAATGCCTTTAATCAACGAGTTATAAGAAGCCAAAGTTAAAACTTTATTCGCAGCGCGATTTTTCCGACTACTTTGTGTCACTTTACGTAGTATTGCTAGCCCGTGTTGGAAGTTAAACCTACTGTTATGCGGCGGCTTGAAACACGTTGTTTCTAATGAAACTGGCTTTGAAACTTTAATAGAAAACTGTATTTGTAAAAGGTGTATCACATGTACCCAATTTTCACCGTTCCGCAATACAACCGTATTTTCAACAAATTTGTAAATAACCTGAAAACAGTAGGTGAATCAAATTTTGTGCCCCACCGCCTAGTGCTACCGAGCTATTGCGTATTAAGTTTCGTGCTCGGCATGTGTTTACCAGATATAAGAACCGAAGTTTACATATTTCTCGGGCCGTGGTTTTCGCACCCAAATTTGATTACAATTTTAGCATTGTTAGCCCGCGTTGGATAATCAAATGCACTTTTTTGCGGTTAAATCGTATCCTTTCTAATGATGCCAGTTTGGAGAGTGCTTAAGAACTTAGTTTTTTGCAAAATCAGATCGAATATACCCCATTTTCGACCATTTTACAAAGTCTTCGACTTTCCACTTTATTTATTCAACATTGGAAAGTGTTACATAAATGAAACTTTCTATATGAGAACCATGTGTTGTTGGGTTACTACACGGTAAGTTTCACATTCGTCATACCTTTAGTCCCTGATATACAAGAAACCAAACTTTGACATTTTTTCTGGCGCCGATTTTTTCGGTCGATTTTGCTTAAAATTTTGTGGCTAAATACGGCTCGTAAAATACTTTTCATTGTTACTATTAAGAGAACGCGCAAAGCTGTACAGGACGGCCAACTTTAATTTCTTTCAAGGAACTATGTCCCAGGTATTACAGCTCAAATTCCCCGGAAATTCGCGTTCGCTCTGCGCAATGTTATGCACGTAATCAAGCAAATGAGTATATTTCGTCCAGTATTGCTTCGAATAACGTTAAATTTTACTAATGTTCGTTGGAGACATGTGAGAATGTCTATATAAAATTCCGTCGAAATCTGAGATGACTGAACAGAGAGCCCTAGGTGAGTTGACGTGGAATTACCCAAGTAGCTGTGCTCGCATTCGGTGAAAAGGGAGGGAGGCGAGGGGTGAGGGAGAGGGAGGGTTTAACATCTCGTCCGGTCAGCTTGATTTAGGTTTTCCTTGGTTTCCATAAATCGATTACCGTAAATACCGGGATGGTTCCTTTTAAAATGAGACGCATCTCTCTCTTCTCCACCTTTTCTAAAGCCAAGCTTACTGTAGGTTCCATCTCCTGTGAATACGTACTTGTCGAAGCCTGATCTTCTATCCTTCTAGATGTGGTGCATCATCAACAGTTTCCTTTCTGTCCGAAAGGTATTCGAATCAGTCCTAAAAGCATTTCTGTTCGAGACTTTTCTTCCATACTTACACCAAAATTCCAACTGTATCCGCGACTTGTGACAAACCTTGACGATTATGCGCTGCACCATTAACTGGACATTGAGAAACACCTTGTAGAACACCTTCCATTAAAATGTAACGTAAGCAACAAGCACAGACATTAAGAGGGCGCTAATGCTATAAGAAAAGATGGGAAACATAAGTTTAGCTTCCTGTCGATAAGGAGGACAGACAGAGCACTTGGTCTTATTGGGCAAGCAGACGGAGAAGGAAATTGGGTACGTCCTTTTCAAAGGAATCATCATGGCAGTCGTCTGAATTGACTGAGGCAAACAATGGGAACCCTACATGTAGATAGCCGAGCGGTTTGTGGATACTGCTCTTTTCAAATTCAAGTCAACTGTCCTACCCTCCCCCCATGAACCATGGACCTTGCCGTTGGTGGGAAGGCTTGCGTGCCTCATCGATACAGATAGCCGTACCGTAGGTGCAACCACAACGGAGGGGTATCTGTTGAGAGGCCAGACAAACGTGTGGTTCCTGAAGAGGGGCAGCAGCCTTTTCAGTAGTTGCAGGGGCAACAGTCTGGGTGATTGACTGATATGGCCTTGTAACACTAACCAAAATGGACTTACTGTTCTGGTACTGCGAACGGCTGAAAGCAAGGGGAAACTACAGCCGTAATTTTTCCCGAGGGCATGCAGCTTTACTGTATGATTAAATGATGATGGCGTCCTCTTGGGTAAAATATTGCGGAGGTAAAATAGTCCCCCATTCGGATCTCCGGGCGGGGACTACTCAAGAGGACGTCGTTATCAGGAGAAAGAAAACTGGTGTTCTACGGATCGGAGCGTGGAATGTCAGATCCCTTAATCGGGCAGGTAGGTTAGAAAATTTAAAAAGGGAAATGGATAGGTTAAAGTTAGATATAGTGGCAGTTTGGACAAGAAGAGAATAGAAGCTTTCGAAATGTGGTGCTACAGAAAAATGATGAAGATTAGATGGGTAGATCACATAACTAATGAGGAAGTATTGAATAGGATTGGGGAGAAGAGAAGTTCGTGGCACAACTTGACCAGAAGAAGGGATCGGTTGGTAGGACATGTTCTGAGGCATCAAGGGATCACCAATTTAGTATTGGAGGACAGCGTGGAGGGTAAAAATCGTAGAGGGAGACCAAGAGATGAATACACTAAGCAGATTCAGAAGGATGTAGGTTGCAGTAGGGACTGGGAGATGAAAAAGCTTGCACAGGATAGAGTAGCATGGACAGCTGCATCAAACCAGTCTCGGGACTGAAGACCACAACAACAACAAACAGTGGCAATTAGTGAAGTTCGGTGGCAGGAGGAACAAGACTTTTGGTCAGGTGAATACAGGGTTATAAATAGAAAATCAAATAGGGGTAATGCAGGAGTAGGTTTAATAATGAACAAAAAAATAGGAGTACGGGTAAGCTACTACAAACAGCATAGTGAATGCATTATTGTGGCCAAGATAGACACGAAGCCCACGCCTACTACAGTAGTACAAGTTTATATGCCAACTAGCTCTGCAAATGATGAAGAAATTGATGAAATGTATGATGAGATAAAAGAAATTATTCAGGTAGTGAAGGGAGACGAAAATTTAATAGTCATGGGTGACTGGGATTCGAGAGTAGGAAAAGGGAGAGAAGGAAACATAGTAGGTGAATATGGATTGGGGGACAGAAATGAAAGAGGAAGCCGCCTGGTAGAATTTTGCACAGAGCATAACTTAATAATAGCCAACACTTGGTTCAAGAATCGTGAAAGAAGGTTGTATACATGGAAGAAACCTGGAGATACTAAAAGGTATCGGATTGATTATATAATGGTAAGACATTTCCACGGGCAGATGTGGAATCTGACCACAATCTATTGGTTATGAACTGTAGATTAAAACTGAAGAAACTGCAAAAAGGTGGGAATTTAAGGAGATGGGACCTGGATAAACTGAAAGAACCAGAGGTTGTACAGAGTTTGAGGGAGAGCATAAGGGAACAATTGACAGGAATGGGGGAAAGAAATACAGCAGAAGAGGAATGGGTAGCATTGAGGGATGAAATAGTGAAGGCAGCGGAGGATCAAATAGGTAAAAAGACGAGGGATGGTAGAAACCCTTGGGTAACAGAAGAAATATTGAATTTAATTGATGAAAGGAGAAAATATAAAACTGCAGTAAATGAAGCAGGCAAAAAGGAATACAAACGTCTCAAAAATGATATCGACAGGAAGTGCAAAATGGCTAAACAGGGATGGCTAGAGGACAACTGTAAGGATGTAGAGGCTTATCTCACTAGGGGTATCATAGATACTGCCTACAGGAAAATTAAAGAGACCTTTGGAGAAAGGAGAACCACTTGCATGAATATCAAGAGCTTTGATGGAAACCCAGTTCTAAGCAAATAAGGGAAAGCGGAAAGGTGGAAAGAGTATATAGAGGGTCTATACAAGGGGGATGTACTTGAGGACAATATTATGGAAATGGAAGAGGATGTAGATGAAGATGAAATGGGATCTATGATACTGCGTGAAGAGTTTGACAGAGCACTGAAAGACCTGAGTCGAAACAAGGCCCCCGGAGTAGACAACATTCCATTAGAACTACTGATGGCCTTGGGAGAGCCAGTCCTGACAAAACTTTACCATCTGGTGAGCAAGATGTACGAGACAGGCGAAATACCCTCAGACTTCAAGAAGAATATAATAATTCCAATCCCAAAGAAAGCAGGTGTTGACAGATGTGAAAATTACCGAACTATCAGTTTAATAAGTCACAGCTGCAAAATACTAACGCGAATTCTTTACAGACAAATGGAAAAACTGATAGAAGCCAAGCTCGGGGAAGATCAATTTGGATTCCGTAGAAATGTTGGAACGCGTGAGGGAATACTGACCTTACGACTTATCTTAGAAGAAAGATTAAGGAAAGACAAACCTACGTTTCTAGCATTTGTAGACTTAGAGAAAGCTTTTGACAACGTTGATTGGAATACTCTCTTTCAAATTCTGAAGGTGGCAGGGGTAAAATACAGGGAGCGAAAGGCTATTTGCAATTTGTACAGAAAGCAGATGGCAGTTATAAGAGTCGAAGGGTATGAAACGCAAGCAGTCGTTGGAAAGGGAGTGAGACAGGGTTGTAGCCTATCCCCGATGTTATTCAATCTGTATATTGAGCAAGCAATAAAGGAAACAAAAGAAAAGTTCGGAGTAGGTATTAAAATCCATGGAGAAGAAATAAAAACTTTGAGGTTCGCCGATGACATTGTAATTCTGCAGAGACAGCAAAGGACTTGAAAGAGCAGTTGAACGGAATGGACAGTGTATTGAAAAGAGGGTATAAGATGATCATCAACAAAAGCATAACGAGGATAATGGAATGTAATCGAATTAAGTCGGGTGATGCTGAGGGAATTAGGTTAGGAAATGAGACACTTAAAGTGGTGAAGGAGTTTTGCTATTTGGGGAGCAAAATAACTGATGATGGTCGAAGTAGGGAGGATATAAAATGTAGACTGGCAATGGGAAGGAAAGCGTTTATGAAGAAGAAAAATTTGTTAACATCGAGTATAGATTTAAATGTCAGGAAGTCGTTTCTGAAAGTATTTGTATGGAGTGTAGCCATGTATGGAAGTGAAACGTGGACGATAAATAGTTTAGACATGAAGAGAATAGAAGCTTTCGAAATGTGGTGCTACAGAAAAATGCTGAAGATTAGATGGGTAGATCACGTAACTAATGAGGAGGTATTGAATAGAATTGGGGAGAAGAGGAGCTTGTGGCACAACTTGACTAGAAGAAGGGATCGGTTGGTAGGACATGTTCTGAGACATCGAGGGATCACCAATTTAGTATTGGAGGGCAGCGTGGAGGGTAAAAATCGTAGAGGGAGACCAAGAGATGAATACACTAAGCAGATTCAGAAGGATGTAGGCTGCAGTAGGTGCTGGGAGATGAAGAAGCTTGCACAGGATAGAGTAGCATGGAGAGCTGCATCAAACCAGTCTCAGGACTGAAGACCACGACAACAACGTCCTAACCGCTGCACACCTAGAGTGTGAAGTCACGCACACGGGGCAGTACTTTACACAAAGTTGCCTCGAGGTGATCTGAATGAAGCACTTGAGAGACAGATCACATGAAACTTATGATAAGTTCAATATGCGACTGTAGTTGTTTTATCCTCACGGACAACAAATGTTTTGCAAGTTGGCACGTCTCGGACATTTGCAGATTATTTAGCTCGTTTTCGTACGCAGAACATTACAGCGCCACTTAAATTCTATGCCAATTAAAATCTCATTTAAAGCAAAAGTAAACAACTGCATCTACAATACAAAAACTAAACCAATTTACAGATGTATTTCTGTGAATTGGTTCATTTTTTTTCCAGCATCGAATATCCTAGCTGCTGTTATTAAAATGTGTTCGATTTCCTCAGACTTTTTGTCGCACATAATTTGCACTTCACGTTAATCCCAACTCACGTAATCGAATCCCAGCAATGAAAGTTCGCTAACTTCAGACTTGTCGCTCATTCGATACCATTTTTGCTACTTCGGCCTTTAATTGCGCTTTTCGTACTTTCTCGTACTTTCAAAGTATAGCGTAGGTGACTCGTTATGTATACACACTGAAGCACCAAAGAAACTGGTATAGGCATGCGTATTCAAATACACAGATTTGTAAATCAGGCAGAATACGGCGCTGTGGTCGACAACAACTATATAAGACAACGAGTGTCTGGCGCAGTTGTTAGATTGGTTACTGCTGCTACGATGGCAGGTTATCAAGATTTAAGTGAATTTGAATGTGGTGTTATAGTCGGCGCACGAGCGATGGGACACAGCATCTCCGAGGTAGCGGTAAGGGAGAGGATTCTCCTGTGCGACCATTTCACAAGTGTACCATGAATATAAGGAAAAAGGTAAAACGTCAGACCTCCGACTTTGCTGCGGCCAGAAAAAGATCTCACAAGAACGGGACCAACAACTACTGAAGAGAATCGTTCAACTTGACAGAAGTGCAACCCTTCCGCAAATTGCTGCAGACTTCAACGCTGGGCCATCAACAAATGTCAGCGTGCGAATCATTCAACGAAACATCATCGATATGGGCTTTCGGAGCCGAAGGCGCATTCGTTTACCTTTGATAACTACACGACACAAAGCTTTACACCTCGCCTGGGCCCGTCAACGCTGACCTTCGACTGTTGATGACTGGCAACATGTTGCCTGGTCGGACGAATCTCGTTTAACATTGTATCGATCGGATGGACGTGTGCGGGTATGGAGACAACCTCATGAATTCATGGACCCTGCATGTCAGCAGGGGACTGTTCAAGGTGGTGGAGGCTCTGTAATGGTGTGAGGCGTCTGCAGTTGGAGTGATACGGGACCCTTGATACGTCTGGAAACAATTCTGACAGGCGACACGTACGTAAGCATCCTGTCTGATCACCTGCATCCATTCATGTTCATTGTGCATTCCGACGGACTTGGGCAATTCCAGCAGGGCAATGCGACACCCACACGTCCAGAATTGCTACAGAGTGGCTCTAGGAACACTCTTATGAGTTTGAACACTTCCGCTGGCCAGCAAACTCCCCAGATGTGAACGTTATTGAACATATCTGGGATGCCTTGCAAGGCGCTGTTCAGAAGAGATCTCCACTCGCTCGAACTCCTTCGGATTGATGGACAGCCCTGCAAGATTCATGGTGTCGGTTCCCTCCAGCACTACTTCTGACATTAGTCGAGTCCATGCCATGCCGTGCTGCGGCTTTTCTGCGTGCTCACGCTGGCCCTACACAATATTAGGCAGGTGTACCAGTTTCTTTGGCTCTTAAGTGCACTTTTGTCTTACGACAATTCTTCGCAAGCAAATGGCAAATGGTCAGATTAAAACAGTTGTGGCGGTATTCTCAAAATATTTTGACATTTCTTGATTTAGGTTTTCGTGGGTTTTGGATATGCACCATTTCCTTCTCCACCCTTCCCCAACCCTGAGAAAATGCGTTATTTCCAAGCAAGCCGACCGAAAGCCACATGATTGTTGTTCTGCTTTACTAAATTCAGAAAGACTGCTGGTGGACGTGGAGATTAAAGTTGGTAATGTCATTTTCTGTCATCTTCTGACTGGTCTGATGCGACCGGTCGCTGCTTCCTCTCCTGTGCCAACCTCTTCATCTTAAAGTTGCCCCTGCACCCAAGGTCCTCAGTTATTTGGTGGATGCAGGTTGTAAGAAAATATGTATGGCCAAACTCTCAGGAAACATTTTTAACACATAGAGGAAGAAACTATATTATATGGACATGGGTCCGGAAACGCTTTACTTCCGTGTTAGAGCTCAATTTCTACAACTCTTCAACACATTAGTCATCTGCTCTGAAACGAAGCTTTATCCACGCGGAGCACGTTTGATCTAAAGTGAGAGTTGACTCATGTGGATGAAGCATTCGAAGAAGTGCACCCGTGCAGAAAAATCAGTTGCCGATAGTTCCTGCAGACTTCGTTCATGGAATGGATACAGCAGGTTATCATATTGCATTCTCCAGATAGCCATTTAGTCAACGTTACTTGCTACAACTGTCTTACTCTGACACTAGGGTTGTCGTCCAATTGGAGGAAGAAGTTTTCCACCAGTTGTGATGTCCGCCATAGATCTCTTCCAGTCTCAAGTAGTAAACTCAACTATCCCACGCTCCCTAAGATGACGACCAACTGCCTCAAACGTCCTCCTATCGGGCCTCTGTTCAGGAAATCTCTCCAGAAACAAACGTCGTGCGCCCCGGCCATCACCATCCACTAATCAGCACAGCAAATGTGTATCTATCAACTCGTGATCTGAGTACATTTCTATTGCGCTGTACCGGAAACCAAGTCCGTGATGAATATTAAACAGCTGATATCATGCGCTTGCACAGTCTGTGATGAACATCAAACAGTTGATGCCACGCGCTTGATGCTAGTAGAGCAATGAAGTGAGTCACATGTCAGCATTCTCTTCACTCGCGGGAACAATAAATAATGCCGGTGAACCTAAGAATTACAACTTGTGGTACGTTCTAGCAGAACGTAACAAGGAAGATATTTAAAATATTTCATGTACGTTTCATGTAAAACATGTACGTTTCGTTTCTGTGTATTTCACATGAATAATGAGATTATGAGGGTAACGAGAATATCAGCTCTAAAATGGAAATAAAGCGTTTCCGGATCATATCTATGCAACACATTTATTCCTCTACGTATGAGGAATGTTTCCTGAAAGTTTGACCTTAACTTTTTATTACACATTTTATAACCCAATCTCTGACTTCTGCTGCAGATTTTACCCTCTGCAGCTGCCCCTTGTACCGTGAAGCTATTCCCTGATCCCAGTGTTCTTCATATGTCTCTTTTCTGGCCGAATCTGCAGAGAACCTCCTCACTTCCTGCCTTAGCTATCCACTTACTTCTCTACGTCCTCCTCCAGTACCTCGTTTCAAACGCTCCGATGCTCTTCCTTTCCGATTGTCCAACAGTCCATGGTTAACGTCCATACAGTATCGTACTCGAGACGTACATTCTCAGAAATTTCTTCCTCAGATCAAGGCCGATGTCTGATGCTACAAGACTTCTTTTTGTGCCCCTTTTTGCCTGTGCTACTTTGCCTTTTATGTCCTTCTATGTTCGTCCGTCATTTGTTATTTTGCTTCCGAGGTAGCAGATGTCCATAAAATCTTATTTGTCGTCACTAATTTTGACGTTAAGCTTCTATTTAAGCTCATTTCTGCTGCTTCTCATTACCTGCGTCCTTCTCTATTTACCCTTATCCATATCCTGTACTCATTAGACTGTTGAAAATGGTTCAAATGGCTCTGAGCACTATGGGACTTAACATCTGAGGTCGTCAGTACCCTAGACTTAGAACTACTTAAACCTAACTAACCTAAGGACATCACACACATCCATGCCCGAGGCAGGATTCGAACCTGCGACCGTAGCAGTCGCTTGGTTCCTGACCGAAGCGCCTAGAACTGCTCGACCACAGAAGCCGGCTAGGCTGTTCATTTCATCCAACATGTCCCGTAAGTCTTCTTCACTTTCACCAGAGGTAGCAAAGTTATCGATAAATCTTATCTTGTTATTGTTTTTCTCTGAATTTTAATCCCACTCCTGCGCCTTGCTTTTATTTCCATCATTGCTTATCGATGCACAAACTGATCAGTAGGGTCAAAAGACTAAATCTCTGTTTTAGATTTTTATCAATCCGAGCACATAGGTCTTGGTCCTCCAGTCTTATTGTTCGCTCTTGTATTTCGTAGATAGTGTATATCACCTGTCTTACCAATTCTTCTGAAAATTTTGAACATATTGAGCATATTACATTGTCGAACGCTTCTTCTAGAGCGACAAATCTTATGAATATATCCGGATATTTCTTACATCTTGTTTCTATTATCAAGCACAACGTCAGAAATGCCTTTCTGGCACCTTTAATTTCCCTAAAGCCAAACTGAAAGTCATCTAACAGATCCTCAATTTTCTTTTCCAATGTTCTCTGTATTACTCTTGGAAACAAATTCGCTGAATGCGAATATCTTGGCATCATCTGTACTAGGCACAGGTGTGCCACCTATTAGTGACATACGAAAATATATGTCGGGGTGGGACTCGAACCACGATTTCCCTTATCAATGTATAGTAGTAGATATGAAAGTGTTGTGATGTAAGAGCAGTCGGTTAAGAAGAGCGAGAAGCTCGTACACAATTGCTTATTCCGTGTGTGTCTTAGACGACTGTCTACTTGCGATCGTTAACAGCAAACCTCTCGCTCATCACAGGACTTCTATCTCACGTGTGATGAAACGTGATCATTCTGTTTCGACATATTCCTCTAAACGAAGGAAGATTGATGCGATGTACTCCATTCCCCCCTCGCATCTTGGATATAAAATCGAGACTTCAGTTCCATAACCAAGATGATTCTAAGTTAGCAATAGGTGTTTGTGAGGCACTGCAATCCCTGCGTATACATTTGGCCTGTTTACAGAGTTAGTGGCGGCATGACGTGTCAAACGCCGCTGCTATGCGTTTATCTTTTTCCTTGTAAGTGTTATTCTCCGTTACTAACGATCATTTTATATGGGACTGCCGTGGGCATAGTATAATTTCTGAACCGTGATCGGATGTAAACAGTGGACGCTATACGTCTCTGGAAAGCTATATTTTGCAAGTATCACGCATAACCAATGTTTTAAGGAAGTAGTTTTTCCATTTTACAGTTTGTTAACATATTTTATCATAGAGAAACCTGCAAGAAGGATGTATGTCATGCACAGGCAATATATTTCTTACATTGGAATATTAACAGCGTTGCATTCCACTCGACTAATAGGTCAGAAACAAGCGATCTAACATTACAGCTTGTTTTAAGTGCAGAACCGTGTAGCCTTAGGAGTGCGTGTGTTTACGTTCTCTCTTACCAATACTTCCCTAGTACTGATTCCAGACGCTAGAACAGTATTTTAGAATTGATAGCGTAGTTGATTTACGTAAAATGCTTCAACTCCATCTGTCTAGAGTTTCATCAAGCATAAAAACCACTCGTTTCTTGTTTTTCTTAACCATCTGCTATTACATCACAACACTGTCAAATCTACTACTATACATTGATAAGGGGTGCTAACCTCTTCGACATGCGCGCATCTTGAGAAATAACTTTATCCTAAGAATGTGAGAAACCCCATCGGCATACAGACAGACCGTAAAATATGCACTATGCTCGAGGTGTTAGAAATATGTAGATCACTGTCTGATATACTTTGACGATGCACATGTTTGAGAATTAAAATACAATGAATGAACTTACTGCACAGTCATCTATCTACATTCGCAATGGTACTCACAAAATAGAAGAGGGGCGGTTTTGCGATGATACTGATATTGGGAAGCAGGCTGTCACATCATTGGTCGGTGTTGAAATTGCTGTGTCATTGCTGAAATTGTTCGCGCCAACAACTGTGATGCTTATTATTACAGTATATCGACGGTGTCTTTTCCATCCCATCTGTCCATTGGTACGCTGTTGATTACCACATAATGACTGCAAACAGAACACAGCATGTTGTTATCAATGGAGAGACGTCTACAGACGTTAAAGTAACCTCTGGCGTGCCACAGGGGAGTGTTATGGGACCATTGCTTTTCATAATATATATAAATGACCTAGTAGATAGTGTCGGAAGTTCCATGCGGCTTTTCGTGGATGATGCTGTAGTATACGGAGAAGTTGCAGCATTAGAAAATTGTAGCGAAATGCAGGAAGATCTGCAGCGGATAGGCACTTGGTGCAGGGAGTGGCAACTGACCCTTAACATAGACAAATGTAATGTATTGCGAATACATAGAAAGAAGGATCCTTTATTGTATGATTATATGATAGCGGAGCAAACACTGGTAGCAGTTACTTCTGTAAAATATCTGGGAGTATGCGTGCGGAACGATTTGAAGTGGAATGATCATATAAAATTAATTGTTGGTAAGGCGGGTACCAGGTTGAGATTCATTGGGAGAGTCCTTAGAAAATGTAGTCCATCAACAAAGGAGGTGGCTTACAAAACACTCGTTCGACCTATACTTGAGTATTGCTCATCAGTGTGGGATCCGTACCAGATCGGGTTGACGGAGGAGATAGAGAAGATCCAAAGAAGGGCGGCGCGTTTCGTCACAGGGTTATTTGGTAACCGTGATAGCGTTACGGAGATGTTTAGCAAACTCAAGTGGCAGACTCTGCAAGAGAGGCGCTCTGCATCGCGGTGTAGCTTGCTCGCCAGGTTTCGAGAGGGTGCGTTTCTGGATGAGGTATCGAATATATTGCTTCACCCTACTTATACCTCCCGAGGAGATCACGAATGTAAAATTAGAGAGATTAGAGCGCGCACGGAGGCTTTCAGACAGTCGTTCTTCCAGCGAACCATACGCGACTGGAACAGAAAAGGGAGGGAATGACAGTGGCACGTAAAGTGCCCTCCGCCACACACCGTTGGGTGGCTTGCGGAGTATAAATGTAGATGTAGATGTAGACTGACATCGCTTGTTTGAGATGGAGAAAGAGCCTTGGTGGAGGGACAACACCTTCTGGGCATGACTACTAGCACTGAAACAGTGATCACATACATGACTGCAATGTGAGGAATTAATCGAAATGGAACACAGTCATCAGCTATCCTGCTACTGTGACAGATTACTTTAAATATAGAGGTCGTCAATCACTTGCGGATAGCAGTTTGGAAACGCTCCACAACACCACAAAACTCTTCCAATTTCCTTATGTTGTGACTGTCTTTCATTTAAAATTATCCAGTGTGTGTGTGTGTGCGTGCGTGTGTGTGTGTGTGTGTGTGTGTGTGTGTGTGTGTGTTGTGGTAGCAGTAGCAACAACATGATTTATACCATGCAACGTCTAGTTTTCTGTGAGAGGCAATGGATGAGAACGTGTTGATGTCACTTTAGAGCCTGACACAGACCTTGAAGGCATGGCGGTAAAACAAAATGTATGACAGTGTGCAAAGTGTGTTACAGCAGAAAAGAAAAACAATGTTTCAAACAACGACACAGGGAGCCTAGCTTGCGACTGACAGTATGGTCTTTGGGATATGGCCATCCTTCTACAGTATGGACATTGACACTTCACACTGGTCTGTGCAATGGATCAATACCTGTATATTTAATAGGATCGCCACATGTGCTCGATGCCAGCATGCAGATGGTAATTGTTTTTGATATACAGGGTGAGTCACCTAACATTACCGCTGGATATATTTCGTAAACCACATCAAATACTGACGAACCGATTCCACAGACCGAACGTGAGGAGAGGGGCTAGTGTAATTGGTTAATACAAACCGTAAAAAAATGCACGGAAGTGTGTTTTTTAACACAAACCTAGGTTTTTTTTAATGGAACCACGTTAGTTTTGTTAGCACATCTGAACATATAAACAAATACGTAATCATTGCCGTTTGTTGCATTGTAAAATGTTAATTACATCCGGAGATATTGTAACCTAAAGTTGACGCTTGAGTACCACTCCTCCGCTGTTCGATCGTGTGTATCGGAGAGCACCGAATTACGTAGGGATCCAAAGGGAACGGTGATGGACCTTAGGTACAGAAGAGACTGGAACAGCACATTACGTCCACATGCTAACACCTTTTTACTGGTCTTTTTCACTGACGCACATGTACATTACCATGAGGGGTGAGGTACACGTACACACGTGGTTTCCGTTTTCAATTACGGAGTGGAACAGAGTGTGTCCCGACATGTCAGGCCAATAGATGTTCAATGTGGTGGCCATCATTTGCTGCACACAATTGCAATCTCTGGCGTAATGAATGTCGTACACGCCGCAGTACATCTGGTGTAATGTCGCCGCAGGCTGCCACAATACGTTGTTTCATATCCTCTGGGGTTGTAGGCACATCATGGTACACATTCTCCTTTAACGTACCCCACAGAAGGAAGTCCAGAGGTGTAAGATCAGGAGAAACACGGTCGTCATCGTAAACATGTCCCTGCAGATGCTGCTCGCCGACCGTGGCCCGTGTTTGTTACAACATGCAGCTGAACTTCGGAGGTTTCAAGCGTCAACTTTAGGTTACAATATCTCCGAATGTAATTAACATTTTACAATGCAGCAAACGGCACTGATTACGTATTTGTTTATATGTTCAGATGTGCTAACAACACTAACGTGGTTCCATTTAAAAAAACGTAGGTTTGTGTTAAAAAACATACTTCCGTGCATTTTTGTATGGTTTGTATTAAACAATTACACTAGCCCCTCTCCTCACGTTCGGTCTGTGGAATCGGTTCGTCAGTATTTGATGTGGTTTACGAAATACATCCAGCGGTAACGTTAGGTGACTCACCCTGTACGGTAGGAGAGAGATGCGGTAAAAATCTTATCAAGTTCTGTATCACATGAAGTTAGCAGAGCTTTCACAGTTCGTAATTTTCTCTGTTGGATGGTATGGAATAACGATGATAGAATGTTGGGGTGATAGACGTGATTTGACCTTGAGGGATGCGGAACTACTTCGGACTACAGTACCTGTATGATGTTGAGTCTTCCTAATTTTTCCGATACGAAACACCATCATAATGTTTGTACTGTCTTTATACTAGCTCGTGTTGCAGGAGCGGGTTTCCTTGGGCGCTGACCTTACACACCGTACACTGGTAGTGGAACTATGACAACATGTTCCCATTTCCATCAAATGGTCAAAACACGGTCCTGTCACACTAACTCATCTTAACCTGTTCCTACACGAGCTGCAGAATGTGGTGGATATGGCTCTCTCCAACTTCTGCACAGTTCTGACTTAAATTGGAACGATCACATGTGCAAAGCTGCAGTGTGGCAGCACAGAGTCTGAGGGGCAGTTGCAAGATGCGTAGGGACTATCTAAAATTTTGCTGTAGCAGATAGGTTCGAAAAAAGCGACTCATTCGAGATATAAGAGTGTCAGAAACATGATTCACTAGTGGCTGTAATCATTAAAAGCCTTCTCCATAGGATCCAACGCAGGTGCATAGCTGAATGGAAAGAATTGATTCCAAATCACAAACAGCATTTCTACCGGAAAGCACAGCAGTAGAGATCTGAAAAGCTATAGTACATTTCATATAGCCTCAGTCTGCACACCATCTACTGTTTGCGATCTTTCTCAATCAACCATCGCCTATAACTCAGTGGATCTATTGCAGAACCTCTGACCTCGCATCGAGAGAGAATGCGTTACAAATACTGGAGAAATATGTAGCAGCGGCATGGGGAATTGCAAAAACTCTCTTCATACTGCGTTCCTTAGCCAAATCACTTTCTAAATTTGCTGATTTTATTATGAGCTTATACCCGTCAGCAACGTGTAACCGCACTGTTAATCTGATAATATACACCCCGACGATCACCATCTATATTCAGTGTCGTGGTATTTGTCTGGAATAACCACTTCACTCGGAGGTAATGCCATACCTCGATTTATAAGGCTTGTATAGTTTTTAACATGGATATCGTTAGCGATACCTGTGAGCACCTGTAGAACTAAGACGGATTGTAATAGTAACATGGTCGCTGCGATCATGTTTTTAAAATCTGGCTGTTTGTAAGACGATTACGCCTCTCTTTCTAAGACACAGTGGTACCACTCGCAAGAAAAACCTATGAGAGATGTCCACCATCGGTGATTTTCGCTCAGTATTCTTTCGTATCGCCAGCAATCAGTTATTGTCGAAATATTATACCAGGTTTATAAAGTATGTATGTACGTATGTATGTATGTATGTGTGTGTGTGTGTGTGTGTGTGTGTGTGTTGCCCAAATTATCAGAAACTGCAGATGAATACTTCACTTTTAGTAAAAGACAAAAGAACTTTTATCTTTGTTCTCAGACATTAATGTTGTTGTTGTTGTGATCTTCAGTCCAGAGACTGGTTTGGTGCAGCTCTCTGTGCTACTCTATCTTGTGCAAGCTTCTTCATCTCCCAGTACCTACTGCAGCCTACATCCTTCTGAATCTGCTTAGTGTATTCATCTCTTGGTCTCCCTCTACGATTTTTACCCTCCACGCTGCCCTCCAATGCTAAATTTGTGATCCCTTGATGCCTCAAAACATGTCCTACCAACCGATCCCTTCTTCTAGTCAAGTTGTGCCACAAACTTCTCTTCTCCCCAATCCTATTCAATACCTCCTCATTAGTTACGTGATCTACCCACCTTATCTTCAGAATTCTTCTGTAGCACCACATTTCGAAAGCTTCTATTCTCTTCTTGTCCAAACTAGTTATCGTCCATGTTTCACTTCCGTACATGGCTACACTCCATACAAATACTTTCAGAAACGACTTCCTGACACTTAAATCTATACTCGATGTTAACAAATTTCTCTTCTTGAGAAACGCTTTCCTTGCCATTGCCAGTCTACATTTTATATCCTCTCTACTTCGACCATCATCGGTTATTTTACTCCCTAAATAGCAAAACTCCTTTACTACTTTAAGTGTCTCATTTCCTAATCTAATTCCCTCAGCATCACCCGACTTAATTTGACTACATTCCATTATCCTTGTTTTGCTTTTGTTGATGTTCATCTTATATCCTCCTTTCAAGACACTGTCCATTCCGTTCAACTGCTCTTCCAAGTCCTTTGCTGTCTCTGACAGAATTACAATGTCATCGGCGAACCTCAAAGTTTTTACTTCTTCTCCATGAATTTTAATACCTACTCCGATTTTTTCTTTTGTTTCCTTTACTGCTTGCTCAATATACAGATTGAATAACATCGGGGAGAGGCTACAACCCTGTCTCACTCCTTTCCCAACCACTGCTTCCCTTTCATGCCCCTCGACTCTTATAACTGCCATCTGGTTTCTGTACAAATTGTAAATAGCCTTTCGCTCCCTGTATTTTACCCCTGCCACCTTCAGAATTTGAAAGAGAGTATTCCAGTTAACATTGTCAAAAGCTTTCTCTAAGTCTACAAATGCTAGAAACGTAGGTTTGCCTTTTCTTAATCGTTCTTCTAAGATAAGTCGTAAGGTCAGTATTGCCTCACGTGTTCCAACATTTCTACGGAATCCAAACTGATCTTCCCCGAGGTCGGCTTCTACCAGTTTTTCCATTCGTCTGTAAAGAATTCGCGTTAGTATTTTGCAGCTGTGACTTATTAAACTGATAGTTCGGTAATTTTCACATCTGTCAACACCTGCTTTCTTTGGGATTGGAGTTATTATATTCTTCTTGAAGTCTGAGGGTATTTCGCCAGTCTCATACATCGTGCTCACCAGATGGTAGAGTTTTGTCAGGACTGGCTCTCCCGAGGCCATCAGTAGTTCTAATGGAATGTTGTCTACTCCCGGGGCCTTGTTTCGACTCAGGTCTTTCAGTGCTCTGTCAAACTCTTCACGCAGTATCTTATCTCCCATTTCGTCTTCATCTACATCCTCTTCCATTTCCATAATATTGTCCTCAAGTACATCGCCCTTGTATAAACCCTCTATATACTCCTTCCACCTTTCTGCCTTCCCTTCTTTGCTTAGAACTGGGTTGCCATCTGAGCTCTTGATATTCATACAAGTGGTTCTCTTCTTTCCAAAGGTCTCTTTAATTTTCCTGTAGGCAGTATCTATCTTACCCCTAGTGAGATAGGCCTCTACATCCTTATATTTGTCCTCTAGCCATCCCTGCTTAGCCATTTTGCACTTCCTGTCGATGTCATTTTTGAGACGTTTGTATTCCTTTTTGCCTGCTTCATTTACTGCATTTTTATATTTTCTCCTTTCATCAATTAAATTCAATATTTCTTCTGTTACCCAAGGATTTCTATTAGCCCTCGTCTTTTTACCTACTTGATCGTCTGCTGCCGTCACTACTTCATCCCTCAGAGCTGCCCATTCTTCTTCTACTGTATTTCTTTCCCCCATTCCTGTCAATTGTTCCCTTATGCTCTCCCTCAAACTCTCTACAACCTCTGGTTCTTTCAGTTTATCCAGGTCCCATCTGCTTAACTTCCCACCTTTTTGCAGTTTCTTCAGTTTCAATCTGCAGTTCATAATCAATAGATTGTGGTCAGAATCCACATCTGCCCCAGGAAATGTCTTACAATTTAAAATCTGGTTCCTAAATCTCTGTCGTACCATTATATAATCTATGTGCAAAGAAAATGACTATGTCCAGTCATAAGGGAGGTATGGGTTTGATGTGGAATACTGCGGTAGCAAAGGGAATGGAAGCCTTTTTTTTCTTTTACTTGGAAAAGGGTTTCAAGTTATAAGAATGGTACAGATATTTCTATTTCCAGAGCCACAGCCGCCAACAGGGGGTATTTATGATACTTCGCTTATTGTTGAATGTAATCCAATTGAGACTGCAATTGGAACATTTAATTGTAAGTATAGCGATCAAACGAAGGACCCCGGTTCCCAGATCTCCTGAAGATAGACGCTGACTGTGGATATTGTATCACACACACAGTCCATTTGACTGTTCAGAGATGTCAGTAAACCAACCCAAAGACGTAAACAACCACGCATGAGCAGCGCCTATTAGACGGAGAGGGTCTGACAGCCAATCAATTTCAGTCATTCCACCAGGAAGGAGGTACACGGCACGTGTTGCCTGTAGTTCAACCATGCCTAGACAGTCAGTACCGAGGTTCGATCGCGTCCGCATTGTTACTTTGTGCCAGGAAGGGCTCTCAACAAGGGGAGTGTCCATGCGTCTCGGAGAGAACCAAAGTGATGTTGTTCGGACATGGAGGAGATACAGAGAGACAGGAACTGTCTGCGCAAGGGCTACTACTGCAGTTGATGACCGCTACCTATGGATTATGGCTCAGAGGAACCCTGACAGCAACTCCACCATACTGAATAATGCTTTTCATGCAGCCACAGGACGTTGTGTTACGACTCAAACTGTGCGCAGTAGGCTGCGTGATGCGCAACTTCACTCCCGACGTCCATGGCGAGGTCCATCTTTGCAACCATAACACCCTGCAGTGCGATACAGATGGGCCCAACAACATGCTGAATGGACTGCTCAGGACTGGCATCACGTTCTCTTCACAGACGAGTGTCGCATATGCCTTCAACCAGACAATCGTTGGAGACGTGTTTGGAGGCAACCCAGTAAGGCTGAACGCCTTAGACACATTGCCCAACGAGTGCAGCAAGGTGGAGATTCCGTGCTATTTTGGGGTGGCATTATGTGGGGCTGACGTGCACCACTGGTGGTCATGTATGGCGTCGTAATGGCTGTACGATATATGAATGCCATCCTCCGACTGCACCCATATCGGCAACATACTGGCGAGGCATTCGTCTTCATGGATGATAATTCGCGTATCCATCGCGCACATCTTGTGAATGACTTCCTTCAGGATAATGAGATCGCTCAAATAGAGTGGCCAGCATGTCCTCCAGACATGAACCCTATCGAACATGCCTGGGGTAGATTCAAAAGGGCTGTTTATGGACGACGTGACCCACCAACCACTCTGAGGGAACTACATCGAATCGCCGTTGAGGAGTGGGACAATCTGGACCAACAGTGCCTTGATGAACTTGTGGATAGCAGGCCACGACGAATACAGGCATGCATCACTGCAAGAGGAGGTGCTACCGGGTATTAGAGGTACTGGTTTGTACAGCAATCTGGATCACCACCTCTGAAGGTTTCGCTGTATGATGGTACAACATGCAATGTGCGGTTTTCATAAGCAATAAAAGGGCGGAAATGATGCTTATGTTGATCTCTATTCCAATTTCCTGTACAGCTCCCGGAACTCTCGGAACCGAGGTGATGCAAAACTTTCTTTTACCTGTATGTGTATACATGTAACTGGTTTCCTGGGACGATTCTGTCAGATGTGCGAGGAGTACGTGGTAGCGGTGGCCTATGGGAGGAATGATCCACGTTTCCAGCTAACGGCAGGAGCCGTCCGAATGGAAAGACTGGTTGGGGTACAGGAATGTAGCTGACTTAACAGTGTCGTCCTCTAGACGGCCGAATGGTGAACCAATACTCAGTATGTGTTGGACAGCTTTCGTGATCGCGTGTGTTCCCTGTGGAAATTTGAGAAGATTCAATATGGACGTGTGTTTGTGCTGGACCATTATTCCTCCCATGTAAATTGTCCGGTAGACTGCTTCTGTACATTTCCCACCTTTATTTGGTTGAGAAAACATGGATTGTGGCGTGTGCATCTAGCAAGTGAAAGACGGGTGGAAGACACATTTGCTGGTTCTCTAGACATGAGAAGCACCTTTGTTGACTTTGTAAATTATAGGGATGATTCGGAATCTCTTATACCACCGACATTGGTATTCGCGAATGGAAATATCAGTTTCCTCTACTTTTTTCGAGTTTTCACATAAAGATCCTTGCAGACGGGATAAGTTTTTAGTTACTAACTGCTGCACCTTGCTACAGTTTTGAGTGTCTAGAGAAATAATTTCCGATTTATATCTTCGGGATTATAAAGTGCAAGCGATACTGCTAAACAAGCGCTATTGCTATGTGCTTGATGTCAAGAAGTATCGCGTAAATGGTTTAATATTCTGGCAAACCATGTGAAAATACTTGTGTTCTTGTAATCCCAGAGTCTGGAGATGGGTGTAGAAAGCGAGCAAGCATGTCGGGGCCAGAAACAGTGACGCCTTTGCGTCGAGGGGAACCGACCCAGCCTTTGTACAACAGTCTTCGCCGTATATGTACGAGTGTCTGTTGTTCACTAACTACATGCAGGATGCAGAAGTGATGATTTTGTGTGGCGCAGGATAGGAATTGCGTGTTTACTACATCGATATGGTATGTGGTGATATACAGCTAGGTTGGAGATCGGTTTCAAGCTGAAATATTCAAGCTTTCGTCGTCAGTGGCAGAGCAGTGTAATTGAGGAACCGTCTTCCTGCATTTGACGATCTGTAGACCATTTTTGCAAGGTTTAACTGTCAGAGCAGTATGGCGATCTGTACAACATAGTTTTGCTGCTGAAAGTTTCGTCTGCAGAAAAAAACGCAGTCAGTGCTCCCACACCAGCAGCATCAGTAATTTCGTGGGTAAATTCAGTAAGAGCCAATCAGAATACTCCATTCATTCACAAGACATCCTTTTTGCTGGGACATAGGAGCCTATACGAACTGGTTCTAACAAGATGGTTGCAAGGTATCTACAGCGGGGTGCTGTCCCTCATCCGCCATTGTGGCATTAGGACATCTCCAGCAGCTGTAAGACACCAAAAGTTCCAGCCTTCTCTTCTGCAGGACAGTGACTCGAATTCTGTTTTCTTAATTGTTCTCCTTTTCCGTCTGTGCTTAGACATTGCTCTCTTTTCAAACAACAAGAATGCTTTTGTGATTAACGCTGTTTTTGTAAGCGTGCACATATATGATAATGGCTTTTAGGAGCGAGAATGTTTACCGTTTCTGATACGTATGTTGAATGCAGGACTTCACGATGTCCAGGAAGGGTAGCACGGGATGCCTCGTTAGGACCTTCGGGAAGAGCCCATTCGGTGTTATTCTGGACTATTTTCGTAAACAGGTCCTGTTTAGGGCAAGAATTTCCATGTGGACAAGTTGAGACATCACGAAAGCTCCTACAAAAACAAAAGGGACCGTTAACTGTTACTGTGACACTTTACGATTTACAAGAGGTAGACTTGGCTCTTATTTACATAGACATGTGACGTCAGTATAACACTGACAACTTGCGCCTGCAAGGGTTAGCCGCTATGCAAACATCTCGCTCAGCACTTGACCCGCAACTCTGAAAGCTATACGTCAGCCACGGTAAACACGCGTGCGACCAGCTGCATCTCGAACGTGAGGCAGGCTGTCCCGTTAGGATTGCTAGGAAGAATGCATCCAGTCATCATTCCGCCTTGGAACTCTGTAGGGAACAGTTTGCTGATACGTCACGGTCGAATTTCTTAACGACAGTTCGAAAGCTGTTTTACCTGAAATGAGTGTTTGTGCACTGCATTATTTCGGTTGGTTAAGTGTTGTGAACGTGTTTGAATAGTGCAAAACATGCATAATTTTTTATATTTTTACATGTGGTGAAGGTGTCTGGGCATCATTGCCCTGTATTATTTCGGTAATTTACGAATACTTTGCAGGTCTCTGGGCTATGCAATGCATTATTTCGACAGTTTACAATTAGTGAGCGTGTTTGCAGAGCGTTATACATGCATTATTTTGATAATTTACGAGTAGTTTGTAGGTCTGCAGGCTATTTATTGTGACCCCAAGCACGTCAGGCGAGTGTTTTGTGCTGGTGTAATAAAAATAAACTACGTGAAATCCATCCCTAAATAAATTGTTCCAACTTCCCACCGAAAATAAATAAAGTACACTCCTTCATCTCTCCAGTAGCTGGACACAGACTGAGTCCTTTTCCCGCCATTTTTCCCCAGACCGCCAAAGGACACCAGTGTCCTCTTGTGGCAGTACTGTGTACTAGGTCAGTTAGACTTCAGACCTCATGGTGAACACACTGGATGGAGCTACTGCCTATGACGACTGAAATTGTTTAAATAAGCACTGCATGCAAAATAAAGACTTACCTCCATCCTATCTAGCAACCCAGCAAAGGTTAAGTCCTTTTCCCACCAATTCCAAGGATGAGGTGCTGGATGGATGGCTTAGGTTAGTGGAGGTAGCCCAAGTGACCTTTTTCCGCAAAAATTTGAACTTCCCACCATTTTCTTGGGGAAGGAGGGTAGGGGAGGGGTTAGGTTAATGGAGGTAGCCCAAATAACTATTTTCCCGCCAAAATTTGAACTTCTCTCCATGATGTCATCACGACATTGCGACTCCTATCGCTGCCAACTTGGATCCACCATCTTGAATAAATTTTGGCAACAATGCAACGTTAGGTGGTGCTCTCTTCGCCCTACCATTGATACATAGTATTAACATGATGTTTAGAAGTCCCTTGTACTGCTACTTGGCTACCTTGAGATACTTCATAGGTGATGAGGCATTTGATTATCTTAAGAGAATTCGAAAGTGAGTAGGCTTCCTGTGACAAAGGTAGAGCATGCTGTTAGCACTCCATCAGGAGATAAAAATAAGTTTAATATTCTAGTCCTGTTGGTTGGTTGGTTGATTTGGGGGAAGGGACCAAACAGCGTGGTCATCAGTCCAACCAGATTAGGAAGGATAGGGAAGGAAATCGGTCGCGCACTTTGAAAGGAACCATCCAGGCATTTACCCAAAATCACAGAAAACCTAAATCAGGATGGCCAGACGCGGGTTTGAGTCATCGTCCTAGCGAATGCGAGTCCAGTGTGCTAGCCACTGCGCCACCTCGCTCGATCTAGTCCTTTGAAGCAGGATTTAACAGATATTAAGCTGATAAGAACAGATCTTATATTGGACGAAGAAACAGAGTCTATAGCATAGTGTTGATCAGTATTTAACGATACGTTATCGATGTGAATTTCTTCTGTTTTCGAAAATAACATGCACAAAAGGGAGGAATCTACATTTTGCGTGATAAATTCGAGATTTATGGGCAACAACATCCCTGTCACGGATTGCGTAAAGTGGATTTTCTTAAACTGGGGAGTCTATGTCAGGGTTGGAATTGCAGTTACAACTCTATGACCAAGCCATGTCGGCTTGTCTCGCAGTGTGCTAGGAGTTACCTATGCCAGTCTGCATCCAGTGGCAGGCGTTGTCACGAGGGCTCGGACGACTGGAAGCCATGGCTTAGCTTATCACGACCAGGCACATGCAAAGAAAGGCTCCAGCCAGTCGGCTCTTCAGGCAAACAATACGCTCGGTAGATGGTGTTGGACTAGACTGGAGGTGACTGGTCAGTTTTTTTTTTTTCGTCTTGAGGTACCCATGTTCAAGTAAGATAACGAGCATCACACTCGTAAAATGTATCATACTTCTGTTGGGTAAGAAGCCATTTGTGACTCGTAAATAGGTATAAGTGTGCTTCATTCCTCAGTGCTGTTGCCATATGACTCCAGTATATATAAGGAGACTGGATTTACAGCAGCACTCCACACGGCTAGTATCAATCGGTAAGTGTAAATACGACAACTAGTGTGCTTGTTGCTGCTCTTCTTACATCATTGAATAGTATGGGCAACTCTCGTGTGCTTTACATTTATGTTTCTGTGTAGTTTATTGTACCTTCGACAGTTCTTCCATGTCTCTGCGTGTTCATCGTTAGCTTCATTGACCTTCGTTGCCATCACTGGTGCTGAGGGCGCCTCTGCGAACGTCGTCACCCATCTATCAACTGGTAACTTCACCGCCATCATGCTTTCTCCAACCACTAACACCGTTTACACCTGCCCCTCCCAATCCCCTACTATCATCACTTAGAGCACTTTCACCTTCCATCTGGCCTATTCCCCTCTCCCAGGACTCTCCTCTCCAGGTATGTCATCCTCCATAGCTACCTATTCAGATCCAGGATGAGGACTAGCATTGTCCAGTACAGCTACAACACAGAACTTGCCAACACCATGCGTCGACCATATGCGCCATCACCAGCAACTCCACCAGATGTTTCTACAATAGGTTCCTGGACTGTGGTACCCACTTCATCCACACACCCTTACAAACAAACCTGCCACCTATTACCTCCAGTTCTGCCCATCACACCCTCCTTACCCGCAAGAAGACCGCCAAACTCTGACACTGCCCCCACCCCAGATCCCAAAAACGCCTAAACAAACGGAAATGCTAGAATTCATGGACTGCCAGGCCATCTCAGCTGCCACTACCTCTACCACTCTGCATACTTCCTTCTCTCCTGTCCTGACTCCAGTTTCCCCAAATCCAAGGCTCTCCTTTTCGAAATCAGAAAATATATTCGCTCCTTACCCACTGCTTAGATCATAAAATCCCTTATCCAGAATTCCACACCAAATTCCTCCAGAAGATCCCCAGGGTCACTTTCAGTCGCTATGCACATCTATCACCCTTTCCACAATCACCCAGACGAAGCAACCACAGCCTCTTTACTGCCCCCCTATTGTAATTGCCCTGATCAAGGGAATCGACCCTGAGACCACAATGGAGGAGACAGAGTCTGAGCTCAACTCCCATACTGACCTCGAAGTTTGGAAAGTGCTCTGTATCTTTAATGTTTTGGGTCCAACCTTCAAAGACCGCATCTCCACCAAATACCAATCCACAATCGACCACCTTCTCCACCATAGGACCATGGTCTACAAACAACGACACACTGTTGAACCATCCAAATCTCATCCTTCATCGTACCACTGCCAAAGATGCCTAATGTATACTGACCACCTAACCACTGACTCCAAAAACCTTCCCAACTGCCCTCACTGTAAATCCCACTATTTTCTTACGCAATGTAATACCCTCACTTTCCCTCCCTCGTGTAATACTGTTAACCTGCCCCACCTGGCCTATTCTTCCAAGTGAAAGGCTCAACCTCCACCTTCCAGACCTGGGCTGCTGGTTCCCACAAACATATTGACAGCCCTGCCCACCACAGCAACTCCCCCTGCCACCTCCCACAACTGAAGACACCATCTAATTTATGACCATAGTTCTTCAAAACATTCACCCTCTCCAGAGTCCACACAACCTACACCAAATTTCACTTGCTGCCCACTCTGTCTTTCACCTTAATACTCAAGCCACCTATTCCTGCAACTAGGACGCTTTATTTTCACCTGTCTTGTCTCCCTTGTTTAAACCGACCCAAGCAACCCAACCTCCTACCCCTTCTCTCCCTAAATCATGGTGTGACAGCAGTATAATATCCTATTTCACAATATCCGCTCCTTTTCAGCCAATAAACATCTCTTCTCACACACCCTCTCCCAACACTGTGTTGATACCTTCATCCTGAATGAAACCTTTCACTAACCTCATCATAATATCCACACTTCACAATACATCCTCCACTGAGATGGAGTTGCTATTGACTACACAAGAACCTCCCTTTCAGCTGCAACGCTTCTACAACAATCCTACTGAACACCTTATTCTCACTCTCGTCCTCACAGCCAGAACTATTACCCATGCCACTATTTATATCCGACCACATCATCCCATCTCATATGAATTCCTCACCCACATAGACAACACCTTTTCCTCCTACATTATTGCTGCTGATCTGAATATCCACAGCTCGTCCCATGCCATGCTGAACTCTGGCATAGTTCTTCCCCCTTCATGGTGATACAATCCCTCATCCACTACATACGCACCCTGAAAGCAGTTCCCTTTCTGATTTTATCCTCACCTCTCCTAACCTCCTTGGGGGTATTACTGCAGCAGTTCTCCACCCCATTGGAAGCAACCATCTCCCTATCCCACACACCATTCCCTACACTACACACCCAATCCATGGACCCACTCCTGCTTCCCCTCCCAAACAAATCCAGTACTGCTCCCATACCAAATGGGATGCTGAACTCGGAAGCAATCCCTTATCCTTCCACGACCCCCATGACATGCACCATGCTGCCACCTTCCTGCATCAGACCTTGCCAAACGCCGTAACTTACCATATTCCGACGAAACCCATCGATCTAGGCTGCCCCACACTCCCTTCACATGCTCTCCTACTCCTCCATGAATACTGTCACCTTTACCAATCCTTCCTGCAGACATGTCCGAGGCACACTTACATGCCACTGACAACTACATTGACACATCTGAAATCTGCTGACTGCAAAGAAACGTGGCATTTGGCGCCAGACATGCATAAGCCTCAATGCCACACTGCCCATAAACTCTTCCACATACTGGAAGGCATTTACCACCTTATTGGCAACAACCTTGCTCCCTTCTACACCCTCCTGCATGATAATCGCTCTCTCCCTGATAATCTAAGCAAAGCCAACCACTTTGCCTCCTACTTCTCTGACACCTTTACCATCCCAGATGACCCCCACTTCGATTAGTCTTTATTCCTGACAGTCCACAAGCGTACCAGTACTTCACTCCTGCCGCTCACTTCTAGCTTTCAGTACCTCAGCAACATCCCACAGACAGGTCTCAGTACTCCAATAACAAGACAAGACATTCAACAGATACTCCATCACAAATGGAACACCTATCCTGGTTACGACTGCATCACCGCTGTAGACATCTAAAAGAACGTCCGCTATCCTTCCTCGAAATCCTACCCATCCTTTATAATATAATCCTTCACACAGATTTTTATCCTGAACCGTGAAACCTCTTAAATCGTCCTCTTCCTCAAACCTAATAAACCTGCCATAGACCCTTCCTTCTTACTGTGCCATTAGCCTCGCCTCTGTGTGTAGCAAGGTCCTTTAGTCCATTCCAACGTAACCATGAAAACCTATACCAACCAATTCCTGTCCATCAGGGTGGCTCCTGTTCCAACTTTTCCTCTGATGACGAACTCCTGTACCTTACTCATCTCCTCTCCCACCAAATCAATAACTGTAAATCCGCCATTTTTGTCTTTGTAGATTTTGAGAAAGCTTACGACTGTGTATGGCATTCTGGGCTCTTCTATAAGCTCCAGACCTATGCCATTCCCATAAATTTGTAAGTAGGCTGTTTAGGTTTTCTTATTGGTAACGCCACGTAGCGCTCTGTATGAAAATCACTGGCTGTGCTGTGTGCAGTCTGTGGCTAGTTTGCATTGTTGTCTGCCATTGTAGTGTTGGGCAGCTGGATGTTAACAGCGCGTAGCGTTGCGCAGTTGGAGGTGAGCCGCCAGCAGTGGTGGATGTGGGGAGTGAGATGGCGGAGTTTTGATAGCGGATGATCTGGACAGAGACAGTAAATTTGTAATATTGGATATCATGGACTGGTATATATATTATGACTTTTGAACTCTATTAAGGTAAATACATTGTTTCTTCTCTATCAAAATCTTTCATTTGCTAACTATGCCTATCAGTAGTTAGTGCCTTCAGTAGTTTGAATCTTTTATTTAGCTGGCAGTAGTGGCGCTCGCTGTATTGCAGTAGTTCGAGTAACGAAGATTTTTGTGAGGTAAGTGATTTGTGAAAGGTATAGGTTAATGTTAGTCAGGGCCATTCTTTTATAGGGATTATTGAAAGTCAGATTGCGTTGCGCTAAAAAATATTGTGTGTCAGTTTAAATACAGTAATGTATAATTGTTCAAAGGGGACGTTTCATATGTCGACCCTTAGCCGAGGATACCTCACTGGAATCTTCTGATTTTTCCTTGTAGTTTGTGTAATTAGTGTAGCTTTTGTTTATTGCTAGCGCGTAATTGTAGAGAGAATCTCCTTTGTAGTTGCAGTCTTTCATTGTTGTACAGTAAAACAGTTGTGGCATGCATGTAGATTTGCACCAAGTATTTCGCAGCTGCGCTTGCGATTAACTAGATATTATTTTCAGTGCTATGTTAATGTGTTTTCTTATTTTTGCTCTTCAAATTGTGCTTTTCTGTGTTATCGTGTGAAACATTGTGACAATTATGGCGTGTGAAAAACGTAATACTAGGCTCCAAAGTAAACTGAGAAATGACAGTGCAGACGAAAGCAGTGTGTTAGCGCCACCGTGTAATGAATTAACTTATGTTCAACATAGTAATTTGGTAATTGTGCATAGGGAAATGGAGTGGGCGGCAAACAATGGTGTAGACAGTGAAACAATTAGTGAACAGGGAAGCATTATCGATCGATCGGTCGGCAACAGCCCGCCTCAGGAATCGGGAATGACAGGACACAATCTTGCAAATACTGCAGATTTAGGTTTTGAGTCCTCACCATTTTCGCAAATAAGTCAAGACGCATTTTCTGCTTGTCAAAATGTGAATGTTGCCGGTGCAACTTCACTGCCGAAAAGCACTGAGGAACATGTTTCAGACACCAGTGCATTGCTATTACAGTTAATGCAACAAATGGGACAAAGGCTACTAAAGTTAGACACAACGCTTGAACAAAATCAGAAACAAATGGGACAAAATCTTCAAAAGTTAGACACAATGGAACAAAATTTTCAAAAGTTAGACACAATGGAACAACACCAGAGACAAACACAGCAACAGTTAGACGCAGTGGAACAAAAGCTTCAAAAGTTAGACTCAGTGGAACATACACTTGAACAAACACGTGAAGATTTAACTACTGAGTTACATAAAATCGAATCGAAATGTCAGAAAGTCTGTAATGACGTAAAAACACAAATGTGTGAGCATTTCCAACCTATTTTTTTGCGGCATGAAAATACATCACAGAATCACGAAGCAGCCATAAAAGAACTGCAAACTATTGTTCATGAAAATCATGAGATCTTGCGAGCTAAAATTGACTCAGTTGCATCTACCGACTCGGTTACGCAACTTGCAAAAACTCAGGAAAGCTTAAAAAACACAGTAGATACGATTTCAACACAAATGGACATTCTGAAACTTGGTTCAGAAAAACACACTGAGGAAATAAGTACACTATCGGAGAAAGTAGCCGAACTTTCAGATCAGTTCACTAACTTATCTGCAAAGGTAGATGATGATCTGAATGACACAAGACAGGGTAGCCATCACTGACACAGAAGAGTATGAACAAATTAAGAAATTCAAACAAAATCAGAATCAAATTAATACGCAACACAAAAGAGAAATCCGGGAAGTACAAGATCAGTTGGCACAAGTAATACAAAAATTACATATTTCAGAGGACACTCGCGCTCCAACACGGGAAGAGGGACTTAGAAATACGGAAAAGCCACAAAATAATAATACAGGGCATTTTGGAAATTATGAAAGAAATTGGCAAGCTGCACCGAATTTTGAGATGGAACAATGACCGATATGCTACTCGGTGACACGATGATTTTGACTATAAGCTGTTCATTACTACACATAAATTCAAAACATTTAAGAACTCTGGCAACGACATTCATCAACAAGAGTGGCTCCATCAATTCTCTCATTGTTTTCCTCCCAACTGGTCATTAGAGCACAGATTAGAATTTATGTGTGGCTACTTAGAGAATGAACCAGCTGTAAGAATGCGATCGGTCATTCACGATTGCTACAATGAAGGAGAATTTTACCATGCCTTCCTCTCAGCGTATTGGTCTCAAGCTACACAAGACCGAGTAAAACATAGCATCATAATGATGAAACATTTCGAACAATCTGAATTTTCCAGTCTTGTGAAATATTTTGAAGACATTTTGCACAAGAATCAGTACCTGTCAAACCCATACAGCCCCTCAGAACTCATCCACATTTGCTTAATCAAATTACCTGAACATTTACGACATATTATTTTGGCAGGATGTTGCAAAGACGACATTGAAGCTTTTCAGGGACTCTTACAAGAATTAGAAATTGACACTGATAATCGCGGAACGCGAAAACAGGAACACAACAATTACAGGTCACATCCGTTGCAATTCCACGATGAAAGAAATAATAACTGGACACGACAAGGCTATTCTCACAACACAAATCGTGACCAAAACAGACACCACCTGTATGACAACCGTTGGCAGAATAATATTTACAGAGAAAGATCGCTTTTCCATAGTAATGAATATGACAGAGACAATCATAGAAACAGACAATATGGCAACCAGAACTATTATTATCACGGGAGACAGAATAACTTCAGACGCAACAGTCCACCGTGCAGTGATGATTCAGGGAGAAATTCTCCACCACTTAACCAACACGAAAGAAACAACAGGAACTACCGACATGACGACAGACGATATAGTCATAACGACAGACCTGAATTTTATCAGAACTGGCGGGATTCAAACAGGGCAGGGCCCTCTCGACAAGGTGAATTTGTAGAAGTTAGGTCTCCTAATCCCAATAACGACACGTGCCAAGAAAGAGACAGACAATGACTCGCACCGCATGCAGCCATGTGCGGCGGCTGGCTCAGCGAAAAATAACATAGACGCTAACCTTGAGAAAAGTTTTAGCATTCTTTACCGGCATATACCGCATGATAATTGCGTTCAAGTTGATTTGCTGCGTACTGAGGAAAGGTAAAGGATTACACCACATTTCACATGTAAAACCGTTTATTGAGAGATAATTTGCTTTTTAACTTAGTCTTTGCTATAAAAATTTTCACTTCACGCTACTAGTACAATTCGTCACACTGAGAAACTGTTAACAAGCAAATATGTTTTGAAGTTAACTATCCAGTCTAGAACCTAGGGAACATATTTAGACAGTAATTACCACTGTGTTGTGATAGTGAACGGAGGACACAGTGTTACTGTGTGTGTACATTCTTTCTTGTTAGTTGCACGATTACGTAACGACTATAAGGCTTACATACTTAGGACATATACTGCTAATGAGATTTTAATGCAACATTTTGGTTTACTTGAAAAGACATTCTTTATTTGAAGTACTTTCTGTGAGATTAAAGATGACTTAGCATTTGGTTTCTTTGACAACTACACGATTATATCACGACGCTACTAATGTGTGTGACAATTTACATTGTTGCTTTTGAGGTGTATCTGTTTTATATCTGCACAGTTTTTATGTTATATTCTGGAAAGTAAAACATGTTTTAGTAGTAACGTTTGTGGTATAGCTACAATGAGACAGCCTTTTCTGTAGCACAACAACACGTTACAGTACAGTACTTTCTTCATCACAGCAATAAGCATAATAACTACGATATCTATAGGCAAAGTATTTCACCTTTGTTTATGATGAAGTGAGTACATTGACTTCAGCAGAACTTTGCTTACAGAGGCCGATAACTACGACACTTCCACAGAATATCTTACAGCAAGACGCACATTTAGCGCTACAGTACACGTATTTGAGTGATTAATTTTGTACTTAAAACATTTATTTTTAAAGATTTTTGAATCACAAAGATACAAAGAAAGTTTTCGATGATACATTTCATTCGATTGCTGTAATCTATAACACCTGAGGGTATAATTACATTAATCCTCAGGGGGTACACGGCTACTTTGTGTACCATGTGTTTGGCAAGCACAAGAAGCCCTAGCTAATATGGTATTTGCTTATACAACTTTACACATCGGTACCATGTTTCTCTAACACATAAATTACACAGCTATCTGATCATTTAACTGAGAGAGACAAACATTTTATTTACTATGTCAGTGACAGTTGTTTATGCAATTACACAGTCGGATATCTTCACACTTATGAAATTTTATTTTGTCTGCACTGTGTGAACCGTTCATATTTTTTCGGAACCATTGTGATACTATGAGAGCTTTGAATGATGTATTTGGTATGAGATCATGATTTTTAAAGTACGTTTGAGGTAGATGACACTATTGAAATGAGCAGAGAATTTTTTTAGGTTTTGAAATTATTGGAGAAAGCTACGACGTTTTTGAGATTTGGCTGAGGTGTTATGATGTTATTATTACGGCGACGATGTGTATTACGCTGTTGAGGTATGCTTATGATCAATGAGATGATGCTATATGAGAAATCTGATTATGCTACGTATTTATCATGGTGAAATATTGAAGAAGTGTTGACGAATATGTATATGTGTAATAAGGTAAGGAATCGTACTTTAAGAGTTATGAAATGTGTGTACATACGTGAATGTTAGTTACCATAATGCTGACAAAACTTTTTGGACACTGTCATATATGAGATTTTGTTTCTACACACTTCTAATGTAAATTTCTAACCTTTGAATTTTTTTATTTTATATGAGACTGTCACTGTAGTGGAAACTGCTGCCGTAAATACACTCCTGGAAATTGAAATAAGAACACCATGAATTCATTGTCCCAGGAAGGGGAAACTTTATTGACACATTCCTGGGGTCAGATACATCACATGATCACACTGACAGAATCACAGGCACATAGACACAGGCAACAGAGCATGCACAATGTCGGCACTAGTACAGTGTATATCCACCTTTCGCAGCAATGCAGGCTGCTATTCTCCCATGGAGACGATCGTAGAGATGCTGGATGTAGTCCTGTGGAACGGCTTGCCACGCCATTTCCACCTGGCGCCTCAGTTGGACCAGCATTCGTGCTGGACGTGCAGACCGCGTGAGATGACGCTTCATCCAGTCCCAAACATGCTCAATAGGGGACACATCCGGAGATCTTGCTGGCCAGGGTAGTTGACTTACACCTTCTAGATCACGTTGGGTGGCACGGGATACATGCGGACGTGCATTGTCCTGTTGGAACAGCAAGTTCCCTTGCCGGACTAGGAATGGTAGAACGATGGGTTCGATGACGGTTTGGATGTACCGTGCACTATTCAGTGTCCCCTCGACGATCACCAGTGGTGTACGGCCAGTGTAGGAGATCGCTCCCCACACCATGATGCCGGGTGTTGGCCCTGTGTGCCTCGGTCGTATGCAGTCCTGATTGTGGCGCTCACCTGTACGGCGCCAAACATGCATACGACCATCATTGGCACCAAGGCAGAAGCGACTCTCATCGCTGAAGACGACACGTCTCCATTCGTCCCTCCATTCACGCCTGTCGCGACACCACTGGATGCGGGCTGCACGATGCTGGGCCGTGAGCGGAAGACGGCCTAACGGTGTGTGGGACCATAGCCCAGCTTCATGGAGACGGTTGTGAATGGTCCTCGCCGATACCCCAGGAGCAACAGTGTCCCTAATTTGCTGGGAAGTGGCGGTGCGGTCCCCTACGGCACTGCGTAGGATCCTACGGTCTTGGCGTGCATCCGTGCGTCGCTGCGGTCCGGTCCCAGGTCGACGGGCACGTGCACCTTCCGCCGACCACTGGCGACAACATCGATGTACTGTGGAGACCTCACGCCCCACGTGTTGAGCAATTCGGCGGTACGCCCACCCGGCCTCCCGCATGCCCACTATACGCCCTCGCTCAAAGTCCGTCAACTGCACATACGGTTCACGTCCACGCTGTCGTGGCATGCTACCAGTGTTAAAGACTGCGATGGAGCTCCATATGCCACGGCAAACTGGCTGACACTGACGGCGGCGGTGCACAAATGCTGCGCAGCTAGCGCCATTCGACGGCCAACACCGCGGTTCCTGGTGTGTCCGCTGTGCCGTGCATGTGATCATTGCTTGTACAGCCCTCTCGCAGTGTCCGGAGCAAGTATGGTGGGTCTGACACACCGGTGTCAATGTGTTCTTTTTTCCATTTCCAGGAGTGTATTTCAGTAAAAAAGGTAGATGATCTTGACGTAACGTGCTGTTGAGACCCAGCTGAGCGACAGTCAGCTGTAAAAAAAGCCATTAGTGTGTGCCTTTCAGAGGCACAGGTGGAGAAAAAAGGAGGCCATTACTATCGCTATTGACATTTCTTTGTAGAAAGCACCGCAAATACGACATGCTCAAACTTGAAAACATATGATTATACTGTGGAGCTCTTAATTTATGATATTTACTAAAATGCCTAATGAAATGATGAGAAACATTTTTACATCTATTGTCTTTCTAGTTGAGAGATAGCTCATTTTGTTTAATATCTGGTCTCCAGCTGTGTTACAGCATTGGTTTTATAAAATAAAATTAAGTGCATTTGCTAATGTGAACACTTTCTGCCAACAGATCTATTAAATAATAATTTTATGATCCACATTCTTTGAAAAAGGAGCACTTGGAATGGAAAAAACAATAAGAAGGGATTAATAACAGTAACTGCATACATAATTTTCTTTTCAACTACTTGGTAATTTTTTTGGTAGAGTAAGTTATCGTGATGCATCACTCTAGTGTTAAGATGTGACATAGGTATTAAACATGGCCATTTTTACTGTAATATTTTTTCTGCTTGAACTTTGTCATGTTTAGATGTAAGTTATTGCATTTGCTGCTGCTGTTTGCCAGGCATAGTGCTACTAAATTTCACTTTGTATTACTCTGTTAAGCCAGTTTTACTACTGATTTATTTTTCTTGTTGCTGCACATTGGCTCATATTAGTTGTAATGTTGCATTTGTTTGGTAATTTAGATTTACTGTAGCTTGCTTTGCCAATTTGCATTTTTTGTCATTGCTGTTTGTGTTAATTGTTTTGTGCTGCTGCATTGCCTCGTCCCTTAGTTTATGCATCTGAGCTCAGTACATCTAAGTTAGCTTAAGAGGGGGTAGGCTATACAAGAGAACGAGTTGTGATGAATTGGAAGTAATGCATGGAGAAGTTATACGAAAAAAGTACAGAAAGCAGGTATAGATAGGACTCTGGAAATAATGAAGAACGAAGGGAGATCTCCAAGAAGTAAAGAAAATTTTGTTTGCAAGACACTGCAGTAAAACAAACCCTGTCCTTTCCTTGTGTTATCCCACTGTGTGTTTGTGTACCCTTGGATATTTGTGTTTTTCCTGTCTTTATGAGTTTAGCTAATAGGATTTACATTGTAAAATTTTTCTGATAATATGTTATTTACTTTGTAAAGATGTTTAGACATTATTTATTCTGTTCTGTTTTAATGCTCATGTGTGAAGTTGATGTTTCAAAAGTTATTCTGATCTTTTACTTATGTCATAATTCCTGTAACACTGATGTATATGTTTATTTCTATTCTTTTGTAAAGCCCCTATTACTACAAGTGTTATCTGTATTGTTATATTCTTTAATGTTGTATTTTGTACCTTTGTTATTGCATTCTTATGTTATAAAATTGTAATTGACACCAGTTCATCAAATTAAATAACTTGTAAGTTACATTTCACTGCACACGTTTCTGTTGGTAATAGTATATGCACAATATGTGAAAAAAAGAGGACTGTTAGTGCTCGCACGTGTGTTGATAATTCAGCAAGGGACTGGCTAACAGCATTGGTGGTTCTAAGGACAATTCCAAAAACTTTGTGAGTGCACAAGTGGTGGTTCATGGACTTGCTACATTGTTCGCAAGACTCTTCGATGGTGATTGTGCACCTGCACAGTCGCAACAGATGGCTGCTGGCCGTCTCTACAAGGATTGCAGTGGGTCTGAATCTTTGATGGCCCACCAGTACCATTATCTCTACAAGGGCTGCAGTGGGTCTGCACCTCTGGTGGCCCACCAATACCATAATCTCTATTAGGACTACAGTGGGTCTGCTCTGTGATGACCTACCTACCAATATTCTTCAAAACTTCGACTGACTCTCCTGTGGGTTTGCTCTGTTGTAGCCCATTACCTGTCTGCATCTCAAAAGTCAGCGCTGTCTTTCTGTTGGAAGGACAACACTACTTCTTCAAGACTGCATTGAAATCCACTACTTCCGTGTGCATTGTCTTTTACTGCTCAGACTTTGAGGAAAAAAAACTGCAATTTTACTGTGATGAATGATCAGGACTGTCTTTATGGACTGCGAGAAAATTTTAGCTTTTGACCAACATTGTATCAATAAGTGTATGCATATGATTTCTTTGTAATTGTAATTGTGAAAAAATTTACAACAAATATGTATTGGCCAGTGCCCAAAACAATTTGTAAAATTTTTTGTGGGGAGCATTGGGGCTATGT